>NW_007361056.1:0-341550 GCF_000149035.1 Colletotrichum graminicola M1.001
TTATTATAAATTATAATAAAAGACTTATTAACTTTTTTATAAATAATAAAGATAAAAGTATTATTAAAGATAAGAATTTAAATAAATAAGACTAGCTTATAATATACTACTTTTATTATATAAACTATAATAAAAATCTACTTTATAAAGTAAAAATAAGATAATTTCTTTAATACTTTTTTACCTAATTAATAAAAGTAATAAATAAGTTAAACTATAGATATAAAACTTTATATACTATAGTTATAGGCTTAATTTAAAGAGCTATATATATAAAAATATCTAAAAGACTAAGTAAGAAATACTAGGTTTCTAAACTACTAGAACTACTAAAAAGCTATAAAGATATTTAGAAATTACCTCTTAACCTAAAAAAGCTATTTAAAAAGGCTTATCTAGTAGAAATTAAGAAACTAATAAAAAAAAGGATCTAGAGGGTTATTTAGGCTATAAAGATAAAATTAAAAGCGTTACTACTAAAGTAGGTATTTACTTATAAAGTAGATAAAGATAGTTTCCTTAAACGTTATAAGGTAAGAATTTATATCTAAAGTAACTTATAGCTAGAAAACCTACTTTAATAAACTTATATAGTAACGCTACCTATAAGGACTTTTTATATTATAATAGTAATTATAATATAATTTAACTTAGAAATTAAATAACTTAATATAGTTAATATATTTCTTAACGCTAAGTTAAATAAAAAGGTAGTAATATACTATTTACTAAATAGTCTTTAAATACTAAGTAAACTAGTCTAACTTATATACGCTTTATATAGACTATATAACGTACTACTACTTTAGTATAAAGAATTCTTAGTAAAGCTAAAAAGTCTTAATCTCTAACTTATAAATAAAGACCTATATCTTTTTACTAATTATAACTAGAAAATCTTTATTATCTTTTATATAAATAATATCTTTATACTTTATTACTAAGATAATAAAGCTATAAGAAAATAAATTATTAAGTCCTTAAAGAAGTTATATAAGATAAAAGATTAAGGACTAGCTAAATATTACCTTAAGATTTAAATTATTAAGGACTACTAAGTAAAGAAACTCTACTTAGTTTATAACTTATATATTAAAAAGGTTATAAAATAATTTAACCTAATTAAAGGTATCTTCTTTTTAACATTTTTACTAATAATAACCCTTAAGAAGAATTAAGGATAAGTAATAAAAGAATAGGTCTATAAGTACTAAATAGAAATTAGCTTTATTCTTTTTATAGTAATAATAATCTAGCTTAATATTATATTTATATATTTAGTACTTTTATAATACCTAATAAACCTATTAAAATAGTATACAGTAGTAATAAACTAAGTAATTTACTATTTATATTTAATATACTACCTTATAATTAGCTTTAAAAACATAAGGGGTAAAATAGCCTTTCTAATAGCTAGTAACGCCTTATTAATAAATAATAAAAAGTTAAAAAAATCTTTATAAGGTTATATTTTTCTACTTTTTAAAGGCGTAATCTAGTAAAAAGCTACTTACTAAGTAACTATAACTATATTTACTACTAAAGTAGAACTTCTTAGTCTTAAAAAAATAGTAAAAAAAGTAATAGTACTTAAATAATTATTTTAAGACTTCTAAGTAGCTATAAGAGATAAATAGTAAATATACTATAATAACTAGTAAACTATTTAATTAGTTATTTAATAAAAAAGATAGCTTATAATAAGACTATAATATATAAATATTTAGAATATAAAGTTAAAATAAAAGTTTACTAAAAGAAGCTTTAATATTATATATATAGCTATAAGTAAAATACTAACTAATAGACTTATAAATAATCTCTTATATATAAAGTTTAAACACTTTTACTTTTTACTTAACCTAACTAATATATATAATATTATCTTAAAATAAATAGACTAACTAGTAAGATAAATCTAAAAAGTTAATTTTATATTTAAAAACTTAGCTTAAACTAGCTAAATAAAATAAAATCTTTTCTTAAAAAGAATCCTAATAGTCTAAAATAAGAACCTCTTCTATTTATAAAACTAAACCTTAAAACTTTTCTTATATAAACTAAAATACTAATTTTATATTATAATTAATAATCTAGAAGACTATTAGTATTTATTATAAATAGCCTTCTTAAATAAGTTAAGAAAGGCCTTAAAGCCTAAAATAAAACTAGTGTTCTTACTATAAGTAGTACTAAAAAATAACTTTAAAGTAATTTTCTAAGTAGTATATATAGGACTAGCCTTTTAACTAACCTTTTACTTCTTAAGTAAAGCCTAATTCTACTTATATTTAACTTTTTATATAAAAGTAAAACCTTTATAACTAAATAAGTAAATACTTAAATTATATAATCTATAGCTAGTAAAATTAATAGTAATAACTATACTAGCTAACTTTAGCTTTACTTTTTACTTTTTATAAAGTGTATTTATTTTTATAATTTTATTATATAAGAACTAACTCTTAAACTTAAGTTACTATATAAATTATTAGCTTTAAAAGTTAAAATAAGTAAAGATTATATAAACTTATAGACGCTTTTACCTCTTTAGTATAAGTATAATATATAAAACTATTAGTAGTTTTAACTATTTTACTTAAAAAAGTAATATAAGATATATTATTTTTAATATAACACTTATAAGACTTTTTTTTATTTATATTAATATATTTACTTTAAGAAAAGCTATAAATAACGCTTTTAAGATAGCTTAAGTAAATAACCTTATAGTATAGACCTTTCTTAAGAACTAGATTACTATTAGTATTAACTATATAACGTTTTTATAGTTAGTAAGGGCTACTTTTTAAAGCCTTTTTTTACTTTATACTTTTCTTCTTAAAAAGAAAATTAAACTCTTCTTTAAGACTAAGTAGTATATCTAACTTACTAAACTTATTTAAATTACTATTTATATCTTTATTATTAAATAAAAAATAAGTAAATTACTATTACTAACTAAGGTCTAGTTAGTATTAGGCACCTAAATAGTATTAAATAACTAAGTCCTTTAATAATATAATTTCTAAAGTGTTTTCTTAAAATACTTTAGGCTTTTCTTTTTAGTAGTATAATAACCTTTTATAAGCTTAAAGCTATCTAGATTAACTATTTTTATTTAAGAATTAGCTAAAGTAATAAAAGTAGTAGCTAATAGCTTAAGATTTACTTATAAGTTAGAAATAAAGTAATTACTTAATTAAAATATATTTAGTACTTACTATATAACTTTTTTTACTAAAGAATATTATTATATACTTTAATTATAGTATAAACTATTAAAGAAGTTTTACTTAAAGTAATAATTAAAAAAGAGGCTTATCTTTTTTTTTAACTTATTTATAAGTAAATTATTATCTAGACTAATAAACTAGTCTATATTTTAACTAAAAGTTACTATACTAAATATATTCTTATTAGTTAAACTAGTGCTAGTAATTAATTTAGTAGCTAGCTATTAGTTAGATATTACTTCTAACTATAAGTATAAATAGAAAACTATATTAAAAGTTAAAAAGATATAGCTATTAAGTAGTTTATACTAAGGTTACTAAAGATTTATAAGCTAAAATAAATTATAAGCTATAAAGTAAATTATAAAAATAGTAAAAAGGTTAAGACTAAATAACTTAAGTTATATATTAAAATACTTATTAAGTACTATAGCCTTTTTAAAGGCTATTCTTAGTTAGCTTTTTACTTATAATATCTTAGTCAGCTTTTTACTTTTATTAGCTATCTTAAAAATAAGCTTATAACTATAAAAATAAAATAAAAAATAACTTTAAATATATAATAAAGCTAAGATATTTACTTACCTTATTAATTAATTTATTAGTTAAAAAAAAAGCTAGCTAGTAAGAAATCTAAAGGTATTTATTAATAAGTAAGATATTAACTAGTAGTTACCTAAATAAGTAAGAATAACACTATAAAAAAAGTAACTAAAAAAAATAATAAGATATAGTACTAAAAAGACCTTTATATAATAAAGTTATTTACTTTATTAGCTAGGTATAGCCTAATAAGGCCTTTATTAACTAATAATTACTTTAATTTCTTTTTATAATTAAAAATATTAACTTTAAGAACTAGTTATAGATATTTATCTATAACTAAGGGGGTGTATTATAAAGCTAGGACAGCTTTATATAGCTAGAACTAGTAGTAGGCGCCACAGGAGTAGCATACTAACTAACAGGCCTACTTTAGGAGGACTATTTCTACCTAATTTTCTCCTTATAGTTAGACTTAGAAGAATTAACTACTTTTTCTCTAATGTGATCAGACGCTGCGGTTTATTACAATTAGGAAGCTTAAGTCTTAAGGCCTCAGTCACAGAACAGCACAAGCGGTCGTCCGATTGCCCTACCTAGATATCCGGTCTTGTGCAGGAACCCGACCACGATCGAGCCGCTCACAATGTGCACGGCCTTTACCATGGGACGCGGGCTGACTTCGAGGCAGCTGGAGTTGGTCTCGGAAGCTCTTCCATTTCTTGCCGAGGAAAGCCGAAGTCGTCATTATTCATCATAGCCACCAGTGGTTCGTTCTAAACGTCCAAGTCCATTGCGACTGGTTCACGTTGCTACTACAACGGCTAGTCGTCCCAAATCTATTACCGCATTCCAAGTCGACCATTAGCGCATGTCTACGTTTGCCATGCTTCATGGAGCAGTGTTGACAAGGAACCCGAGCCGGGCCTACGCCAAGGACACACGGGCATCCGACGTCACCTACCAAATGGTGCAACAAGACAACCAAGGATTTCTCATCTCTCCGGTAGATGCTGAAAAGGGGTCAAGCGCTGGGGTTTTCTAGGTGTTCCCGCGGCTTGTCTTGAGGGATGAGAAGGTGAAGCTAGCCGATGGTTGGAATGCCGGGACGGGCCGTTGTCCGGTGAGGTTCCCCCAGACACACACATGGGTTCCACCAACGTGATTGCAAATCCGTGGTGAAACGCGTCTCTTGTTCCGGCTGCCTAGGGAAGCATGTTTCAACGGAAAGGGAAATCTGTGTGGCAAAAAGGGCATTCCAGAGACATGGTGGATGTTGTGGGAAGCGCTTACCTAAGACTAAGATTTGGAAGAGAAGGCGTAAGGCGAGTGCACTTTCCAGATATCATCCATTTGCCGGAAGGGAAGGGAAGGGAAGGGAAGGGAAGGTGTCAAGTTAAGCGATAGGTAGGTATCTACCTAACCTACCAAAGGTAGACAAGGCAAGCACAGGTACGTACCTACGTGGGCAAGCATGGCACAAACGAAGTAGTCGCGTTGCGGCGAACGGAGGCAGGTGGCTCTTGGAAGCCCCACATCGGAGGAGCTCGTGCCGCACCTGGGCCGGTGTCTACCCCGCGTGTTGGCCACAGTATCAACGGTCCCATCAGGCAGTTTCAAGACGCTTGGCAGAGTGGTACAAGTGCAACCCGTAATCTTGACAGATATAGCTAGTGATGCAAGATTAGATGTCGACGCCCGGAACGCTTCTGCATGAAGAAAGACAATCATGCAATTTGGCCGGAGATTTGTTCCCTCGCTTAAGGCAGGTGCGGAGGAGGGGCCTGCGTTGTACGAAGTACCTGTACGGATAGGATACTACGCAGTATTACTACGGATATATCCGTACCACAAGGCAGAAGGCCCATGGACTTGGCTGGACCGGAAATGGACAATGGCCTAAGCGGATAGTGTGGTGTGGATCTGGCAGCGCAGCGTCGGTGGATACTCCCTGAGGCCGGCTTCCCAGGCCCGCCAGCCGAGGACCTGTGCCGCCTAGTTTGGCGTCGCCGATAAGGACACGTGGAGCGCGATAAGACATGGAGTGGGGACCCTCGTTTAATTTTGTTTAATCTCGTGCATTTTCCCGGTTCTTTTTTTTCCTGCCATTCCTTGCTTACTCGACCCCGCTTCTCCTCCACTCACTACCTACACATTCCTCCCGTCTGGTCTTGCCTTGTCTTGGTTGTGGCTTCTTTTCTTTTTTCCCACCAAGCATCTTTGTTCCTGACGCCGAAACGGTTGTGTAACCGCAATTCAATCTCTAACCCGCACCATCTCAGCTCTGCCCGCCTCATATACCAACACCAATACCAACAAACACCAACTTCAGCCATCAACCCCGAGAAAGACGCCTAGTCCCCAGCCCCCCCGTCCGTCCCTTTCAGTCTTGTCCTCGTGGCCTTGTCACGCCTGCAGTTCTTCGACGCCGTCACACCGCAACTACTGCGCCTATCCGCTCCCCTTCCCACCCAACACACCACTACCGGTACTGCAACCTGTCTGCCCAGTTCTGCAACCAAGGCGCATTCAGCTCAAGCATTTTTCCCACCCTAGAATACGTGTCCAAGGATCCTTTTTTGCCTCTTCGCCTCTTCTTATGTCTCACCGCTGACGCCAACATACCACGATCCCCGCCGCCACTCATCCCCCAAACAAGCTTCCTTCACCATGCTCGCCCTTGTCCAGACCCTGCTTGACTTTAACAGTCATGTTACCCTCTTCCAGCGCATGATGTTCCTTGTCACCTTTTGCTTCTCCGGAATCATTGTCGCGGTTCAGGCATCCCAGGTTGGCGAGGACGACCGCCGACGCATTCAGTGGACGCGCTTGACGGACCAGACCCGGTGAGTTTTCTTTTTTTCTTCTTATTCTGTGTCTTTATTGTCCTTTCCTTTCCTTTCCTTTCCTTTCCTCTCCCTAGCTTTTCCCCCATTCGCCCCACGGATCCCTTTGCTTGGAGCACTCGAGGCGTCATCTAAACAATCAAACCTCGTCTGAACCGCCCCCCCAATTGATCGACATCGTGTCCAACCATCCCATCCCATATCCCACCCTTCCATCCCCCTTCCCTTCACCGTCGTTTCCTTGCTTCCCTCTGCATTCAAACCCCGGCGCCCACCGTTTCAACCCGCATTACATCAGTCCCCGTCCTAAAGCGCAAGTGCGTAGCCTTCGACCGGCCACTCTCTTAGCGCCCATGGTTCTCCCATGCGCCCAGCGTTTAGTGGGACCCCGGCAATTTGCTCTTCTTATTTTTGGGGCCAGATCCACGCAAGCCTTGGACGGCTGGAAACACTGCAAATTTCACCCAACCGAGAACAAAGCGCAAGCCCGTGCCCGTGCCCCCGTTGTATAAGACCGGTGCCTCGGCCGGCTCTTTTCCCATCCTCTTCAGTTTGTACTAACGTGGTCTCTCGCTCTTCCCCTCCTCTAGCCCATACTGGTACACGTTCTACTTCACCCAAGTCTTCCTCTTCGTCTCCGGCGCCTACCCTATGCTCCATGACAAGATGACTATGTACATTGGCAGCGGCTACGAGGAGCAGATTCTGAACATCATCTGGGTCGGCCTCTTGAGCGTCGAAGCCCTGATGGTCGCCGGCGTCGCTGGCATTGCCATCACTCGCAAGTTCAAGGGCGTCCCCAAGCAGAAGACCACCTAGGGCCACCTTCTCGCGCCCGTCTTTATATTGTCGGCTATTTCTTATACCCCCATTTGGTGTTTATATCGAAGGCCCTCGGTTTGCCGACGCCTAGCACATTACCACATACTTGGGCACACCATGCCAACATATATTGCATCTGTGGTGCTGCGGGCTGTCATGAATATACCTTTTTGTAATCAAGGCTCGCCATTTGAGTGTGCCCTGTCCGAGTGACCGGCCTTCATCCTCAGCAACAAGCGATAAACAGCAAACAGCAAACGTACGACGCTATGACACCAACGACGATACCCCAACATTACCGGCATGAAAACGCGGAAACTGCGCGCCGGCACGAGAACAATCAACAGCATTTGAATCCGCCGCCTTGAAGTTGAGACGATACACTTAAGACTCATCCTACGGCCTAATGGAGCCTGTGTGGGCGGTCGCACACCGCCGCCTCCGGGGCTGCGGACGTGGACGGACAATAAAACGATTATATGAAAAGGGACCAAAGATCACGCCATTATGAGATGATGCTAAGGGCGCATGGAATGATCGCAGACGAAACGAGCCCCTGTCCCGCTGGGACAAATAGCTCCCCTAGGAGTGCAACACGAACGTCGCACCGGTTGATGTAGGTATCTCGGACGCGCTACACTGAGCCGCACGGAGCAGACATCATCCCTCTGGACGAAGAGACCTAGCAACCACGGTGATTGACGGCCGCCAGCAGATTCCGGTGCGAGACAGGAGGGACGAGCGTGGGGAGGATGGGCTCATCACGAGGACGGCATGTGGCAGAATTTTCCTCTGCCAGAGCCGAGGCTTGATGTGAGACAGCGCCTGCGCGCTTTCGTGAGCGGAGCATCTCCGTTCAGTCTACTGTACATAGCGCATTTACGCGGTTCAAATTCCCAAAAGTCAGCCCACTCGCATCTTTGTTTCTGCCACCCCCCCCCCCCCCCCAAACTTTTGCCTGTATAGCCTTATCTCCCAGACACCCGTCACCGTGTCTTGCTCCTCCGTGAATGGGAACACCATCCATATCCCCGCTCTCCGTGACGGATAGCAGATATGACATGATCAGCTCCTTCATGCCATCTTCTCCCTAGCACCCTCGACCCACTCCGCCAGCTCCGCCTAGCCTCCATGTGCCCTCCCCGGAACCGTCCCGGCCGCCACCGCCAAGGCCACCGATACTTTCCTTGGCCCACCCCGCCCGACGTCCGTGCTCGGCGGAATAACCTGGCCGGCCAGTCTTGCCGACGTACGGGCTCCACCGAAACCGGCCGGAAGTCACCGACAGCACATTGGCGAGCGTGAGAAAACAGCCCCTGGAGGGTTTACAGCGTGTACCGGTTAGATAATCAGCACACGCCGCTCGAAAGGTACCCAGTATACCGCCGAGAAAAGGGACTTGGGGCATGTCTACGGCCTTCGTACCACTAACCGGGCAGGCGTTGCTTTTAGAGAGTGCCGAACATAGGTAACATGCCTGTCGGCGCTGCTGAAACGCGCGTAGCGGACGATCTCGTCTCACTATGTAAGGCTGACACAGGGCCGCGCACTCGACCTATATTAACGCCCGGTCACCGTATATGCAGACCGCCCTTGAGGAAAATAACCACCTGGAGGAACTCCACTAAGATACCGAACCCCCTAGAGCTTTCGGGGATGACTCCCCTAGTTACTATACCCAGTGCCTGTTGCTGTGGCTATATCGCCGTCTGTTCTTCACCTCAATAATCACAACAAAAACAACCCTCCAAAACAAAATGTCCCATCTCGAGAATCTATTGGCTAATTATGGCCCTGACTGTGCTTATAGCCCTATCCAAGTGGCTCAAACAGAGCTGCCGAAGCCCAGAAATATTGCCTAGGACTTCTTCCCCATGGGCTGAGAATATATTAGAGAAGCTCCACGGGTCCCACTCAGACCCTTTTCTTAGAGAGCTATTGGAATCATACGCTTGTCTTATCTATCCAAGACTTTATTGTGGCGCCAACCGTGGTTTTCCCGCAGTAAAAAGCGAGAAAAGCCTCTGGTATACATCATGATGTCCGTCTATCGAGATGCTTGACAGATTCGTTCTCATTTCTCTGCGATCACACACTCAACCATAAGACGTCCAATACATTACAACCCAGAACCGTTCGGTCTATATATATGGTTGAGTTGAGGACTGCTTGCCTTCTTTGACAAGTACCCTCTGCCGTGGGCAAGATACGACTTTGTGGTATTTTCTCCTACAGATGTCGATGTTGAATCTTCAGGGTTGGTCGATGATGCTACGACAACCTCACGGGACAAATTTCCTGACAATCACGGGAACCACTTCAGATCATTGCTTCCGAGTCTCACAACCTTTTCAAGGCAATTCTTCTTCTTTATATCTCCGTTTCCGAAATCCGATCCTCCCCACCTTCGGTCAGAAGCCAACGACTGAGCTGAATGTTGCCAACGGATCATATACCGCAGCGCCTCCTTCGAGATTGAATACTTTGGACCGCTCGGCGTCCAACCCGGCCCTCAAAATCCCCGCAACCTGCCGGGAAATGCTCGACTTCCGACCCAGGTACCACAGGGCCTTGACACAGTCTTCGCATCTGCCGAGCATCTCCAGGCGCGAGCTGTACTCGGAAAGGCCCGCGTTGCCGGCCTCGGCCGCGTCATCGAGAAACGACTTGCCGGCCGTCGCAAAGGATCTGATCAAGACCATCGTCCAAGGCTCGGTCAGCAAGGCGCCCTCGTTCACCGCCGGGTGATAGCTCGTCAACCTCCCGATGTCGTCGTCCCGCGGCGTCGAAGCCCTTGCGAGGTCAGAGACCGCCCACATGCCCGTCCGCCGGAGGTGGTCAATCGCCCCGGTCTCGGCGCGCTCCTCGGCTCGCAGGGGCGAGCTCTGATGCTGTTCGTCCAGGAGTTTGATGCAGTCCGCCATTATCATCACGGCGAGCAGCCAGTGTCCGAGGAGAGGCACGTACCAGCTCTGGATCTTTGGCGGCAGCGTGTTGTGGTTCTGAAGACAGTCCTGGAATATTGGCAAGTAAGTCACGTCCCAGTAGCGATAGACCGCCAGGCCTTCTTGGATGGCATCCTCGACCGCGCTCTGATTCGCCCCTCGAGACGAGAGGCTCTGCATCCGCGTGATCTTCCGGAACAAAAGAACCTTGACGGGTGCCGCGTCGATGAGCTCCTTCGAGATGGCTTCTTCGGAGCAGGGCAATCGTAACGGGGCCAAATTCGGATCTCTCTTGATGATGTTCCGGTCGTTCCACCGTTCATCGTCCGATATCGAAGAGAAGTATTCGTGTGTGCCCGCCACGGCTAGTTGCATGCCGTTCTCTTTGCTGTCTTCGTCCGATACCGTGGGAGGCCTCTCCGCGATGGCGGCCGAGAGTGTGTCGAACATAATGGCCATCCAGTAGACCATTTTCATGGTCGCTTTCTCTTCCGTGTTTTCATCCTCTCCGGCCTGCTGCTTCTCTTTGGATTTCTTCTGTTTCCTCTCGAAACTTTCGCATTGATATTTGAGGACATGGAGCCTTCTGGCGGCGCGTTCGAGGTAGATTGAGTACCCGTCTTCGTCCAAAACCCTCTGGACCCTGCTTGCTGTGAAAGACCCCTCGCCCCCCATCTCCTCGCTCTGGCCCGGCATGGACTGATCAAGTTCGTATTCGTCCCATTCCGGCTCTTTGGTATGCTTCTGGGTGAGGCCGAAAATCAATTCCGCCAGAGCAACCTTGAATGAGCCGATCCCGGCACAGTCGTCCAAGCATCTCCTGGCCTGATGCCAGAACGACACCTGAAGCGTCGTGTCAAACTCTTCCCCAAAATCACTCGAAATGAGGTCTTCGCCGAACATTTTTCCCTGTTGGTATCGCTCTTGGCTCCTCTGGCTTCCCTGTGCCCACTGTGCGGTGAAGGCCATGATCGCGAGGTGAAGCGCCTTTGTGGCCTTTTTATCCTCCAAACTGCTCAACGGTTTAATCCCAAGGGACCCGAGAGACTTGTCGAGCTTGACGACGCGTTTGAAAATCCTGTTTGGTAGGTTCGTTGGCGCTGAGGTGAACGCATGTGACGGAGTGTCTGTCAAACTCGGGGGTTTCGCGGCCTTGGCCAGGGGCAGGTAAGGACAGTTTTGCTCTGTTAACCAGCATGATAGCGCGCCTTCCATAACGTCATGGTAAAGCCGCATGAGGTTATCCGTCATGAAGCCGTTGTTTGTTCGGGCGATCATTCTTTGCGTAGGCGAAAAGTCGGATACTCCGGAGTACGCAGAGGTGGGAAACCTTTGCGGGCGCCAAGACCGTTTTCGTGTCTTCTTCACTATGTCCAAGGTAGCAGCTGGACTGAGGCCCGATATCGAGTTGCTGTTGGAAGAAGAACTCTCGGTCTGATCCAGGTCAAGTACATCTGAAAAGCTGCGGACTGATGCCGAAGAGGACGGGAATATCAACGACGAGCTATCGAATGACAGGTCACTAGGAGACGAAGAAAAGAAGTTCGGAGATGGTTGAGAGTCCATCGCCGCCGGGAAGTTGGGAATGGCAGGTAACTCGGCATCCAAGTAGCTGAGAGTACTGCTGGGAGCGGTCGGTTGAAACCCCCCCATATGGGGTTCACCTAGCTCCCCTGCTGGAGGCGATTCCGTCTCATCGTCCGACTTGAACCGTTTGCGATCAGGTAAACCAGTATTCTCAAAAGCTTGCCGCCTTTCATGGATCTGGACTTGCTGCGACCGAACCCAGTTGAACGTGCAGGTCTTTCGAGTCTTCGTACAATTAGAACATGACACGGTTGAGTCTTGCCAATCTATCGTCAAGTGTTAGCCGAGCCTCATCGTTGTATGATCAGGCAGCGTTTGGGTGATTTACCAATCTGATATTGTAAATCAGCGTTCAGGCATAGCTGAATGTCCTTGAGTGCACCAGCATCGCAGGCCCTTTTGCCCTTGCGGCACTGGTCACAGCTGCTGTTCTGCCTTCTCATTGCGTCTGCCTATGGTCGTCGCATTCGGCCCGTGGACGTTGAAAGCAGCGATATGGCGGAGAGGAGTTTAGTCAAGTTGAGATCGAAACAGTGAGATTTGCTCACAGAGTGGCTCTTGTGCCAACCCCCCCCCGCTAGTTCCATTGTGAGTTGCCGCAGTTCCCGCCATCCAACGGCATTGTTACGAGGAAGTGCTTGTCGACCCCGCGTCCTCCTCCCAGCAAGAGGGGTGCATGTGATTTGTCCCCGCCGATCGGTTCCTGGGGTGGTGGATCTTAGTCGAAGCTCATCAGACTAAATCTTATTGAGTTAAGATGAAGCATGACAGGTCGTCCTCGAGCTTCACTGGCCAGATATTGATTTAGACAGGGATCAACCGAGTGCCTTAAGTCCTTCTTCGTATCTTTGCTTTTATTCTAGAAACCTTGGCAGTCGAGTCACAATGAATCGCATTGAGCAGATGAAAAAGTAGTAAACGATCTCATACCTAAAATCATATGGTACGTATCGAGGATTTTAAGGTTTATGGGCGAATGTCCAATCATCGCATAACCTGGCCATACTTTGAGCCAAGCGTTACGCTATCTTGTCCGAAATCCCGAGTCCTCTGTAGACCGCGGCTTCGACTTCGGACCATAATCCGAACACGGCAGGGTCCCCGAATGGAAGAATCTGAGAACACACAATGCCAGCCACTCCGTTTTCTCTATCGCACCACCAGAAGAGGTTTGGCAGTCCCGCCCACCAAGCCGTACCATCGGACCGTCCGGTTGTTCCGCCGGTGATCATAAACGTCAGTCCCCAACCTTGAGGCGGGTTTCCGGGAATCGTGTAGAGCTCGGGGAGATTGTTGGTCAACTCCGGCTTGGCATCCCGAAGGCCTTGCCTGGAGAAGTTGGGAAACTTGGATATCTGGTTCGTAAACATCTCGTCCACCGTCTCCTTCTTTAATATCTGCGCTTTGGTTATAGGGCAAGTTCCATCGTTCAAGAACACTGACAGTATACCTGCGGAGCTATCGCGTCAGTATGGCAAAACAGCGGGTGCGGGGACACGCTCACGGCCATATTCCTGTGGTTTCGCAAAGATGCCGGCGCCGCCGCTGTTGAAGCACTGACGGATTTCTTCTTCCGACTGAACAATGAGCGGGCGATGAAGAAGGTGGTCTCGGGCAACAATCTCGCCGTCCGGTCGTCTATGGTGCATGTAGGCTAGCTGTGCCTTCATTGAGGGTGTTGGAAACATGTTGACATTTTGAAGTCCCAATGGCTGACAAATGTTGGTCTGTATGTAATCGTTGAGACTAGTGTTTGTGACTCGTTCAAGGGCGATGCCGGCCCAGTCAAGATTAACCTATGCTTGGATTGGACATGTTTCCGTAAATGTACCTGCGCGGTTGCAACTTACCCCGTATTCCCACCCTTCCCCTGGTTGAAATAGGAGAGGTTGGACCATGTCTCGAATGCTTCCCGAGAACTCGTCAACCCCGGCTGGAAGACTCCAATCACGGAGTCTTGTATTGAATAAAGTGTATCCGAACCCAGCCGTATGCGTCAGTAACATGCGTAAAGTGATTCCCCGCACCTTATCGACGAGTTTCCCTTCCGCGCCAAGGACTTTGATATCGGCCAGTTCTGGGCATAATTTCTCGAGCTGTTGCGAATCATCCAACTTAAGCAGTCCCCTCTCGACCAACTGCATGCACGCAACACCGACTATCATCTTGGTGCATGAGGCAACCCAAAATACATTGTCCAGGGTCATGGGCTCTCCGGAAGATATTCCTCTTTTCCCTGCAGAGTAAGCAAATTGCTCGGCGCCGGTACGGTCGACAACGACCACAGTCGCGCCAGGAACTGGGTTGGAGTCTGTCGCTACTGCATTTTCTACTATGCTCTTGATCTCGTCCCCAGTTTGTGCTGAAAAGGGCATGGTTGGTTGAATGTATTGTGGTCTCCAGATAGCGGTGTTGCAGCGGAGGATGGTAAGCCGATGATGAGACGAAAGCTGAAGCCAAAGGAGTTGAATCTTAGAGGAATAAAAGTTCGGAGCAGACACTCCTCATTTTATGGCCGACCCAAAGGTTAATGCAGTGAATTACCCCGCCTCAGAGGTCTAGTAATAGTCCTTTCTTTTATAGTTCTTTCTAGTACTAAATTAAGTACTAGTACTAGCTGTGAATATGACTTTATTTCTACACTGCTACAAGTAGGTATTTAGGCTGCTTGGGAGGCAATACCTTTAGAATGGCTAGAGCAGCTGGCACACTCTAACCTAGTAATTGAGAATAAGGTAGGAGGATTCATTGCTAGTACTTAGATTTGGCTCTTTTCCACCTAATTATAAGTACAGTTACCTGCCAATCAGTCTCTATATCTCGTTGACAAGTAAAACACTAACTTTTGGGATCCTGGTGTAGGTGTGTTCTTATAGGCCTAATATATGTGCCCACACATATGCGGTATTTATATGCTCTCTAGCACATGAGATGCCCCATGATAGATCTAGAAGAAACAGCGCGCATTTAGGCCTGGTATGTGATGCCTGTAGCCTTGCGACAGCTGTCTATTTCTTGTCTTACTCCGGTTGAATATGCATGCCCAGCTCTATTTAGCGCGGCTTGGCTACGAAGCTAGGAAAAGCGAACCTGGAAGACAACTTCGTAACCGGCGGGAACCTCAGCAGTCATTACATAGATATAATTGTCCCGAAGTCAATTAGCTGAGCTGCCTATGGGGTTTCTCCATGAACCGCAATACGCGAATTTGGTTCCCTTCAGGGGGGGGTTGAGGTGGCACGACAGTTGCGGATCCGCAATGTTGCTGATGTGGCATGCGCGACCACCGCATTCCCGTTGCATCCCGTATGCGATAAACTTGCGGATCCGCGGAACTATTGGTTTTGTAAAATTATTTTCTTGGACCAAGAGGGAAGGTCGGTGCTATTCTAGAGCATGACCTGACCCTCACCGCATATCGAGCTTCAACGGTTGATATGGGATTAACCATTACACATGGCAACGAAGCGGACGTAGCCCCGTCATCGGGTCTCGGTGCGGCCTGTGTTAGAAGTTGCTCAGCATTGTAGCATGTCGATCTGACCGCGACTGCTGCATCCTTGGGGCTCGGGGTTTTTTCCGCTGCAAAACGTCATGTCTGCTCAGCTAGAACCAGTGCAGGAGAAGATGGTGTAGCACTGGGCAATAGTCGAAACAGAATGGCGTCCATCGTCTGATGTCACAAAGTATCGTCGCATACGAAACAAGGAGGGGCCGCATATGTGATGTTCATTGGATTATATAAAGCTTCAAGTCTGCTACGGTCTCTTTCGATCTCCTGAAAAGAAGACATTTTGGCGCATGGGAGTTTCCTGCCTTCTGTTCTCTTGCCCTTTTATCATCGCATTTGCTCAACCCGAACAAAAACTCTAAACTCTACGATCATGACTTTGTCCAAGCAACAGAAAAAGATCGCGACCGACCTGACAGAGTATGCTTCGCGACATCGAACAACCGGCCCTTATGCTGATAACCTCGACGTCGATGTTCTCATAGTTGGTGGTGGATTTGGTAGGTAACCCTATTTCATATCAAACATCCGGTCTATGCTAACTTCGGTACGTGATCCTAGGGGGGGTCTTCATGCTCAAAACCCTTCGTGAGATGGGTCTGCGAGCCATAATCTACGAAGCCGGCACTAATCTTGGAGGCACTTGGAGATGGAATAGATACCCTGGGGCGCGCGTTGACTCCGAGGTTCCGGAGTATGAGTTTTCATGGCCCGAGGCTTTCAAGGATTGGATCTGGTCGACCAACTACCCCGATTTTCAGGAGCTCCGAGCGTACTTTGACCACGTCGATAAAGTGAGATAAGTCGCAGACTTTCCTGTGCCGGGCTAACCGTGACATTCAGAATACGACTGACATCATATGCCACAGGTCCTGAGCATATCGAAAGACTGTTCCTTCGAGACGGTTGTGGTCGGCGCCCAGTTCCAGCCCGACGAAGGTAAATGGCACATCAAGACTGCCGACGGCCGCCTGGCCAAGAGCAAGTACTTTGTCGTTGCTGCTGGATTTGTGAGTGGCGAACTCGAAAATAGCGTTACAGTTCACAAAAGTTGACCCCGGTACGTATACAGGCTTCAAAGCGCTACATTCCTAATTGGCCCGGCATCGAAAGCTTCCGCGGAATTGTGCACCACTCCTCATTTTGGCCCGAAGAAAAAGTAGACGTACGCGGCAAGCGATGTGCCGTCATCGGGACTGGTGCTTCTGGCGTTCAGATCGCGCAAGAATGGGGACAAGCCGTTGGTCAACACGGGGAATTGAAAGTCTTCCAGAGGACTCCGAACTTGGCCTTGCCTATGGGCAAGCGGCCCCTTACACCGCAGGAGCAGAATAATGGCAAGTCATGGTACCCGCGCCTATTCCACCTCCGCGAGAAATGCTTCGGCGGATTCGTTTACGGAATGATCGAGCGAGGTACATTTGATGATACCCCGGAGGAGCGCGAGGCATTTTATAGGTCTCTATGGGACCGCGGTGGGTTCAGGTACTGGCTCGGCAACTACAAAGACATGCTCTCCAACGCCGATGCAAACAAGAAAGCCTACGATTTCTGGTCTCGGAACGTCCGCGCTCGAATCGGAGATGCTAGAAAGAGAGACATCTTGGCGCCGACAGTTGACAAGATGCCTCACTTCTTTGGCGTCAAGCGGCCATGCCTGGAGCAGAATTATTACGAACAGTTCAACAAGTCCAACGTGGATGTGATCGACGTAAGCAAGAATGAAATCTCGAGTTTCTCCGAGACTGGCATCGAGTTGAAGGACGGGACTCACTATGAGTTCGATGTGGTTGCAATTGCCACTGGGTTTGTAAGACGCCTGGTTCTCTGTCTCCGCCAGCAATCACAGCTCGTTCCGCTTATGCAAAACCCTCAGCCTTGACCATGCAAAGTTACTTTCACACGTTGTCTGACTTGCAGATTCTAGGATATCACCACTGGAGGTATGACAAACATGGGTCTGAGGAGCATCAACAACACCAACCTCCAGGACGAGTGGAAAGCGGCGGCAAACACATATCTCGGCACGACGATTAGTGGCTACCCCAATATGTTCCACCTGTATGGACCGCATGGCCCGACTCTTCTCAGCAATGGACCCACGACCGTCGAGGTGCAAGGTCGCTGGATCGCGGACTGCATCCGCAAGATCGAGCGGGAGCATATCAAGTACATCAACCCCACCGCAGAAGCTACCAAGGCTTGGAAACAAAGGATCAACGCCCTCAGTGATGCGACTTTGTTCCCCACCACACGTTCGACGTACATGGGCGGGTCGGTTCCGGGCAAGGCATTTGAGCAGGTCAATTTCTCAGGGGGTGTTCCGCAGTATGCGGATGAAATCCGGGAGAAATTAGACAATTGGTCTGGTTTCGACGTCGTCAAAGATACTCGGGGCAGAAGCAGAATCTGAGGTGGCGACAAGAAGAAGTAGACAATGTGTCTGTTTAACCGCGATGGTTGTCCACGGAAATGCTGATGGGATCAGGTTTCCCACTAATGTCAATGATCGGCCTTGGTCTCAAAACACCCCAAGAGGATCTATTCCTGCCGTCGCATATTAGGTCTTCCAAATAATAGCAACATATTAGGTTAACCCGAGATCTTGCCTTTCAAGGGTTAAGGTGGAAATTGTGCTCTCACATCCGCTTACGAGTTTTAGGGACTTCTTGTGCTTGTACTCTCTCGGCCCAACTACTGTCTGAAAGCCAACATGTGAGGCTTGCCCGATTGTTCAATGATGGCCAATGCAACTTACCTGCTCCTTGCATATCTCTTTTACTTATCAATGGCTGGATTTAGCGAGCCCATCTTCTGTTTCCCATAGTGCATAAACCATCTATCCCGGACTGTAGACCCCATAATCTCATTTGTTTGCACATCGTCACACAACTGTCAACCAAGAGGTTGGCTGATTCGATCCAAAGTCATGGGCAGGCAATTATATAAAACGGTGTAAGCACGACAGGCTTGTTTCATCTTTTCAATGCTTTACGAGAGAAGACGAGCTAATGAGTGTGATTAGTAGCTAGATGAGAGATGGCCTAAGCATTGTCCATATACAGACAGCACTCTGCTTCTGGTGCGAGGAAACCAAGTTCTGCCAAGATCTCGGTTTGGAGGGATGTTCATTCTTGTCAATAACTACTCTTGATAGTTATCCCTTGCCTCTCCGAGTGTTATCCTAATATATTCATGTGCAGGGTAGTCAAAGAATGGTACAATTCTCCCTTCCCCATCACAAACACTTTCACGCGTTCTTTCCAAGTTGTTAAGGGTGTGTTTATTAAACTATCATTCCATTCTTTTCGAGTGATTGCAAGCATTCTTCCCAATGCCACTGAAGCTTGGCTCTCCTTCTTCCTTACTCTTTCCGCCACAAGAAAAGAACAAATTGTGACAACACAAAAACTTTGCATACCCCGTACTTGCTCTGGGTTTGATCTCACTTCTTTAAATTGCTTCCAGCCAACATAATTTCTTAATTCTTCTGATACACCTGCCTACGCGTCAACGGTGAAGATGAGCACCCTCCGGCATAACGGGGCTCTCACCGTCCTATGGGCAATTCTTTTATGCCACCTCTTTCTTTTTCGATTTTCGCGTAGGCATTTTTCACTGTTTGATTGTAATTTCCGGAATGTAAAATAGCAAGTTAACCACTCTAATTTAGGTGCTCACTCTGCTTTCAAGTCTGTCGCCGAGTGCAGCTGTATGGCCTCCAGCGCCACTCCAAACATCCTCAATAATGGATCTACTGCCGTCTGTCCTTGCTCCCATGGCAATGTCACTCTTATCCCAGTTACCTACACCACTGTCTTTACCATCTCCGACCCCGCTACCTCTGGAAGTCCGGGGTTGAGTTCCGTGCTCACCACGCTGCCCAACTCTCCACATATTGGCACTTCCAACACCGCAAGTCTCGGCAGCAACGTCAGTAGCATCCCAAGCTCCGTTTCGACACGTGAGCTTCATTACCCCAATGTGACACTCAGCTCTGGCAAGTCTCCTGTATTCACCTAGACCTTACAAGTATGTCTTCTGGAGCATTTTGGACTAGTCCTGATATGAATACAAGACGAGAAGATCAGTTCACGAACGCTTTTGTGGAATGACACAAGCAAAGGCCAGTTCTCTTCATTTTCTACTACGTTGGGCAATATCCATGGGTCTAATACGACTGTCCATTTGAGCAGCCCCGTGTCATCTGTCCACACACAGACCTTAGTTTTGTCTTCGTCCATTCTTTCAGGACTGACGGCTCTGGTTTCACTTGCTTCCTCTGCTTCTGCTGCCATACCCACCGCATCAAACACCCTACCAGCTCAGACCACCGCGACCGTTGCTGTTCCCAACACTCAAACAGCAGCTAGAGAAGTCTCGTCCACCAGCCCACCGGCTACGAGCACTATTGTCGCTGTAAATGTGCCTCCTGGCGGCATCGTTACTGTGGAAGCTCTTAGGACGACTTCAGCTGAGTCTATAAAATTACCAGCGTGACCTGGCTCTCGATTGACATCCCTGCAACCACAACCGTCAGCGGAAAGACTATCACCACTCAATCTCCTGCCTGGAAATTTATTACGTTAGATCTTTGTCACCCGTCCTGTCTTGTACCCGACGAGGTCTGCCCGCCGGTCCCATCTTCCAGCCCGAACGGATACCCGTGGCCTGAGAAACCCCGGCTGCCACCTTCCCCCGAGAATGGTTCTGCTACCCCTACATCATCTTCCCAGCTTACAACGCCGAAGACTAGCCCCTCGGCTACCCATGCTACTATTACCAAGTCAGGCGATAGCGGGGGTGGCGGCGATGGCGGGCCTGGGGATGACAAAAACGACAGCGATGGGAAGGACGATGAAGACGATGGCGAGAATGGCGACGACGGCGAAGATGAAAACGATAGAAACGATGATGGTGATAATGATGGAGATGACGACGTCGACAAAGACGACGAGGATGATGACTCCTTTCTCAACGGCTTCAGAATCGACTTGGGTATCAACTTTGGCATTGACCTGGGCATTGACTTCGGCACCAGCGTCCTCGGCAACGCTATCTGCGACATCTTCGGCTTTGGAATGAGCACCGGTTTTGGAACAAATTCCCCATCTGGCGGCGGAGGAGGAGGCGGAGGAGGCGAAACTCAGCCCGATAAACCAAAAGAGTCCATCACCACGTCAAAATCGACCTCGTCTTGCACCGCTACCTACACTCTTGCCCCTCACTGCACTCAGCCATGCATCGTTTCGCACATCAAGAGCCTCAGCGTAAGCAGCTACACCACCAGCTGCGCCACCGCGACCTGCCGGACCGCGCAGGTATGCACCAGCATCCGCAGCACCACCACGACCTTCTTTACCACGAAGAGGCCGGAGCGCACCGCTGCCTGCCTACCCAATAAATGCCCCGCCTGCCAGCAGGACGCTCCCAATGCTTCTTCCAAGGAAATCAAGGCTCGCTGGGACTACGGCGAAGACGCTATCCTCAAAGACACCATCACGGAGCCCGATACGTGGGCGGGGGGTGAGCACGACTGGTGGGAGAAGATGCGCCGCGTCGCAAACGTCTACGGCCCCGGTCTCCACATTGGCAGCGTGGAACGTATGGACTCCTCGTCCTCTTGGACCCCGTTGATCAACATGTCGCAAGGCGCCGGCGCCGGGCCCGTCTGGGGGTGCGTCATGGTTGTCGTCTTCTCTCCCAAGGGCGTGTATGCCAGCCACCTGTGGGAGGTTCCCAACTTTGACGTCTCGCCGGAGGATGAGAACTACTTCAACATCGGCAACGGTATCGACGTAGACTACTACTTCAAGCAAAACGTCGAAAGTTTTCTCCAGAAGGGGTCCGCCGATTTCCCTCACCAGGAGCAGTATCCCGCCCCCGCGCCCCTGGTGAACGCCGGCGGGCCTCTGCACCCCAAGGATGCTGGGTTCTTCCGCACCATCGTTTTCGTCCCCACCGACGAGAACGGAGAGATGTTCTACAAGAGTGGCAACAGAAGGCTCCTCAACTTTCTCTCCGATAAGGTCAAGATAGAGAAGAAGTACATCACCATATACGGGTATAAACCTCGCATGGACCTGGGCACGGACTTTGACTACAGCTACGGCGTAGCCACGCCGCCACCGGAAATCCGCGCCGCGAACCCGTGGGACGGGCTCTTCAGCTGGCTATACACTCCCAGGGGCCCCAGTGGCCAGAGAGAGCTCGTGGTGCGCTATGAGAAGACCGTTATTCATCGTGAAGCCTGGTGCGAGGGTGGATATGCCGACCCGGATGCTCCTCCATCCAACTTCGATCTCCAACCAGGGCCAAACAGGCCACCCGCTCGTCTCCGGCCCAGGCAAGAAGTAGCCACTTGCGGGAGGTTTGTTCTCTGTGGCCTGGGAGGCCCGGAAGGCCTCTGCGGCGACTACCGCAAAAATCCACCTCCCGGCCTCTCGGGCCAGCCGCAGAAGCGTCAGCTGCCACCAACCAATGGTCCGAGCAGGGCCGAGAGGGAGCTCTCGACGGAGATCATGATTGACCCCGAAGATTTTGTCGGAGGCGAGGTCTGGTGGTGGGACCGCATGCGGAACGTAGTGACGAGCGCGGGGCTGGCTACGGCGGCCATTCCGACAGCCACGAGAACTGGGCCACCAGCGCGCTGGTCACGCTCGACCAGGAGGTCGATGGTACCGTGGCCGACCGACCCCGCTTCGGCGGCTCCGGTTCCATCTGGGGTTGCTCCGCGATCGTCGTGGCGTCGCCCGAGGCGGTCTGGACCAGCCACATCCGGGAGATTCCCTCGCACGCCCGCGGCGAGGCCCACGGCAGGGCGACCTTTGACTTTTGGAAGCAGCATTACCCCCGACCGACGGTGGAGTACTTCCGAGAGGGGTTCCTCGACTTTCTCCAACACGGAAACGCAAAGGGCAGCTTCAAGCAGCAGGACGAGCAGAAATTCCCGGGGCGCAACCCCGGGCTCGAGGACATGTTCATGAAGAAGGGCGCGTTCAACGTCAAGGAGAAGGAGTTCGTCTGGGTGGGCATCGTCACGCACTCCTACAGGAACCTTGCCATGCCTCGCGTACAATACGACTGGCAAATCCAGCAGGTGTACGAGAGGTTCGTCGCCTGGGGCGTCAACCCGGAGAACATCATGGTCAAGGCCTACCCCGCCCGCATGGAATTTGCCATCGGCGGTGGTCCGCAGATCCCGCCACACTGGGGTATCCTCAGCTGGCAGTACCATCCCAAGCACAGGGAGGGCTCCCACGAGAAGAGGAAGCTTCGCATCCGCTTCGAAAAGGAGCTTCTCTTGGAGAAGTCCTGGTGCGGATCCGGCGCCAAGACGGCGGGATCTGGAGGCAAGGCCCCGGCGCGTCGCAGACAGGATGATATCGAGGCTTGCAAGATGGTCGTCAGTTCCCGGGAGTCCGCTTCGGCCACGAAAGTTGGGACGGCCGCTTTCCCTAAGCCTACCATGGCCTGCATCAACAGTGCTACATGCGGCTCGCTCTCTTGTCCCGAGAACCATATCAGTGCCTGTTACCACGGCTTCTGCCACTGCGTCATCCTTGAGAATCCAAATAATACCAACATCCTTACCGGCACCATCTCTGCTACTTCCACGACGACTATAGGTGCTTCACAGACCCCCTGGGAACAACTGCACCGTCAGAGAGGACTGCTCACCTCTCAAGTGCCCTGACGATCAGCGCCCCGACTGCCGCGTCAAGGACGGCCCCAAGGCCGGCTGCCACTGCTTTGATAGGCCCAAGAAACTCCTCGACGCCTGCTCCAAGGCCTCCGACTGCGCCGATATCGACTGCGAAGCCTGTCAAGCCTCGGCCTGTCGCGCCCTCGTCGGCTCCCCGGGCGCGACCCCCGTCTCCCAGTGCATCGCGAAGCCCGTCGCCCCCGGCGCGACCTGCCTCGTAGACAGTCACTGCGACGGCCTTCCCTGCGACGCCACAAACCAGCGCGGCTTCTGCCTATCCGACGCCTGCCGATGCGACTTCTCCCTCTCCGAGGGCGCCGGCTGCAGCACGCACGATGACTGCTCGCCCATCAGGTGCTCCGAGGCCAAGCCGCACAAGACGTGCTCCGCGCCCTCAAACGCGTGCGTGTGTTCCACCACGCCTCCCGCGCCGCGCCGCCGCCGAGGGCGCCACAATCGGCTGCACCGAGTTCGAGGTCAGCGAGTGCGAGGCCGGCGTCTGCCGCTGCCGCGCGTGGAAGTGCGGCTCGGACGCCAACTGCAACCACTGCTGCGCGCGCGGCAGACTTCCGAGGTGTGTCTTGGGATGCCAGAGCTTCTGGTGCGGCAAGGAGTGCCAGTGTGTGGCTTGGTAGATGATGGAGGACGATGGGGTCTAAACTGGACTCGTCTAAGAGTGAAGCTTGGGCGGTCTACGGGCCCCGGGTATTGGTGCGATTCTTCGTCAGAGTGTCCTTCTAAAGCAATTAGAGGCATCAGGGTAGGAATAAGACGCCGTCCATTAAAAGTGGTTTTAATATGACCAGAGAATACGGAGCCTTTACTCTAGCTTGTAGAGACGATGAGTACTTCGAGACCATTTGAGGGATCGACTGACCACCTTTGGCCCAGGTCAATGCCTGATCATCAGTCCGTTGGCAATGTTGTTATATGTGCAACGATGCTGTGTTTCCTTGAATGACACTCCCCCTCCTTGACCCAGACTTTGATGCCCTTCTTCCGCCACAATGAAAGCTGGAATATTATTTTGATGTATTAATTGTATAGAACAGTCAGCCAAGGTATAGCGATTCGCCTTGTAAAGCATACCAGAGTGAAACATCAGTCATATTAATAACAACTGTTCTCGTTACATGGAGGCCAGGCCCTGGATGCATTAATGCAGAGAGCAGTTCTCCCCGTTCCCAAGCCCCTAGGGGGGTAAAAAAACGCCATCCCGTCTCAGTCGTAAGCCATGACCCGTTGCTGTCATCCCATCGCTACTAATAATACGAGTCCAAAGGACAATTCAGAACAAAGCAACTCAGGGATTCAACCCGGAGCTCGCCGCGCTCTCCCCAACCTGCAGCTCTTCGTCAGGCACACCGACAGCTACGCTGCTGGCGACGCTCATCGTGGTCGACGACCGCTCCCGCTCGCCTCCCGGCCGTCTGGGGCCGGCAATGCCGGCGCCCCCAGTCGTCACGCCCGCACTGGTGGCGGTACCAGTAGCAGCACTGCCGGTGCTTCCGCTCCTCTCCCGCCCGGCCGTCTGCTCCCGGACGAGCTTCTCCAGATCGCGTATTCGCTGCTTGAGCGCCTCGTTTTCCTTCTTGGCGTTCTCCAGCTCCTGGCGGTGCAGCGCCGTTTCCTCGTACCTTGACGTGGTGGGCATGAGTCCAGGCGACAGCTGCAATTCGCTGCCCCCGGGGGTGTGGGCGACCGATGCGCTTCCTGTGTTTTGCTGTAGCAGGCGCTGCTGTTGGAAGTATGTCAGGCCGCCGCCGCTCGGGTCCAAATAGTGGGACGACGGCGCGGGCGACGAGGACAGGCTGTGGCGCGAGGCTACGCTGTCTTGGCGAACGGGGTTGGCAGGTCTCGGCACTGGCATGGAGGCGGTAGAGACGGCAGCGGAGCCGGCGACGGCAGTCTGGCTTCGGGTGCTCGCATTCGAGGCGGTGCGGTGGTGTTGGCGGGAACTATTGGAGGGAACGGAGGGGGTGGAGAAGGCGGCGCCGGACAGAAGGTGGGTGTCGGGGCCCTCGGTCGTGTTGGAGGCAGATGTCGACGAGGCATTGGAGACGACCGAGGCGTTCTGGGCCGTGCGGAGGAGCTGGAGCTCTCGTGTAAGACGGTTCACCTATGGCATGGGTTAGCTATCTAGGTAGCATACCGAGTCCGTGTGATTGAGACATACCACTGCCTCTTGCTCCTTCTCGAGCTGCATGTGAAGCTCGGAGGCGGTGATGGGTCGCGGGTGGCGGATAGGGCCCGGGCCGGAAACGGATGGCTCAGGGGCGGCCGGGAGTGATGCGACGGTTGACGGGGCCATTGGCGGAGACCCGACGGAGGGGTTGGGGTGGTTGACGATGTTCTGGTTCGAGGGAAGGATGTTTAGTGAGGAAGAGTTGGACGATTGACTCGGAAGCGGAGGAGGCGGAATTTGGTGAGAGGAAGAGCGTCGAGAGGCGGTTTGCGGATGTGGTGAGGCGGGAACGGAGTTGAGATCAGGCATTGCGGGCGGAGGTGCTGTTGAGGGGGGGGGGGGCGTGGGTGTTGCTGGTTTCCTGGAGGTTGATGGGAAAATGAAGCCGGTGTTCCTGTATGTGATGGAAAGATTATCTGGTGGTGGTGATTGTGACTGTGGTTGTTGATTATCAGACGCGTCTGATTGTTTGTCAGTCACGGTCACCACGCCCTCAAGGAGTCTAGTCGGGTTGTTTGGTTTGGAGCTCCATCATGCTTCATGCGTTGTTCCCCCGCCCCCCACTGCGAGCCCCACATGTGAGGTCCCAGCCACAGCCCCGCCTCTGCCACAACATGCACCGCCACTCAATCCCCTTATCAGTAGCCTTATCTTATCTCGCTCTTATCTCTTCGGCCGGGGACTTATCCGGCTCCGAGACTCCTCTCATCTCTCCCTTGCTGGACTTCCCCCCTCGCATCGCACAACCGCCCCCAAACCTAAAGCAGCTGCACAACACAGCACAGCTAGGTATTGCGATCCGATGTTGTATCGCCGCGATGGAAACCAAAAGATTCCCTTACCCGGCAGTGTCACATCAACCCGATCTACCACAAATAGGTCAACTGCGAAACATGCTTTCCTATCTCGCCAAAGCTCAATATCACGAATGCCACCCTCCGCCGCCACCGCCATCTGAGCTTGAATGCATCGACAACGACACATAATACAACGCATTTCGCTCAGTCGCAAATTTGGTTGCCAGAGTCGTAAGCTCGCAACCGTCGCATACAGCTGCCAACTCCACTGGGACCATTCATTGCCTGCCGGGAGGAGATTGCTCCGAAAAGAGGGGGGATGGGATGGCATCATTCTTTGCAACAACAACAACAACAACAACAACAACAACAACAACACCACCACTTGCACTCTTGTGGTGGATGAAACCCGGCAATACGTCAATTGGATCCATTCTACCGTTTTCCTCCCCAGATCATCCACCGTTTTGCCAAATGTGGCTTCATGCCGCCTAGCGCCGGCGCCACACGGCATCCCGCTTCCGCCCCGCTCCTGACGTCGCATGGGCCGCCAGGTTTGCGGCCCCTTGCACCCCTTCCACAACAGCCATTAATCCATCCATCCACTCTCTCCTCCATGGATGGATGGCTAGGTAGGTGTGCGTACACCGTATCAATACACGATTGAATTAGGTACTGCTGCGAACCTCCCACGGCGTTTTCTCTCCGGGTGGACGTCTCGAGTCTGCCACGCGGTCCCTTGTCGACTGAGAGCCGGCAACCCCCCCCCCCCCCCCGGCGCAATCCCATTCCCGTCGCTCATTATCCGCTTCGAGAAACCCCTGTCGGGTGCGGGTTCCAGCAGCAGTGATCGAGATCCGATGTCGATGGCCAGTGACAGTCGCAGCATCTGGCAGCTCTCGGTGGTACGGCGCACCCGACGCCAAAACGGCGACGGGTGAACCGTAGCACAATTCCATTGCACTGGCACGGGCGCATTTGGTCAGTCACGCGTCGTCCGAACAGAGGTCGTGTTTAAGCTGCAACCACCCGACGACCATCGCTCTGCGCGCTTTGTCCAGCTTGGTTCGATAACACAGTCAAGTATGATCGATCCCGGCGGATACGACGGTGGTGGGCGGGCGGCGGCCCAAGGAGCGGTACGGGACACGACTCAAATTTATGGAGCAGAAAGTCTCCTCCCGTTCTGGATCCCCGTGGACCAACCTTCGCACTTGTGCTGGCTGGCTACGATCGCCCGCTGTCAGTGATCGCCTGATGTCGAGAGCGTAAAAAACAGGTTTTCCCCCCTGCACCGCCGGCCGCCGCTCACTACCTAGCCTTCGGATGAGGCTGAAATGTTTCATCATTGGACCTTGGCCGCATAAGCACTTCATCTTTACTGCATTGTGATACTGCACTCGACCGACTTTGGGCGAATTGCCGTATCCATTGATGATGTGATGCTGGGACCGCCGCTCGCTTCGGGTACAAGCCCCGTGTCAGGACTAGGTGCGATGCTTCACCAGCCACACTTTCAAGCACACTGGACATGATTGGTGAATAGGAACAGAGGTTATGCTTGGCGACGTCAAAGGCATGAGTGCAAGCTACCTCGCTTCGCCAGGCTTGCAGCTCGTTTGCTCGCCGCTGGTGTCAGACGGGCGCAGCGAGACGGAAGAAAGTTACGAGACGGTCAGCTCGTTGAGCATTTGAAACGGACTAAATCAACCCAAAATGAGGCCGAAAAAGAAAAAGAGAAACAAAAACACGATCGCGACAGCGGTGTTACCAGTATTCGAGCTCATGCGGCTGGGATCCATATGTTTGCGATGTGGCACTCTGGCTTTACCGAAGGCCGTGCCGTGACGCTCACAGTGAACACCCCCCCCCCTACATCTCGGGCCGACGACGACCTTGCACGTGGACGATTGATGGGAAATCTTATTCGGCGCCTAAAATTACACTGGGCGGAGGGTCTGATCCGCCGCTGAAGCCTAACAAAGTTCGATTCGCCTTGGACTCGGCTCAACACCACACCACACAAGCAAGCACAGTTCCTTACCCAACCCCGCAAAACAAAACACCTTCTTTGAGGGAGAGAGCAGACTCGTCGAAGCGGCCGCCCTACCCTCTTGGACATTTGGGAGGGGTGTGACAAAGGAGACTCGTTACACGGGAAGCGAAGAAAAAAAGAAAAAGAAAAAAAGAAAGGATCCTACTGCGCCTCCGCAACGCACACGTTTTAGCCGTCATGTCGTTAAGTTGGTATTATTGGGAACATTCTCCGATCTTTTGAGTGACGGACGGATTCGATGGTGCTGGTTGAGGGGATTCGATTGTCGAAAAAAAAAATCCGAAATAACGGGTCTGGTCGGCGGACGGTTCACATCTCCTCTCTAATCCATGTCCCTATGCAGTTAGCCTTTTGAACGAGAGACGGATCGAGTTTTTCATCCAAATCAGCACGACATCAAGGAAAACACCCAGGGCGTTGGACGGCACTTGTTCTTTTCTTCGAATTTCTGGGCGAGACAGGAACAAGGCAGCTCTGCTCAGTCTGTCGTCACAATGATTGCGGGAGCCAATACAACAGGGGGGCGGCGTCGCAATCGCTCTCCATAAACCGCTCGCTCGGGTCTCAGCTGAATCGCTCGAAAACGGTCCACACCACCGTTTCTTCTACTACGACCAGCGAACTTTCGCGTGGCCTGCCCGGTGGAGTGTGTGGAAGCTCCAGTTTCTCAACTCTTGGAAAAAAGAGAGAACAAGACTTGGAGAGGTCTTGTGAACCTGGTTTTTAGAGAGTTTTTCCCCAATCCTCTCCACCATACCACAACAGGAAAAAACTCTAGAGAACAGAATGTCGACATCCAGCGCAAAAGCTTTTCTGCGCCGGGGCTTGTTGACTCGCTGGAGAGAGAGAGAGAGAGAGAGAGGGTGCGCGCGCGATGCGTTCACCGAAAGACACCGATAATCGGTGGCATCCGAAACCCCGCGATCGCATTACAGGACACGCAGTTCGGACAAGGAGTAGTAAGGCAGGTCGAGGCGCAATGCAATGGGGGGAAATGGGGGGGGGTGTCAAAAGCATGCGGCAGACATGTGGATGCGCGCGTCGCACAGACTCGCAGCTGAGCAGCCCTCGAAAAAAAAGGAGAGGGTTTGCCCGCGCACGGAAGTGACTCGATGCTATTCGGACGTAGGGTCCAAACAAGACAAGAGTAAAAAGGGGAGAAAACAAGAAACCCCAGGAGAAAAAAACCAGCGGAAGATGGAAGATGAGGAAGAAGGGGCCGGTTAAGACACTTACAGTAAAGCCAGCGTCAGGTCGCCGTGGATCCTGGCCTTGAGGGTGATTTCAATGTCGAGGTTGAGGTCGAGCCGCAGCTTCAGCGGGTTCTTGCCGGCGTCGCCGCCGCCGCCGCCCTGCATCTGCATCTGCTGCTGTTGCATCTGCATCTGTTGTTGCTGCTGCATCTGCTGCTGCTGCTGCCTCGTCATCTGGCCGTTCTGGTAGCCGCCGTCGTCCTCGTCGTCCTCTTCCGAGTCGTAGTCTTCGTCCTCGTCCTCGTCGTAGTCTTCCTCGTCGTCATCCTCGCTGTAATCCTCCTCGTCCTCGACGTCATCGTCTTCGACGTTATCGTCGTCGTCGTCATCGTCGTAGTACTCGCCCCCGTCATCCTCGACCTCCTCCTCGTCGCCGTCCAGCTTCGAGGGCTTTTGGTCCTTGGCGGTCTGGTCCGCCGTTGAGGGCTTCTCGCCGTCCTTGTCAGCGGCCGGCTTAGACTCGGGCTCCGCCTCGTCCTCGACGCCGGCCTGCTTTGACGCCGAAGACGGCTCCTGCTTCTTGTCGTCCGCGTCCTGGCCGGGCGTCTTTTGTTGCTCTTGAGACTGTTGTTGCTGCTTCTGTTCCTCTTCCAGCTGCTTCTGCTTCTTCCTCTTCTTCTCGTCTTCCGTCAGGCTCTGTTCGTCCCCGGCCTTTGGTTCGTCGCCTTGCGACGCATCCTGCTGCTGGGCGTCTTGGGGCTCTACGTCCTCTCCGGGCTTCTTCTCCTCGTCTTGTGATGACTGGTCCTTGGGCCTGTCCTCTGTTGGCTCTTCGGGCTTGGGGTCTTCCGGCTTGGAAGCGTCTTCAGGCATGTCCTTGGCTTCGCCGGTCTGCGCCTCGTCCCCGGGGTTGCCGAACTCGCCGACGGGGGTTGTGCCTTCGGGCTTTTGCTCCTCAGGCTGTTGCTCTCCGGGCTTCTGATCCTCAAACTGCTGCTGCTCCTCGGGCTTGCTGCTGCCGGGCTGCTGGTTGCCGGCGGCGCCTTGGCCTTGACCCTTCTGGTACCGATTAACACCCGTTGCCCAATACACGCGCACGCCAGCGCCGGGATGATAGAGAGCGAGAGATGAGACTCACCTTGTTCTTGTTCCTGGCCATTGTGTCCTCCATAAATGTGATTGGGGGTTTGGGTGTGGGACGGGTTATTTACGCAAGCTTCCCCCGTTCAATATTATCAGCGGGAAACTAGCGGGTGAAACTTGGATGAGTTATGTATGTCGCTGGTTGAGAGTTTTCAAGGGTACAGTTTTTGGTCACACCGCAATTCCTTTCTACAGCGGATATTGAGTTGTACGAAAATAGTCGACAGAAAAAAGTATCATTGAGGAAAGGGGGGAGGGGAGTCAACAACAGGCCATCCGGAAAGGGGAGGAAGGGTAGGAGGTTATGGTACAGGCTCAGGGCTTGGATAGTTAAATCCATGTCTTCCTCTATTCCTGTTTCCATAGCTTCGTACGAAGAGAAGCCATGCGTTCATTACCTCACACCTTGCACGCACTCACGCCCCTCTCTCGGGGGGTGGCGCAAACAGGAAAGCCAAAAAAAAACAGCTTCCCCAGCAAGGCTGAAGGAAACTACTGCGCGAGACCCGAGGATCCCTTTGTGACGCAATAGGGCGTGGAATATTGTGGGCAATTACATAGCACCGCTTGTGACCTGGACAGGGGAGGGGTGTGAGATCAGAGGCAAGACGGGCCATAGAAGGGTCTAGGCCTTCGCGGCCCCGCGATGCTTCGAGGACGGCGAGAGGGAAAGCAAGCTTGCGCTGTGATACCACTTCCGATACAGGTTTTGGACGAGGGGGGAGGAGGGCGGGGAGCGCAAAGAGAAGCAGGACTCCCCAGTCCGAACTTCCCGGTGTAGGAGACACCGCTACCTCGATCAGCAGGGTCCCATGAGAAGACATGGAAGTTTCAGGCCAGGCTCCGCGCACCAGTCTGTTCGGCATGGGGGCGGGACGGACGGCTGGCATGCAAGCGTGGGCCGGGAAGGGAGAGAGACAGAATGACGTCGGCGGAGGTAGGAGGGATGTGTGTGTGTGTGTAAGAAAGAGGGAGAGAGGGAGAGAGGCAGAGAGAGAGAGAGGGAGAGATGGAAGCAAGCTCCATCCAGTCCAACCACTTAGACACGGACATGACAGAATGATGGACACGTACACGTACCTACCTGTACAGACCAGACAGTCAAAGCAGACAGACCAAACTGCACCGGTTGAGTGTGATGACGTCGAAAAGCTTGCCTATGCGAATGCGAGATCGATCCATCGAGCTTCCCAAACGGTCGCATCTTCCTCCACCTCCTCCAGTCTTTGGCGGGAACGACCAACGGTCTGGACTCTCTTTACTTAGCCACACCTGTGGGGCCGGTCGGGGCGGGGAGGGGCCAACATCACGTCACATCACATCACCTCTCATCCCCCCGGGAGTAAGTACCCAAAGTTCCCAGACAGGGGGTGTTCCCGAAACGTGCATCTTGATCCCCGGGCCTCTCTCTCTCTCTCTCTCGCTCTCTCACTCTCTCACTCTCTCACTCTCTCACTCTCAAATCCCTACACACTGCATACCCGTGGTGTAGGTACGGTGCTTTGGCTCCATCGCTGGCTTGTTACCTTGTCCCCCAGTCTGTCCTCACAGTGATCCATCCTCGCTGCCATCTTTCCACCCTCTCCTCCGTTCCCGAAGACGCAGTGACATATCGGACAGGCCAGCAGAGAAGAGATATCTCCTGGGAGAGGATCCCCCCCCAGCGCCGTGCAGCTCCACTTTAACTCTACGCACGCGGTTCAAGGGTGAACTCTGACGCTTCCGAGTCCCGAACGGCGCCCGCCACTGGCTTGAGAACAACAGCCACCATCACCATCACCACAGTGTGCTTGCTGTGCTGGGGGCAAGAGGCTCTCGTCTCTCTCCTCTCCCCATACCAGCCCAGTTTATCACTCGATATACTGGGCCCTCTCCCGCCGCCAGCTTCATCCTTTGGACCGCTTGATCCTTTTTTTTTTTTCATCCCAAGCCCGAAATATGGTCATCGGCCTGTTGGCAATCGCCGCCATCCCCACAGTCATCGGCACCGGGCAAGCTGTAAGCGCCCAGAAGAAACAGAATGCCGCAGCAAAGGAGCAGGCCAAGTTCAGTCTCACCACCGTCCTCGACCTTGACGGCAAAGAAGAGGAGTGTCCAGTCGTCCTCGTTGACAACAAGGTACGTTGATCGAGTTCCAACAACTCCCAAGCAAACCATCGCTTGCTTTCACACCCTCCCTTACCTGTTTTGCCATCAACTTCCTCACATACCCTCTCACCCCCCCCCCCTCTGCTCTGCTGCGGCATCTGTCGTTTTTGCAGCCGCTTCTGCACGTCCACCTGCTTTTCCCTGATTCTGTGCTTTTACCTGCCCAACATGCTCCCCTTTCCAGTGACTGGGGACACACCCGCTTGGACAACCTCGCCCGGTGTGCGTCTGCATGTCCGTCTTGGCTTACACTAGCACACGCCGAAACCTTGCCTCTCACCCCCGTTTGCCGGTAGGCTAACACCTTCTCCTTCGCGCAACCAACAGCTCTGGATAAATCACAGCCTGGCACCGGCCCCGGGCCACAAGTTCTCGGGGTACTACTTCAACTACCCCAGCGAAGAGCAGTACCGTGGCCTGGTCTCCACCATATCCGATGATCCGCCCATGCTCAACTGGATCTACGTCGACGCCGACACCAGAGCCATGCGGCACGGGGGCCGCAAAGACACCGTCGACCACGTCATAGGCCCCTGGGGCTGGACAGAGGATGAGAAGTATCTCTCGTTACGTGGCAGCGGCCTCGGCTTCGTCGCCGTCCTGGAAGACAACGACAAGTGGGCAGTCTACTGGGATCCTGACGGGAGGCTGCGTGAGGGCTACGACGAGGAGGACTGCGTCGAGATCTCCCTCAAGAGACAAATGGCGCTAGGCATTGAAAGCGGCTACGTTAGAGGTTAGCCGAACGCGCGTCAGCGAGGGAGATCGACCGAGACCAAGATAGAAAGAGACAGAGAGAGAGAGAGAGAGAGAGAGATGGGCAAGAGGGTGTGTTCGACGTGGAATAACCAAGGGGGGGAGTCGAGGAGCCTCGGAGCCTCGGAGCTTCTGGGGGCAACGTGAGAATTGGGACGAGCAGCTGCTCAGGTGGTGAGGCGTTTTCGAAAAGGCTTTTGCATGGATTCAAGTTTAGAAATTGACATTTGTAACCAACCCCGTGAGCCCCTTTCGTCGTCAGTGCATAGCATTTCGACAAGCCTGCGAGCTTAAAGTGACTTACACGAAGCTTGTTTGATGGTGAAAAGTAGAACTGATGGTGCGTCATGCTTGCATATAGTCGGTGCAAGAGACCATCACATCAACCACGGTATAGGGATTTGACCGCGTGATTGGGTACGAGTGTCCGTCTATGCCTGTGGTTGAAATCCGAATGGAAGACAGGGATGCCCGACACCCTCCTCCCATAGGTACTTCCTTTTCTCCTTCTTTTTTGCCTGGTAAGGAATGGCTTGGGTTGGAAAGTGTGCATCCTCCTTCGGCGGCCTGCGTAGATCGGGGGCCACACCAGGAGCATGAGACACGCCCAACGCCCTGGCCGCCCCAGTGTATCTATCCACTCCATCCTCCGCACCCCGCTTGGCCCTCTCAACGTCATTGCGGTCCAGGACATCTCGAGACTCGAGTGGTGTGACGCAAATGCGCAGAGGAAAGGGGGCGTGTGCGAGAGATGGGAGAGAACCTGGGTCTCCCCAGGGTCCAACATGATCTCATCGGAAGAGAGGGAGGGTGTAAGTTTTCATCCTGTTTTGACCCCTCCCCCCCCCCCCCCCCCCCCCTTCCGGGTCCTGGCCAGAATCACTTATATGTTGCCGTCCTCGTCCAGCTTAATGGACTGAAACAGACTTTTGGAAGAGACACCTTGAACTTACCGGTGGAATTAAAAACAAAAAACGCCCTTAATATCGGTTCCCCCCCCCCCCTCCCTTTCCCCGACAGAGAGACCTCCTTTAGTCCATCCTTGAACTTCTACACCTAGAGTCGTCAGTCACTCGACGAAAAGCATCAAAATGGCATCCCCTCGTGAGAGAAACAACACCAAGTACGCCTCCGACGACGAGACTTCGGAAGCTCCCAGCGAACAGCAGCAGGAGAAGCCCCAACGTCGCCAGAACCGCAGCAAGAGCAAGCAGATGCAAAAGCGTCAGCAGGGTGGCCAGCAGCAGGGCGGTCCCCTCGGCGGCCTCACTGATGGCGGTGTTACCAACGGTGTCCAAAACACACTAGGCAATGTTGCTGGTGGTGCCCTGGGCGGTGGTGGTGGTGGCGGCGGCGACAAGAGCGATACCCTGCGGTTGCGTCTGGATCTCAATCTCGACATCGAGATTACGTTGAAGGCGCGCATTCACGGTGACCTCGAGTTGGCTCTCTTGTAAGTACCTCCAACTTTCCTCCAAGTCTGGCCCCTTCATCTCTTCCGACTAGACTCCCGTTCTGTCTCCCTTTTCTTACTCGCAGACAAGGACGGGCTAGTTAGGCCAAGTTCATAATGGGCTAATGGGCTTCTCCTCGTCTTTTAATCAGGAACTGAGAGACGTTTTCCCAGGGACAAATCTTAACGCAATCCATCCGCCGGGCCGGTTTCCTTTTGTTATTTTAATTATCATACGGAGTCGCGGGGATTTTAATGGGCAAAGTGATTTCGACACATTTTGCCGGAATTTGCGGGTTTCTTTTGTTGATTCCCCCCTGGTCATTCCTCCGTAAAAAAAAACGGTTTGGGCCCGACAATGGGCGGGAGGAGGATTTGGTGGACAGGTGGAATATTGGTATCCATCTGCCACTTGTATTATGAAAGAATTGTGCATCATCGACATTATGAGATACGGACGCTATTTCGGGAAATGTTATGGGTATCCTGTTCAACGTTAGCCAAAGCGTTCTAAACCGGTTTTATTTCTTCTTTTTCAAATTCATGCTTGACCATGAACAAGCCGTTTTCGTCCTTGGGGTGAACATGGCTTCCCCGCAACAGCGCAGCGTGACTTTCCATGCAGATCCATTGACAACGAAAGGGGACCGTCTCCCGGTGGCTAGGTGGAAACGGTGGTTGACGGCCGTTCATAGGCATCCATCCATAATGGTCATTTGGCGCCGTAGATGGTGGACTGAGGGGGCGAGGGACGCAAGTCTCCTGTCAGTCACCGGTGGGGTCAAATCCACCCTCGCAACTTGTCAGCCGCGACAAACTCTATCGTCCATTTCTTTCAAAAAAAGGCTGCCATTCCTAGTCGCCTAGTGCCGTCGGGACCCAACGGGCGACGAGGGCTAGCCCGGGAGCGAGTGGCATCTGGCTTGAGTCGATACTCGACGGCGTCCGAGACTGCTGCGGGAAGGTCTTGCTTTGCCTTGCTTTCCGCGCGCCCTTTCCTGAGCTTGGTCCGACGTCAGCCTCTTCCGGTCTGTTCAAACTCTCAAGAGTTGGGACGAGGCAAAGCCTAAAGATCCAGGCACACTGACGGGGTCATGCCAGAAGCCTGACTTCATCCTGCGTCTTCCAAAGGACTCACCGAGAACCCCCTCAAAGGGGAAGAAAAGCAAAAATGCTCTGGCACAATCCTGTCATCCCTGCTCATAATAGACATTTGCTATGTAGTCAGTCAAGCCACAGGACGGCATCAACCTTCCTTGTTCGTCCAATGTCAGCGCGTCGCAGCCGCCACATGACGCGAACTAACTCACTCGCGCTGCCAGATGCAACGGTGGAACGGCCCCCTCCCTTCTTTGCGCCGCCTCCACAACTAATGCGACGGGTAATGTCAGCCCCCCCTTCCCTTGGAAAAAATGGTGCCCACAGTATCCGTACCGTCTCGGACTCTGAGGTGGGAAACGGTACAAAACGCTAAGCGCGCAGGGAAACCGTGGCTAAACGGGAAATCTTTGCATCGCATCCCGGCGCATTGGGTACTGGCTTCAGCCACTCACACCCCGTTGCTTCCAACCTCCCCTTGCCGTTCGCTTGGAAATGTTTGCCGAGTGGTCTTCACCGTTAGCCACTCCTCGTCGTCGTCAGGCCATCATCAGTTTACAACCGGTTTCCCGCCCATCGTGCCGCTGCCGTCTCATTTCTCACCTTCTGGACCATGATGGACTCTGCGCCGCGTGTAGCTCATTGCCATCTCAGGAAACCCATCGAGATCGTCGTTTGCGTGGCCGCGTCGGTTGTGGCGTTGGAGTGGGGTTCCGCTGCCATCCTGCCCTCACCAGACTCGAGACGTCTTTGAGGCCCAGGTGAAGCTGCTCGGGCGTGCTGGTTAGAGCCCCGTCTGATGAAAGCAGAGCTCCCCCTTACTGAGCCACATCCTGAACTTACCTAGCTTGTCTCGTTGTGCGAAGCACATCCGTGCTTAGAGCCTTTCCCCAGAGTCTGTGGTCACCAACAGGCTCTAAAGCTTCCTTGTCGGTTAATCGATAGAGACCATCGCGAAGTGAGCACCGAGGCAATTGTCCACCGTGCTCTTCAACGAAGAGTTGACGGCTAGCCGTGCGTTCCGTCTGCACAACAGCCCTGGCGCCAACCGAGCGCAGTCAGCAACACGGCCATTCGGCAGTCGTTCGTGTTTCGACAGAAAACAGGCTTTTCCAGGCTCGTCGGTCCTAAGTTTGCCGCCAATCCCAGCGCTGTTCCGGCGCCATTTTCGGAGTCATGTCTCGGTTCCATCCTGCCAACAACTCCAGCCTTCAACGACCCCTCCCCTCTCTTGCTTCGCTGCATCCCATTTCCGACAGTACCCAGTCTCTGGTTCTCTGGTCGAGTCCACAGATCTCGGCTCGACAAGTCTTTGATCCTATCATCCTTGCGCAGCGGCCTGGCAGGGTTTCAAGGTGAACCGTCGCCCCGTTAGTCCGTTCTGGAACCCCCAAAGGCTGCCCCAGTCTTCGTTGCGGCAGACTCGGACAACCCACTCTTGGTCATCTCATCGAGTTGACGTCACGGCAACCGATCCAACCCCCCCCCCCCCCCCCCCCCCTCCTTTGGCTTGGAGACCTTGCACACACACTGCAGACCTGCTGCCTGCGTCGCCCATCTACCAGAAAAGCTCTGCCCGCGAGTGTATCGAACAAGGGGTGCACCGAGAGAACAGCACACAACGGCACAGCCTGTCACCCTCTCGCAACCGCCCTACTCCCTGAAGTAAAGGCGATTCTCAGGTGGGTGCCCACTCTCCATTCCTCTCTGCCTGGCTGGTCTTCCTGACTGTTGCTTTGCCCTTCCTCCCCTCCCCCTCTTCGTTCTGTAGTGAGGCCCAGCTGACGCCGAATGTTCTTCCACCACAGCAACATCCCCTGGTGACGGCTATCTCTCCTTCTCGGCCGACTCCACTCCAAACTCTCCGCGACGAACCCGAAGGCCCAGCCTTGAAGCAGCCTGCACAGCAATCTATGCAGAGCTTTGTACCTGCGCGTCTGAATTCCTCATCGCACACTATGCAGCCTGTCAAGCCACAGTCTGCGCCCGTATCCGGCGATCCTGATCATACCTCTCGGCACGACGAATATGAGGTTGTCGAGGTCGAGGATGACGGTTCTAGACTAGAGGCCCCAAGGAGTACCTACTCCAGGCCGCCTCTGCCTCGTCTGAATTCACAGTCGCGAGCATCTCCCTCGCCGGTGCCTCATCATGAAACCTCCCCACCGCAGCCTCACCCTCACCGAAACGGCAATACAGGTACCCCACAGCCGCAAGAGGGCGGGCCTGTTCATCTGCAGGGCTCGCGGGAGATACCCATCCCCATCAGGACATCGTCGAGTCAACATCAAAGTGCACCCAAAGCACCCCCGCCGCCAACAACCGAGACTGTAGACAGTGGCACGGACGAAGCATCACCTGATGCCCGACCCTCCTCGAACAGCACCCCCAAGCCGCAAGAAAAGAATGCTCCGATCCAGATACCCAAAGTTACACCACTGTCCTCTGGTCTTACGCTGCCTCCAAACCTTGCTCAGCTAGCGCAAGGTCTGGACGGAAAGTATGTCGACGAGTTCGGAAACATTCTCGACTGGAACGGTCAGGTGCTTGGTCGTGTCGAGGGAGACCTGCCGTCCATGATCGGACGGCCAGTCGCGGTAACGGGCGAGATCTTCAGCGAGGACGGCGAGGTCGTTGGTTATGTAGCAGAGAATGATACCATCCCCCCGGCGCCTCCTTCGCCCAAGCCCATTGAAGGCATGGGCGACGGTTTGAAGGTAGACCATATGGGCAACATTCTCGATAAGAATAACAACGTCGTCGGCCACTTCGACGGCGCCCCTCTGGCCAAGTCCCTGCAGCAGACTGGCCAGACTGGCAAATCAAGACAGTCTAGTGGCGCCCGTCCTGGCCATGTCCCCGACACGCGGACAAGCTGTCCTGAGTGTACTGCGCATCAGGCCAAGCCATCTTCTACAACACCCAGCCCTTCGGAGATCTTCATGGACGTCAAGTCGACCAATGACGGAATTCAGCTCATCATCAAGATACCCACGGTTTTTCACGGCGGAGGAAATCCTAATATCCATATAGGAACCGGATCGTGATTTCGATGGAATTTGCACGTTTAGGGTGGAGATCGACATTGGAGTTCTGGAACGGGTTCGATAGAAGGTAGCATCCGGCGGCGTTCAGACGGTGGTGACACGGTTGTGATAGGCTAGAACGTGCACCGTAGTTCCAATAAACCCAATCTTAGCAGCGAGAGAATGGTTTGCATAACTCGTGGCCCCCGTTGACCCTTCCTTGTGAGGCTGAAAAGTGGGCATGGCCGAGCTGCCGTCCGGATGGCTGCGTACGCATAGACGCGGAGGTGGATTCGAGAACTTGAGACGGATGTGGCGAATAGCACTTTGTTTTTTCGTGTTTCGGAGGGGCGTCATGACGTCTATCGCGCATGCACGTCCAACCTCTGTGAGCTTCGCAACCAGCTTTGGGAAAAGAAAGTGTTGGAGCAACTAGGGTTGATTGTGGAGGAACTGACGAATGGATGATGCAGGGAAAGGATTGTCCTTGGAAACACTAGCCACACCAATTGGGCATCTCCTAGAAAGGTTGTCGGCGATCAATCCGAATGCCAATGGTACTTCCCCAGGTTGGCTGGTCGTCACACCACCCCCCTAGGTGCAGCTTTCTTCTTCAGAGTGAAGTTGCGTCATGATACCTAGAATCCCAGCCCTTCATGGGCTCGGACGATTGTGGCTTTGCGTCATGATGGACGGTTGTGTGACTGACCATCCTTCCCCCTCCCCATGAAGTCACTGTGTGGCTCAAGCAGGGACCAGAGCTTCGAAGGGAGAGCTCCTCGAGCTTGAGCTCCCCCTTGACGTAAGCTCAAGAGCGACTGGCGAGCTGGAAACTTGATTTAAGCCCGAGAGTTGAAGGTATAAGACGTCTGACCGGCAAGTCATATCAAATAAATTTGACTTTTATCTCCCATACCAATGCAATCATCTCATAAACAGCTACATTTTCTAAGATACCCTGTTAGCGCTGAGTACAACGAATTTATATCCAAACACGAACAACAACTGCAACAATACAACAAGAACCAGGACACGAACATGGTCGGCGCTGCTTCAAAGTCTGGCAGCAGCATGCTGGGTGGTCGTGGAAAGGAGACTGAGCAGAAGTCAAGTGAGTAACACTTACACACGATTGTAGTTCCACATTTGGATGACGGCTGCTAATTCTTACAAACAGCATACTCGGTCGAACAAGACATCCACGACCATGGCGAGAATCTCGTCGCCGGTGTCATTGGCAAGACTGGTGAGGTGGTAGACGAGACCGGCAAGACTGTCGGCAAGGTTACAGAAGGCGAGGCTGGAGAACTCGTCGGCAACGTTGTCACCGCGACTGGCGACATTATCGGCAAAGATGGTGGCATCATCGGCAAAGCGCTTCCACTCGGCGAATTGACCGAGAGTGGTGAGAGCAAGGAAGTTGGTAGCTTCACCATCATGGGTGCCACCAAGGGTGTCAAGGGCATCGTCGATACTGTTGATGGCACTGTTCAGACTGTCAACCGCACATTACCGCTCGTCGGTGACCTGACAAAAGGCATTGGTCTGGGCGAAGGCCAAGGCGGCGTTCTCGGCGGAGTCCTTGGGAGCGGCCAGGATGAGAAGGATTCTCAAGGAGGTCTTCTCGGTGGTGTTACCGGCGCTCTCGGCGGTGGTAAATCCGAGAAGGGTGGTTCGGAGCAAAACCCTCTTGGAAGCCTTCTCGGGGGTGTCCTCGGCCAGAGCCAGAGCGGTGGCCCTCTTGGCGTGCTAGGAGGCAATGAGCCCTTGGAGCGTGACCAGTCCGTGACCGACAAGGACGAGAAGCTTACCGAGCTGCTTGCCCAACAGAAGTCGGATGTTGACGACAAAGCTTCTTTGACGGAAAACGCTAAGCAGAACCTATTTGAAGTCAACGACACGACATCAGAGGTCGCACCCATCGACTTGCAAGATGTTGAAAAGTCGCAAGCAGACGATGGTAAGCCTACAACCGCCGGCGAAAACACCCAGACAGAGACTGAAGATTCCCAAGGCGCCAAGACAGATTTGACGGAGCAATCGACTGTTGACGGTAATGACGGCTTGCAAGAAGTGGATGCCGAGCCCATTGACGAACAGACCGAGGGTGCCGAGACAGTCAAGGATGACGCCACACAAAAGGCCAGCACTGTCCCCGACGACATTGCCACCCTCGACATTCCTGTTTCTCAAATTCCCGACGACTTGAAGAGCGAGCTTCCTGAGGATGTTCAAACTGCCGACATCCCCGTTTCCCAGATCCCTTTCGATGCTCAGTCCAAGCTCCCCACCGATCTGGCGTCCAAGCTCCCGTCAGACTTGGGCTCCCAGCTTCCTGAAGACGCAGAGACTGGGACCAAGACTCCTCAGGGTACCACTACTGAGGATTGGGCCAACCAACAAGATCCTGCGAACCAGTCTCAAGTTCCCGAGAATGCTGAGACAGGCGAGTTTCCGGAAGATCCTGCAAACCAATCTCAAGTTCCCGAGAACGCCGAGACAGGCGAGCTTTCGGAGGATGCGAAGACTGGTGATGTTCCCGACATTGACGTTACTGCTGCGTCCGACTCTGCTCCCAAGTCCACCGTGAAGGATGATATCAAGAGCGTCTTGAGCACTATTCGTTCTGCCATCCCCGAAGACCAACGTACTGTCACTGTTGCCGGCAACAAGCTTCTCCAGCCATTCGAGAAGTTTCCTGGCGCTGAGATTGACGATGAAGGCAAGGTCATTTTCGACAATGCCTCCATCGGTCGCGTCGCTGAGGGTGACCCTGCCGACCTGGTTGGCATGACCATCGACGCGGAGGGTAATATCGTCAACGAGCGCGGGAGCATCATCGGCAAGGCTGAGCTCAAGTCCGAAGTTGCTGATGAGCTCCTCAAGGATACCATCGACTTCTCCATTCTCAAGGGCGCCAAGGTCAACAAAGCTGGCAACCTTATCAACGACAAGGGTGAAGCGGTTGGCCGTATTGTTTCTGGCATTCTCAAGCACCTTATTGGCCGCAAGGCTGATGAGCGTGGTGAGATCTGGAACGATGGCGGCAAGATTATCGGAAAGGCCGAGCCTATTCCCGAGACTGAGCGTGAGGAGCTTGCCGAGCCCGCACCCTTCGAAGACTTCCCTGGAGCGACGGTAGAGTCCAATGGCCATGTCCTGTTCAACGGCGACATTGTCGGACGTGTCGTCGAAGGTGACCCGAAGAAACTGAAGGGCAAAAAGGTTGATGAGGACGGCGACATCCTCGACAAGAGTGGCAATGCCATTGGCAAGGCCGAGCGTTGGGAGCCTGAGCCTGAGGCTGAGCCTGAACCCGAAGCGCCGGTCATCATTGACAACTCTGCTCTGGCTGGAAAGCGTGTCAACAAGGCAGGCAACGTTGTCGACAAGGACGGCACCATCTATGGCCGTATTGTTGAGGGCGATGTCAAGAAGTTGATTGGACGCATGTGCGACAAGGAGGGTAATGTTCGCAGCGAGTCTGGAGACATCATCGGCCGTGCCGAGCTGATCCCCGAGAGCGACCGTGAAGGTGCCAAGGAGGGTCCCTTCGCCGAGCTCCCTGGCTGCACCGTTGCCAAGGACGGCACCATTGTCACTCCCTCCGGTGACATTGTCGGCCGTCTTATCCAGGGTGATGCCAAGATGCTTTTCGGGCGCCCCATCGACGAGGATGGCGACATCCTCGACCGCAATGGCAACCTCCTGGGCAAAGCCGAACGCTGGGAGCCTGAGGCTGCTCCTGAAAGGCAGAAGGGCCCAATGGAGGGTCGCAAGGTCAACCGGAGCGGTGAAGTCGTCGATGAAGATGGCGACGTCATCGGCAAGTTGACTTCTGGTGAGATCAAGGCTTGCGCAGGCAAGCTCATCAACGAGGACAATGACGTTGTCGACTCCAAGGGACGCATCGTCGGTCACGTCGAGCTTCTTGAGGATATTCCTGAGCCCAAGGGGCCCATGGAAGGCAAGACCGTCAACAAGAAGGGCGAGGTTGTCAGCGACAGTGGTGAGATCATCGGAAAGCTTACCAGCGGTGAATTGAACGTATGTGCCGGCAAGAAGATCAACGAAGACAATGACGTTGTCGACTCCAAGGACCGTGTTGTCGGCCACGTGACCCTGATCGAGGATCTTCCTCAGAAAAAGGGTCCCATGGAAGGGCGCCGTGTCAACCGACAGGGCGAAGTTGTTGACGAAGATGGAAACATCATTGGTAAGCTCACTACTGGTGAGGTTTCCATCTGCTCCGGCAAGGAGATCAACAGCGACAACGATGTTGTCGACTCAAAGGACCGTGTCGTTGGGCATGTCTCCCTGCTCGAGGAGATTCCCGAAGTTGAGGAGGAAGCGCCTACCGAGACCGAAGAGGAGAAGAAGGCTCGCGAGGAGGCTGAGGCTGACCGTAAGCTGGCCCGAAGCCTTGGTGGACTCATTGAGCAGGGTCTAGATCGTCTGCGTCCTCTTTGCAAGATGATTACACAAAAGATTGAGGCTGCCGAGCGTAAGCCCAAGGAGGAGCGTGACGAGGAGCAGCTCGTGAAAGATGTCAAGCCCCTCATTGAAGAGGGTGGCAAAATTCTCACCGAGTTGAACGGCAGCGTTCGCGCCTTGGACCCCGATGGCCGCATCCAACAGAACGCCAAGTCCAAGTCACAGACTCGTGAGGCATCCCCCGAGGAGCACCACCTTGCCGAGTGTTTGAAAGAGGTAAGTTTGATCCTTGCGGTGCAATCAATACATTACCCTTAACTAACTCGTTCTTAGTTGACCGGTACCATCACCGAGACTGTCGAGGGTGCTAAGCGCAAGATTGAGGATATGCCTCACGCCAAGAAGGAGCTCAACCCTCTCTGGGGTCTCCTTACCGAGCCGCTGTTCCAGATTCTTGCTGCCGTCGGCCTGCTTTTGACCGGCGTCCTCAACCTGGTTGGTCGTCTTCTCAACGGCCTCGGCCTCGGCAAGATTGTTGATGGACTCTTGGGCACTCTGGGCCTGAACCGTTTGCTCGACGGGCTTGGCCTGGGCAGCTTGACCGCTGCTCTCGGTGGCGGCAAGAAGAAATAAGCGGTTTTAACGATGATACGACTCGATTCTCTTGTACCATGTTTCTGACTGGATAATGTCGATGACGAGTTTGATGGAGAAAACGGAATTTTTCTTTGGCGCACGTTCTTGTATTTGGATTGCAAAACAGGCAGATTGAGCGTGTATGAATAGTATGATTGGGTGGCATTTTAGCCATTAATTCGAACGGTTACTTTCGAAAAATGAAGCAACACCAAACGGTGTTTGTTGTGGTTCCGATAATTGTAACCTTTGTTGTTTGATGTTTGCGGCATGGTAGGTTAGGGTCGGTCGTCAGTGTGACTGTTTGTGTGTGTGAGAGAGGACAAGAGGAACAGGGGGAGGGGGAGGGAGGAAAACCCCTGACAAGGAATGACATCAAAATAAAGTGAATTTCATCCAGTTTCGTTCTTCTTCCAGTAGACACGACAGATGGGGATGTATGGATTAAATTGATGGATGGATGATGGTTAGGAGCTGTAATATTCGTCTGCACCTTCCTCGGGTGAAGATGAGTGAGAGAAGTGGAGGCGCGCCATCAACGAAAGAAGCTAGGGCGGGTGCGACCTTTCCGGCGAGTTCAGGCAAGAACCAAAGTTTGGCTTTGATCGCAATCCGCTCTTTCCATCACATTCACGCGCCTACAGCAACAAGTTGGGCATGTCGGGCAGGTTTGTACCGGCCGGACGGGGATTGGGCCGGTTCGTCGTCACTGCTTTTCGAAAACCATGTGGCTTCCCGCCCCATCATCCCAACCCATCTTTTTCCCTTGGCGGCCATCGTGAGCCACTTTTGGGCCAAATCAACTGAGACCCAAACAGCACCCCTCTCTTATGCGTCTTCAGTGCTAAAAAAACAATCCAACTAATTGCCAATGGTTGGTTGCATTTCATATTTCCTATGTTCCAAGTGACACAACATGCTGCCGGCCCCGGTCACCCCCTTCCGGCCCCACGGTTTAGAGTTTCCGCATTATTGATTCCCCGGACCATCTTGATTGACATGACTCGTCTTCTGTTCCTGGCCTTCTTCGCCAGTCAAGGCAAAGTCTTGTCCGCTGCAACCTGATTATCCGTTGTTTATTAGTCGTCGTCGCTTCAGAACCCACATACTGAGGGGCTTCATTGAATAACCATAAACACTCCAGGGTGCAAGGTGACACCGGTACGACGTGGATCATCCGGGACCTTATCTAGTTTACACACAACAACACCAAGGCCAAGGGAGGGCACTCTGTTTCCTGGTGTAGGTTGTTTTATTGCTTGTACAGTACTAGGTCATTAGTATCCGAACAGCAATAAGGGTTACATGACGACTGCTTCAATTACCCAGGGCTAAGGCAACCCGGTTATTATCATATTTTGGTATAAATGCCCTACAAAAATGGGTCGCGCAGAGAAACTCTAGCTTGTTGATTGGGTGATCTTATGGCTGTTTAAATACTAATCACCCTGGTGTGGTATGTGTGTTGGACTCCGAGGCTGATTCGAGATATCTGCACATGTTGTATTGAAAGCCTTGCACAGCTACAATCATGGCTCAACCACTCGAGACCGCTAGGAAAACCCTTAAAGAACAGAACCGCGTCACGACGCAACGGTTGATGTAATTCTTGATAATGGCGACCATGGACATCGTGACAAAAAAGATTGTTCTCAAGTTTTTGTGAGCATTCTTGGGTCACAATTGCACATCGGTCAATCTACCTGCTTGCTCTTCACTTTACTCATACATAGGACCGGATCCAGCTCGGATTATCCTCGTTACCTTCCTGTTCAAGCCTCCATAGCTGTAGATGTTCGGCTTTGGGTTTGAGCTGCTTTGTTGGCTTTCTTAGCCCATCAACGGAGACACTGTTCGGCCGTGCCTTAGCTTCGGCAGTCGGGTCCGTATCGATAAGATAAGATAGAGATAAGCAAGATAACACCTCTGATCGATAAAGCTCCTACGCCGATGCATCGATGCAATGCAATGTAATGCACCGACCTCAACAACACTCAGCAGTGACGTCAAACCACTCCCCAGAGCTCTCCCGGTAGCACACCGCATGACGGCATCACCACCACAGACTGATGTCAACCGCCGCAATCAGCCAGAAAGCCCGTAAATCGCTCGCACCGCGCGCAGGTTACGCCGCACCAAACCCTTTTTTTTCCTCCCCCCCCCTTCCCCCACTGGCCACCGCAGCTTGCATGCCTCCGTGTGCTCATGTCATACAGGAAAAGCGCAATGATGGTCCTGCCCATCCCTCCCCGTCTTTCCCTTGCCCGTTGACGCAACTGCCCCTCCGAGCTGAGACTTTGTGCCCCTCTTTGGAACTTCTCTCGAGCGAGCTTCCCAGCTGCCGTGCTTACCCCTCCAGCCTAGGTAGCTTTCTATTTAACTCTAGTATCTCTCTGATTCCGTCTCCCATCTCCCTTTGATCTACACAAGCCTCCAAGCGAAAAAAACAACAACAACAGCCTCCTTTGACTCTCTACACGACCACCGCATCCCACTTCCCTTTACCCTACCAAAACCACACAAATCCCAACATGCCCGAGGGACGCCAATCTCCTCCCCCTGAGCGCCAGACCGGTGCCCAGCAGCAGAGCCCCCCTGCTTCCGGCACAGGTACCGATGACGCTTCCAACAAGGACGCCGCCAACAAGGAGTCTCTCCAGGTTCGTATTGACATCCCCCCCCCCCGTCTCTCTCGTTGGGAACTGTCTTAACATATTTCAATAGAACCTCTCTTCGAACCCCAAGGGTCCCATGGACGACAACCTGAAGGAGAAGTTCGCCAAGACCCAATAAACGCTCTGCTTTACCGCCGAACGAAAATCAGGCATGATACCAGGATGACGTCGGGAGCTATGGGCCACGACATGAAGACATGACACATTTTTAGCAAGGAAATCACAAATCGTGATGCTGTATCATAGAGCACTAATAATGCCAAAAGAATTGCATTGATAACATATCATTCATTCGTGCTATGTCGTGAAGCTGGAATAGCTACCTACGTGTGGCTAGTACCAGTGGAAGCCACCACAGACGTGGCGTACCACCCGCACGGACCGCTTTAGATAAGTATTTCTATCGTCTCTCAGGTCCGTACATAGATTCTTAAAAGGTAGGACAACTACTTTACTCTCAAATGACCAGACGCTGCGGTTCATCGCATGCTACTTGCTCATGGCTAGACTGCTGTGTAAACCTACTGACGCTTGCATCGTATTCTCGCATGCTACCAACAGCACAAGCTGCATGTTGGTGCGTTTGTTCAGTAGTGTCTGATCATTTTGTTTCATTTCGGAACGATGAATGATACTACCTTGGTAAAAGTCATGCCATAGCAAGTAGCAAGTGATCAGATTTTCTCAGGTCATTGCAACTGCAGACCATTCATAAGGCCCATTCATTACATGTCGCGACATCGCAAAAGTCACTCGGAAAAATCGTCGATGCCATAAGCTTGCATTGAAAGCTGTAAATACCTAGAGTGCCCGAGGGGAAAACCGCCTGCGAACAGCCATTATACTGTCGTGCCTAATAAACCCAGCCAACGCCTGCCCTCATGTAACCTTTTTGCGTCCCACAAACGTGGCCAATTCCTTTACGACGACTTCTCATCGGTCGCAGCCGAGGGCTTGGACAGAGGGACAGCAGTCGTGGGGTCGGGGTTGGTGGGAGACTGGGTGCCAATAGTCTCGCCAGTGGCAGGAGGAACAGACTTCTCCTTCTCCTTGCCGAGGAATCTCTCGAGACCCGAAGCCTTAAGAGCACTGCCGCCGTGCTCCTCCTTCTTTAAGTCGGCGAGGCGGCGTGCCTCAGTGTGGATGTCCTGCACCTGTCTTGAGCCGGTCTCGTAGAAACCCACAATCTTCTTGCCAGTGGGAGAGCTAGTGGCCTTCTCAAAGTAGGAGCTCAGTCCGCCAAAGATGCCCTGGGCCTTGGCGGTGATGCCGTAGGACTGGTCAGTGGCCTTGGCACGGTCGGTTGCGTGGTACTTCTGGTCGAGGCTCTGGAGGGTGCTAAAGAAGCGGTTGGAGACGCCGTGCTGGCTGTCGAGCTCGATGGCGCGCTGAAGAGCAGCGTCACCGACGACATAGCCTTGAGCGAGGTATTCGGCCAGGATACGAGAGCGGGGCTTCTCCTCCTGGGTAATGTCATCCGAGTCGCGGCTAGCATTCTCCTTGTGGTGGGGGGCATCATCGGTGGGGTCGCCACCGGCGCTGGTGACGGTGATGTGAGAAGTGCCGAGCTGGGTGTTGTTCAGGAGAAGAGCCGTCTTGGCGGCGGTCTCCTTCTCAAAGGTGACGGCAGCATCTTTGGTCTCGCCTGAGGGAGTAACCTCAATGTTGGTGATCTTGCCGCTACGGAGCGTCAGCAGGTGATCAAAGAATGATGCGGGGGGGCGTGGAAGAATCGGGCCATCGCAGGCTGACGCGTGCCGAAATGGCGGGGGTAGCGGACTTACCAGAAGCTGAAGAAATCCTTGATCTCCTTATCTTCGGTCGCGGAAGCGATGTTCTTGACGTAGACGGTGGTGTTGGACATGATGGCGATTGATGAGTTGCAGCGATGTGTGTGTTGTTGGGAGAAAGAAGTGTGTGTTGTAGGAGGGAGCTTTGTGAGGGTAGCAGCAGAGTGGTGGATGGGGGGGTATCAAGGGAGCAAATGCAGGCTGTCTCGAGTCGGTGTGTTTTAGCGTGGGTTGTATTGGGAGAAACTGGAACAAAGAATCGGCGGGTTTTCGGGATTGTGTGGATGATGGTTTTATGTAGTGAAATGTGGACGAGCAACTATGGGAATGTGGGAAGAAAGGTAAATGATCAGATGAAGGGTCATGAGGACGCACTTTACGTTTTTTCTGAGCCAAGCAAGAGAGTGGCAGAAAGAGTGGCAGGGGCAGAGGCAGAGGCAGAGGCAAGAAAGGGCGGCCTCCAGCTCAGAGTCCCACCCGCCCCTCGCACGCATGCATTAGACGAGACAGGCAGGGGGGAGGGCGAAGGCGAAGGCGAAGGCGAGCCCCTTCCTTCCCTTCTTTCCTGTCTCTTCCTTCCCCCTAACCTCACCTCTTGCTCATGTGTGGGCATGTGCACGGCATGCTAGGCAGGGACGATAGGTAGGAACAAGGGTAGCTTCCTCGCCGGACCCCCAGATCCGGGAGGGGAGAGGCGACTGTCAGACGTCATCGGCTACGCATATGAGGAGCTCGTGCCAGGGTGGGTGGGGGTGGCTGAGCTGAAGCTTGGACCACGGCTAGTCCCACTAATAACGCCACACTCCAGCAACGTACCTTTACTAGGAGAATCTGACGAAGACGCTACCTCCACGTGCATCAGCCTTCAATATCCTAGCTATTACTAGCTGGCCAGCTCAAATCATAGAACGCCCTGGAACATGGGACGACGGCGGCAACCCTGACATTTCCTCCTTTCCTCCTGATTCGTCCCATACACCCACCGCCCACCGTCCTAAGCTCTCCCAACACCAGATGACGCTCAGCGGCTCATTGCGAATACGACCAGAACGCGGATTCAGACAACGGCACGTCTCTTCCGCCATACACGGTAGTCTGCTCGGTGGTTCACAGCCTTCCTTGATTGCGACGCGACAACGGGACGACGTGGCTTGTGGCACGCACGGTGGGTGTTCTTTGGTGGTCTGGAGGTTCTTGCGGTAGCTTGGGAATCCCAAAAAGGCTTGGCGCTTTTGATTGATGATGGTAGGCTTGGGGATCGGGAGATAAAGCAAGACACGAGCTTGGTAAAAGCCAAGTAATTAGCCATATGGCCGCCCCTTGGAGGAAAAACTCTCCCATTCCATACTCGCAAATTCAATATCAGGCGTGCCAGCCAATCAAACCCCGTCTCACCCGATACTCAGGTGGATGGCGCTCATTACGCCACTTGCGTGGCGCGCCTATACGGATACTTCGCTCAGAATCACATCCGACGCCTTTTGACTGATGATGAAGGTCGCTACGACCGGAAACGCCCCCGGCGCGCGCGGGAACACACTCGCGTCCACCACCCTCAGTCCCTCGACACCCAGCACCCGAAACTTCGAATCCAGCACCGCCATGCGGTCCCCTTCCGCCCCGACCTTGCAAGTGCCCGTGGGGTGATGCCCGAACGTCTGCTCGCGGATCCACTTCTTGTCCGACTCCGCGTCCGCGTCGCCACACCCACCGTCGCTTCTGACCTGCGAGCACGGCGGTTCCGCCGGCTCCAACGGACCCCACGGACCTTGGACGTTGCTCATGCTCCGCCGGCCCCACGCTACAATCTCGGCTAATGCTCCAAGGTCCGTCTCCGCCCCCTCCTTGTACAGCTCAAAGTTGATCTCGGGCGGCTCCGTCGGGTCCGCAGACCGGAGCTTGACGTACCCGGCCTTGTTCTGCGGATGCATCTTCACCACCGAGAAGCCCATCGTCGTAGGCGGGTCGACGAGCTCCGGCTGCTTCACCGGGGGCCAGAAACCCCGGAACGCATTGGGCCAGCTGAAGATGAAGACGTCCCGTTCGCCGTTTAGCGAGAAGTTGGACTTGAGCAGAAGCGCGTTCGAGTTGTATCCGGGCCGCATGTACGGCCCCTTGCCTTGCCGCCAGAGCGCTTCACAAGGGTCTCCCGGTGTTCCCTTTGCGCATGTCGGCTCGTTGGGGCTAGCAATGGCTGTAAGATTGAGCTGGGCGTGTCCCACAACGGGGAATTCCTGGTTTTCCTGGAGGTTCCGGCCGACACCCGGCAGATCCGCCACGACCTTGATGCCGAGAGCCTCGAGATCGGCTTTGTTTCCGATGCCACTAAGCTGCAGGATCTGGGGCGAGTTGAAGGCTCCGCCTGCCACGATGACTTCGCGAGAGGCGAACGCTCGTGCGGTCTCGCCTGTTCCTGATGCACTTCGTCGGAGGTCCGCGCCGTATATGGAATTACCAACCAGGTATCCCACCCCGATGGCTCTGGGCTTCCTGACGCTCGTCTCATTGAATAGGACCTTCGTGGCCAGGGAGTTGGGCGACAAGGCCAGCGGATACTTGGGCGAGCCGTCCGGGTTCTTGGCTGACAGAGTCTCCAAGATGAGAGTGCGGGCGCTGTACCGTTCCCATCTCTCAGTCGCATGGGAAGACAGTCCCCAGAGCCCCTCTGTGGTGTCGCGGTTTTCGCTAAGGAAGTTGCCGTCGCTCACCAGCATCTCAATGAGCTTGTCCGGGTCTTGTCCGATGGATCGGACATGCGACTTGAGCACGTCCATCACGCCCGGGTTCCTGATGTACTGTGACCCGTTGCCGAGGTTGGTCTCAAAGTAGCCGTCGAACCCATGTCCGGGGGTGCCCCTGCGAAGATAATTGTTCCTCTCGATCCTCTCAAAGATACGTCTCATGTTGCTGTGGCTGTACTCGCGTTAGCATAGCTGCACCCAGCCGACCTGATGATTTTCCAGCGGCATGTCCACTCACTTCCACGAAGTATCCCCCGTGACGTTCTGCACAAAATCCCAGTCCCCGTCGCTAGGCAGCCACGTCGCCATCGCGTTCGTGACCGACGATCCTCCGACCGTCGCGCCGCGGGGATAATACACCCCCAGCAGCTCCGCGCCCTCCGGCGCCCTCGCCGCGTTGCCCACCCAGTACGAGCCGTTGGCGAACCTCCACGTCAGGTGGTTGTTCCGCCGCTCCGTCTCCTCGTCCGAGTGATGCTTCACGAAGAAGAACCAGCCGTCCGCGGGCGTGACCATGTAGCCGCCGTTGGCGATGATGGTGCGCACGTCCGAGCTTTGGTCGTCTCCCGCTTCGAGCAGGAGGGTCGAGTGGCCCGCCCGCGCGAGGTTGCAAGCCAGAGGCCCGCCACCGGGACCGGAGCCGACGACGATGTAGTCATAGGTGCGGTTCGACGGCTCGGGATGGGCGAGGGTCGTGAGCGGGAGGAGAAGGAGAGCCGTCAAGGCTGTGATGGACCGGAGGACGGCCATGGTGTTGATGCGACTGTTCAGCAGCCCGGGCCAGATGCTTGGGTGTAGTTCATTTTCACCTTTTCGCCAGCTAATCTTCCCTAGGGTCTCTTAAGTACTCGTACATCTTAGCACTTGGCATGACCCTGTCCTCATGACCAATGTCTCAGACAAGTTTTTTCCTCTTTCGCCCCGCTTAGCTCGTCCAACAGCATACTTTCACAATGTCCAAGATGGACGGCCTGGTACGCTGCAAGTTTACCAAATCTTTAGCGGGTGTAATCATGCAACGGTCTGGGGCGGGGGGCGGAGTTCGTCCAAAGCTTGAAGAGATCCCTGCCGTCAGGATGTAACCTCAGTTTACAGGTCTAGACTCACGGTGCTCCTTGACCCTGGCTGGCCTGCCCTCGCAACATAGATTGAAGTGTCATCAGTCCAAACATTATAAAAGGCCCGAGTTACCAATATAGTTACAATTCCTCTGATTCGATTCTACCGAAAGCCTGGCAGCATAGGACCTCCGGGGCCCATACTAGAACCACCTTGCTGCTGCTGCTGCTGCTGCTGCTGCTGATTGTTCAACTGGCCCTGGATGCTGAGACCCGGCGGGACCTGAACATTGACGGAGCCAGGTGACATACCGGGCCCCATGTTGGTTCCCCCGCCGCTGGCTCCCATGGAAGGCCCGGCCATATTCAAGCCGCCTATCCCCGTGTTGCTTACGCCGCCGTACCCCGGCTGCCAACCTTGGTTCGTGAAAAAAGCGCCCTGGATCTGGGTGTTGCTCCCATACGGCACGCCTCCTCCCATGGGGTTGATCCCGGCTTGCCCGCCGCTGTACGGCATTGTGCTGCTGCCTAGCTGCGGGCCTATCCCGTACCCCTGCTGAACCTGTCCGAAGCCCGCCCCCTGGTGGCCGCCGAAGACGAACTGCTGCCTGTTGAAGTCGTCGAAGCGGTGCTCCCGCGCGTGCGCCTTCTCGTAGTCGGCGCGGCCGTGCTTGACCTCGTACAGGTACGCGTTGAACTCGTTCGACACCTTTGCCACCTTTTCAAAGTGCTCGCGCCCCACGACGATCGGCCCGGGCACCCGGCCCTCCCCCTTGTGCCACTCGGCGAGCGCCACAGCCGTCTGGAAGGCGTTACGGATCTGCCGCCCGTTCCAGACCGGCCGGCAGTAGTCCACCGTCGTCTGCATGTTCCACAGCTCCTCGGCCAGTGCCGCGACCTCCTCGTGCTTGAACCGCACGTGCTGGTACTCGTCTTCCGGGGCGGCCTGCTTGGAGAGCGCCTCCGTGCGCTTCATCTGCATCTCCCAGATCCTCCTCGTCTGCTCTCGGGTGAGGGGCGGGTAGTACAGGGCCATCGACATGCGCGATTTGAAGGCCTCGTCGAACGAGCCGACTTTGTTCGTCGTGAGGAACAGGATGCCCTCGTAGTATTCCATTACTCGGAGGAAGACTGGCTGCGTCAGCATTCTGTGTTCATACAATATGATGACGGCGTCTTCGGCGCAGCCACTAGAGGTGCTTTGACTTACCAGACACCAAGGCGTTTCGCTCAATGTTGTCCTGGCTTCGTTCGGCAAGGAACACGTCGGCTTCGTCCAAGAGAAGAACGCAATCCCAGGCCTGCGCCATTTGGAATGACGACTGAAAGTTGTTTTCAACCTCGGCAGGGGTCATGCCCAGGTCACCTGTACGTATGGATCAGCAAATATATTCCAATGCCCACATGGTATTGTAGATCCTAACCGCAGGTGATGGGCAGTAACGGCTTGTTGTAGTACTGAGCCACCGTTTCTGGTAACTATTGTGAGCACAAGTACGGATCGGCGTCATTATGGGGGGGGGGGGTACTCGCCGGCTGTGGATGTCTTTCCTACTCCCGGAACTCCATGCAACAAGATGATAAGCCCTTTGCCTGGTGCACTATGTTAGCATCTCTATTAATACCGGGGATAGACTTGACGGACCCTTGTCTTGAATGATATCAAACTGTCGCCGCTCCGACTTCTTCTTGCGGAAGTGGGTGGCCATCAGGGACTTGATGATTGACCTGTGTCCGTCGTCTATTTGAAGATTATCCCATGCTTGAGGGTCTTCTTCCATCCGCATCAAGCTATGAGCCTGGTTGTCCAAAACCCCAGATCCGAGTGGGAGGCAAGCTAAGGTGTCTCAAATCAGCAAATTTCCAGCAACATTTCGAACACGAGTCTTGATTACCCCATTTACGAGTGCGCAGAATGAATGCAAAGACCCTGTTCGGCAAAAGTAGAACATCGTCTCCAGAAGGCGGATCCTGCCCATGCAGCTCGGCAGGTTGTGTTGGGTCCGTGTATTTAAGCACTTTTTCTGCTAATCGCACGTCCCAAATTCCATCGTCATCATAACCAGGTGGCGAGACAGGTGGCAGGCCAGGTGACCCAGGTGGCTCAGGTGGCTGGCGAAGGTCTCCTCCTCTTTCATCTAATACTCTTGAGAGGCCCCTAGATGTACGTCCTGGTCTCCAAGTGGGGATTGCCCGCAAGCAACGATCAAAATCCACAACGACTGGACTTTCAATGGCTTCCGAAAGGACCGTTAAGGAGTCTATCGTATCCTTCTGCGGATGACAAAGGGCGGCCCCCTCAGGCTCGTGTATCAGACTTCGACCTCTATAATAGCTGTATGACCACTTGGTGTAAGAGATAAAGTCTTCTCCTCTTTTTGAGATGGTGTCAACGTCAACGAAACCATCCCTTACGGCGAAGTTCAGGGGGATGATCGGAAGAGCGCTAACGCCTGATAGACCCTCAAAATGATCAACCTGGAACGTCTTGAGGATGCGAACGAAGTTGTTGCCATCAAAGTCCAGATAATAACAATCCAGTAAGAGAGGTAGCCATTTGTCTCCGCCTGCTAAGCCTCCTCGTTTCCGAAAGCCATTGGGCAAACGAGGGGAGAACTTGCCTCCTGAGCTTCGTACCACCCGCCATAGCTTTTGAGGGACGCCCGGGTCTTTTACGTATGCTATACTCCCAGGATAGAACAGGTGCCATAACTCCTGGAAATGAACCTGAAAATCATCTGCGTCTCTAATTGCGTTCCGAAGAGGCGAGATATACTCATCTATGAATGAGATTAAAACACCGAGATCTGAAGCAGCCTCTTCGCGCTCCTCTGCTGTAAGGTATTTCCAGTCGTATCCTGAGGTGAAGATGATATCTTCTCTTTCTTCTTGCGTTAATGTCTCCTGAGGAGGGAATTCCGCGACAATAACCGTGTTTGTCGGCTTGTTCAGGTCCAGATCGGTGTCCATCACCAGAGCAGGGCCAGCAGGTTCATTGCATAGCGTTTGGATTTCTGAAAGTCTGCGCCGTATCTGGCTTTCGAAACAAGCGAACATCTTGTAAGGACGTGAGAAAGTCAAGCCCGAGGGCCCATGCATGTTTAACGCGCCATCGGTAAGCGTGAAGAGTATCCTTTTGAGCGGTAATGATTTGATACGCAATCTAGGAGGCAATGCCGGAATGCCATTGGGTCGTGCTCGTAGCACTGTAGGTTTCGGTCGATCAGTACCCTGTGGGTATGAAAGAGGTGCCTCTTCTATTAGCAAATCGATGGCTGATTCAGAATCTATCGCCGCATGAATGTGGTGGTATTCCTTCCATGTCATCTTTCGCAGCCTGGGGGTTGAGGCTGTCCTTTTGACATAGTCGCTCGCGACTGAAGACGGAGGTCGTGGTTTAGCGCTTAGGACTTCCGAGAACCACTTCATCATCCTCATGTGATTGACAAAAGTCCTCAATTCTGGCCTTAGACTATTATCATCGAGCAACCCTTCTTCTGCCATACGGAAGTCTTCCGCCATTTCAAGGATATATTGCACCCCGGAAGGGTCCTGTGAAGTCTCGGAGTTATTGCCTCCAGCCTCGGACTGATTGCAATCTTGAGAACCTATGCTGGGTGCATCTTCCACCTTCTTTGAGACATCAATGGCTGCATCTTGCGGGTTTGATGATTCCGGTACATCTTCAGGGTCTTTTCTTTTCTGCTTCGGAGGGTCAGTCCTCAAGGTAAAATTGCACACCAAAAATAAAAGACCTACAGGTGTAGCAAAAGGTGTTGTTGCTTGGCTCTCGATGCCATCGTGTGCCTCATTCTCCGACAAAACCATCGAATCGTCGGTGGAAGACAAAGTCGTGCTATGCGGTAAGGCGTGAGGTAAATCGCTTCCCAAAGCATGTAGCGGGCCTTGCGTGATGGAAGACATGATCGTTGGCTCGTGATGTAAGCCGATATTAAGGCTATTGTCCGCTGGCAGAATGGGGAGGGGGTGGGATGTTCGATGGGCGGATGCGAGTTTTGATGAAGCGTATAGTCGATCAAGAGGGATTTTGTAACGAAAATCAGACGCCCCTCAGTAGAAGCACCGAAACATGGAATGGTAAGGGACGCGATCGAGACGGGTATTTGGATGTTGTCAGGCCATTGATTCTGAAAGGCAAAGACGGCATGCACTCTAGGAAACAAGTTCGGTTACGAAGAAAATACGAGAACATGGGAAGCTTTATGCGAACGAACGTATTACCGTCTTGGGGTACTTGCAATGGTGTTATCTGGGCGTTGCGCTCCGAGTGGCCAGCCTGATTTCTCGAGACTCGGGGGTAAGCCTTTTTATCCTTTCGGGATCAATACTCATGCATGTCAGATGCCAATACTCTCAGACAAGATATACCGTCCAATAGATGCCAATTTCGGCGCTATCTCCCGCATTCTGTCTGTGGAAAATCAATTCCGAAGTGACATCGGAAAGGAGTCGTGTGCGCATTTAACTGGTGTGTGTGTCTATGTTCATGAGCTCGTTTGCATCGTAGCCGCCGCTCATGCATCAATGTTGCAGGTTACTTATCTTCCAGCCTGATGACCACGCGCACATGGCCACCCATTTCCGCAGACTTCCTGTAATACTAAGCGAAGCCTGCTTCTAAGCATATGAAGCCAATGATCCCGTCGTCTCATTTCAAAGTTCCCCAAAGCAACTCGCACAAGTTGTCTTCCAGGTTCCAGACATGTCTGCCTATGTCGACTCGTACATCGAGACGCGAGCTGGAGAGCTTGACCCAAGCTGGCAGTTCTCGGCCAGAAACAAGTTTGTAGAGAATAAAATAAAGCAGAAGGCATCCAAGAGGTAGAGTTTTGTCTCCTTCTGACGTTTCGTACCAACGCACTGGAGAATCTAACCTGGGAACATATCTCAGGATCAACGAACGCACAAAATCTTTCAAGACACTGGTCAGCGTATTTGTAAAGCATACCAAGCGTGATGAGCTCTCGAGATTCGACGTCGACCGCCAGTTCGTCTGGGAAGACGTGAGAGCTATGGCATCAGACGCGATTGAGCAGGACGCCTCCAAGACGAAATGGCGACAGAATCCATTCAGAGCAGCAGGTCGATCGTTCCAGCAGAACGCCTCGAATCTCGAGATGCTGGTGGAATTTCTTCCAAACGGAGAGTTCACCGGCATTCTCTGCGGGGCTTTGACCTTCGTTTTCTGCGTACGTGGGATCCTAACAGCAGCACCAGCAGACTTTCTCAGCTGACTACTACTACAGGCCGCAAAACGCCTAGACGAGGTTCGAAACAAGATCATGAACTGCCTGGAGAGCCTGCCAGACATTGTGGAGGACACGGAAGAGTATGTTCAGATATACGCCGAGGACACTCGCGTTTGGAGTGCGGCAGAAGATTTGTATTTAGGAATCCTCGACGGCGTCGAAGCCATGCTGCAATGGATTGATAAGTCAGCTTTCGGTGAGATTCCCCGAAAACAAGTTTGGATTCAGATTCTGACTTATCGGGAACAAAAGAACGGGCCTTCAATGCACTTCTGCGTCCTGCCACCTACGGCAAGAGTTTGGAAGAAGAAACCATCAAAGGGAGCATCGAGGCCAATGTCGCTAAATTTCACAAATTTGTGACAAGAAGCCTACACAAAAATTTCAACAAGTCATTGAAGGCACTGAAAGAGCAACTCAGCGGCCAAGTAAAGCTGGCGCAGTGGATGGACGGTCAGTTGCAATAAACTCCAGACCCAAGGGGTGCCCAAGCATAGATGGATGACCTGACAATTTGTTCTATGGCCAGAAAATCCCCAAGCAGCGAGATTATTCAAAACGTCCTTTGTGACTCTGGACCAGCTCCGTATCAGCATCAACATTAACCTGCAAATCATCGAGAAAGACTTAGTTACGGCGATGATCGACGCGCAGAACGTCTGCACAGAGGATATGACCAATCGCGCCATGCTCGTCCTCCGCAACAACAGCTTCGCGGCATGGTTGCAATCTACGAGTTCCCAGATCCTGTATCTAAACGGGCGAATGGACCTGAGTCCGGAGCAGGAAGCGGCGTCACCATTGACACTGCTCTCCTGCTCACTCGTACAGAGACTGAGACAGTCCGACCGCAGTCTACCTCTCGTCTATCTATGTGGCAGGCACAACCGACCGAACGATCCTTACATGGGGCCTAGCGGGATTATGCGCTGCCTCAACGCTCAGATTGCCCAGTCCCTGACACCACGCGAGGTTGACCTTTCTGGAATCAACTTAAGCGTCGTGGATGGCGTCAGGGGGCAACAGCTGGAGGCTCTCTTCACGCTCTTCCGGCTATTTCTGCTTTCTGCAACTGGAAAAGTGGTGTTTGTCATCTTGGAAGGCGTGTCTTGGTTGGAGGTGGGACGCCATGTGCAAGGTCTTGGGGCGGTGGTCTCGTTCCTCTGGTACCTTGTCCACGAGTTGAACCAGCAGGGTCACCGCGTGATACTCAAGGTCCTGGTCACCAACTCAGCGACAAGTAACTACGCAAGAAGATGGCTTCCGAAGGAATGCATAGTCGAGATGGAAGAGGCCAGGTGAGAGATGCGGGAACACAATCGCCGAGACATTTTAGGCCGTGATATCCGCCGCCAGCTCTGGCTAATCTGCCGCTAGATCCCATTTCTCTTATTGACATCCGATTTTCTTTTATTCTATACAGAAACTCTACTCGAACCGTATAAATAAGCCATGACGTAGATTAGTTTGTTCTGATGAAGGCATGCATGTACGAAGTCCATTCAACAGGTTTGGATTAAGGGATTGGATTAGAGATCAGATATGGATGGATAGGAATAGCAATCATAACAGGGATAAGATTAACAGGGAACTTTGAGAGTAATTACAGTCCAGTCTTGCCTCTGAACTCTCTAAGTGTGGTAATGGAAGTCCAACTCCCCGTCACCAGTCTTGACCTTCCGCTTGTCTTCAATCTCCCCGCTCGCAATCTTCCTCTTCGTCTCGTTGCAGTGGCGAATGTAGAGCCACTTGGCAACCACGAGAAGCTGCGCGACACCCAGCGCCCCGACGGAGATGGCGTTTCCAAGCAGGTAAGGCGCTTTCCGGTAGATCTGTCCTGCCACAATGCCGGCACAGTTGCCGATGGCCTGCTGCATACCAATGGCCGTGGCACGACGGTACTGGGGCGCGACGTTGACGTTGAGCCACGTCAGGTTGAGGCCGGGGCCGTTGTACACAGCAATGGCACACAGGAAAGTGGCGAAGAACTTGACGCCACTGCTCGTGGGGCAAATGATGAGGATGTAGCCGATTATACCGGGGATGTTGGCCAGGAAGATGAGGGGTCCTCGGATGAGCATCCGGTCCGACACATAGGCCGTCGCCAGGAAGGCAATGGCGCCGAAGAGGAAGACGGGGATGCTGAGGTACTGTGCTTCGATGCTGGTGCGGCCCATGCTGACGATGATGGAGGGGAGGAAGGTGCTGAAGCCGTAGAGCAGGATGTCCTGGCAAAACTGGATGGCGCCGCTCAGGTAGAGCTTCGGATCGCGGAGCTCAACCTTGATCTCATTCCAGCTGAACTCCTCACTTCCCATGTACTGAGCCCTCTGTGCAGCACGGACCTTCATCATCCTCTTCTCCTCGACCGATAGGAAATACGCTTCCGAGGGGTCGTTGGGAAGACCGAAGAAAAGAATCGGCGCGATGAGGATGCTCACAATGCCTTCGACGATGAACACCCACCTCCACCCGGCGTAACCACCGACCCCGTCCATCTTCAGGAGGGCATACGCCAGCAAGCCTCCAAAAGCACCGGCAATGGCCGAGCAGACGAACAGATACGACACTCTCTTCGCCTGCTCCTCACGCTTATACACCAAGGTCAAGTATAAGTTCAGGGCAGGGAACAGACCAGCCTCGCACATGCCAAGGACGAGGCGCACGGCGTAGAGGCCCCCGATGTTGTGGATGAAGCCGGAGAGGATGGTGGCCAGCGACCAGACAATGCACAGGCCGGTGAGCAGGACGCGAGGGGTGATGCGCTTCATCATGATGGTCCAGGGCGGCTCGAAGACTACGTAGGTCGCGTAGAAAATGGAGATGGCGGTCGAGTACTCCTGCGTCGACGCGCCGATGTCCTCGGGCATACCCGCGACCCTGACGTTGCCGATATTGGAACGGTCGAGGAAGCAGGTGAGGTAGACAACCATGATGATTGGCACGAAGTATGCGTCGAGCTATATCAAAGAAATCGCAACGGTTAGTGTCTCTGTCCCACCTCATTGGTGTGTAATCAACAAACCTTGAGCAGGAGCTTCTTCTCTGCCACGGGGTCTAGTGACTCTATCGCCATTGTTCCGTTGTTGGACTCTGAGCGGTCGATATCGCTTCCAAGTCCCTTTTCCGTGATACCGCCGGAGGCATCTCCGGGAGTCATGATCGTAGCCATCGCCGAATTCGGGTGGCCTCGGTCGAGGTCTGGGGAAACCGTTCTCAAGAATACACACTATAGTGCAGCCGGAGTGAATTGCAGAGGTCTACACGGGGTTTTCAATTGAACATTGACTTCTAGGAGCCTAAAGCTGTAAGCAAACCACCACGCCAGGCATTGGGATGGGAGAGGCACCAGCCTTTATCTTCGACCAACGCGTACCGTGCCACGGTAGATGTGACAGCACCCCATGCACCTATCCATGAGCTAGCTCTATCTCTTACCGAGCTTCCCTGCAAGCACTGACGTACGGGTTCCCAGTATCAGACGCAACATCGTGCAAGGGAACATGCCAATAGCTCCTTAACCGGCCTCCTCGACCCGGCCTGCACACGACGGTTCGTCAGATCGGAGGACCTCACCGACCCCTGCCGTGTGCGGGGAACATTCTCCACCGGGGGGTGATAACGCAGATAGCGCAGTTCCACCGACCGGCCTCGGAGTGGCACCCCTATGATCCAGGGAATTGGCTCCAGGTTGGGGTCCAATCGGAGATGATACACTGAGTTCAAGGGTTATTCGACGAGTTGCTATACTTGTCGGTTCTTTCAGGTCGCATACTGGTGCCAACCCGGCAGTCGACCATCTAGACGACCCGGTGTGTGGTAGTCTAAGGTTGACACCCCGGGGCAAGTTTTCCGTAACGTCGGGAATTAGCCGATTGGGGTACAGATATGATCCCTACACATCAGCGCAAGGCAGCCCTGCAGATCCCTGGGAAATGGGACGATTGGGCCCTTTAGCAAGATAAGCCACGCCGTCGATTATCTTTGGACAACCAGAGTCGCAGTTTGGTACCGTCCAGTAAAACGTGTTATACATCATCCATCCTATCGTCTGCTTGAGTCATACCCGCCGTTTGCGTCCATTGAGAGAAATCAAAGCTTGCGTCCATGGCCGGATCGGCGAAACCCTCCTCCCAGAGCCCGAAATCCATCACCGTGCTCACGCTATCATCGTAGAATGGCTCGCCGAGGGAGCTGTTGTCCACAACCGGGAAGGTGACCCTCTGTCCAACATTCTTCTGCATTGCACCGAAATCACGGTTGCTGTCATCCATGCCTGCAGGCATCATAGTCACTTCCGCGGGAGGAAGCCCCGTCGGCATCGCAGACTCGGTCGGTGAAAAGTCTGTCGGGAATGGAGGCAGGGGCTCGAGCTGACCATTCGTTCCTGGCATAATTGTAGAGCGAAGGTTGGCAAGAAGTTCATATCGAGCGCCCATGTGACTGTTACCCCGTTCCCCCATTCCCTTGAGGAGATCGAGCCCGGCGTTCATGGCCAGGATGCTGGAAGAGTCGGTAGGGAATGCGACGCAGACCATTACAAGAACGATGGACGCCGAGAAGATATGCTCTCCGTCCATATATCCGTACGTTGCTAATCGGTCCAAAGGTCAGCACAATGACACGGATTGCATCAGTATACCGGATGACATACCGACAAGGTCTCTCTGCGCCGCGATGGTCATAATGTTGATGGCATCCTGGGCCGCACCAATGCACATGTCGATGACCCTCACCGTCGCAGACGACAAGCCTTCTTTCCAGTCCCGCTCCTTCTCTCCAGGGTCATTGCTGCTGCGAATCCTCTGCAGCCGCTTCTGGACGACGTGGAAAAGCAACGGCCTCGCGGTCATGTTGATGCATGAGTGCCAATGTGCAAAAACAGAGACGCTCTCGCGACTGATACTGAGCCGCGCAGGGTCGAAGCGCAGCTCGTCTGGCAGGTCGCGGTTCCATCTCGAGAGTTTGAAGACAATGCTCTGTACCGAAGTCATCAAGCGTTTCCCGGACTTGGGGGCCGTATTGCTTGACTTGCGGTAGATGGTATTGTGGATCTCGCCGAGGATGCGGGACAGTTCGGTGTAGTGCCGTAGTACCACGGCCGGACAATACTCTGCCTCGGTGGGCAACCTCAAAGGTGGGTCAACGCCGATATCCTCGTCCTGGATGGTGATGGGATTGCCCGATTTCACCGACATGATGCGGTCCAGGCTGTAGACAGACCACCACACCCGCCGCCTGTGCTCGCGAGTCGCGTCGTCCAGCGTCGCCAGCTTCGCCTCCTGGCCGTGCAAGGGATTTTTTACCGGGCCGGAGCCGATCTCGTGATGCAAACCGAGTGATATGGCCATACGGAGGGCCATGCCGGTGTAGAGGAACGCGGCGTCGCGACGATTCATGTTCTGCATGAAATAGCCGACGAGGGCCAGGGTCTCGACACAGAGAATCGAACCCTCTTCGTGCGTGTCGGGCAATAGGTTCAAGGCATGAGTAAAGTATTCAAAGCCTGGCGGGCCTCTGAAGTCAACCCATTGGTTGACGGAGTAGAGCTGGCCAAAGGCCAGAATGATGAGCACCTTTGCGTACGACAGACATGCTTCTTTGTCAGAAGGGTCAGGCGGCCCGCGGTATGCCTCGACAAGTGCTCGGTCAAACTCTGCCTTGGGATCGGTGAAGGCGAAGATGGTGCCGATGTATGTGTATTGCGCCGCAAAGAGTCGTCGGGCGATGTCGATAGGAGGCAGCCGCACCTGCGTTCTCGACTGCTCTCGGCGCGAAGGCAAGGCGCTGGGTTCATAAAAGTTTGTGTTTGCATCCAGGCTGCCGTCGTCGCCGTAGAAACCAGAAAGATTCCTCACACTGCGCAAAAAGTTGTCTGAGTTGCCCGGGCCCTTGAAGCTCGTTGATGGTTTGTAAACGCTGAGTTGGTTGAACGGTTCGAGCAAAGGGTGCTCATCTTCGAACTCTTCGTCATGTTCTTCAGCGGCGTTGCGATGAACCTTTGCAGTCGTGGCAAGTTGAGACTGCCGGGTAATGGACTCTAGCAGCCCGCCGTTAGCCAGAACTCGCTTGGCCTTCTCCTGAGAAACGTTGGTCTCCAACCATACCATCATAAGCTTTCGCCTTGGCTTCAAGCTCTCTCAAGTAGCTACGCAGTACATCAGCTTGCGGTTACGATGGAGGCAGTCGTGGAACTCACGCTTCGGTGATGGTGATCTTCCTGGTTTCTTCATAGGTGCAGCGCAAACCCCCGTCTCGACATCGAGCACAAGCCGGCTTGTCTTTGGAGCAGTAGGATCGCCGTTGGCGACAGTTTGCACAGCTGTCACATAAATCTCAGCAAACACACTCTTAGTAGCAGGCAAGACAAAAGAGTCCAAAGCTTACGCTACTGGCCTCGAGTTTCCCAAATCAGCAGCCTGAGGCGGGGATGGTGAAATGGTTGCCATGTTGCGGCATGTACTGACGATGTCTTTGGCACATTCCCTCATGGAGTGGAGATGGTGACCCCCATGGCATGGCAAGGGGTATTTCTGGTGATGGACGGGACTCTGGTCTTTTTCCAAGTTCAGAATGGAGCCAGTGACACATGGAAACACTCGATGACGGGGATGTCGACGCGGGGAACGCAGGTTGGAGTCTCCGGGTCTTATGGAGAAGTCTCCACTCCGACCGGAGAGTGAGGAAGCCGACGACAAGCAAACCACGAGTTGTGAACCGTGACAGACCATTGCTTGCTGGGAGGGAGAGGGAGGATGAGTACGTACCGCAGCGCCCCGGATGATCGGCTGCATGTTAGTCCGTTATCTACCAATCACATGATGAAGCCAATCAAAAGCCCATGATAAGATGATCCGCTCGGGGACCCACTCCGACGGTTATAGTTGGGTGGCTGCTACCTACCTGTTTACCTAGTCTTCGCCCATTTCGCAATTCCACTCCGACCATCACAATCATGCCTTATCAAGTATCGGTCCTGACTGTTATTCTCATTCGATACATGTCAGATCGGGGACCCACCCCGGTGCGCCTGTCACTTCTGTTGCTTCATGGCGATGGCTGACCCAAAAGCCGACATGGCAATTGTGTCCGACTTACTGCGGTCTTCAGCCGTTGGTCACTGACATTGACACTGCTCAATGTACTCCGTACTCCGGTTTGAAAGCATTTGCCATACTGAACGGGGCAAAACGGAGATCCAAATTCAGGGCCAAGCAGGCATCCGATCGCGGCTCCTCTCCGAGTCCCAATTTCCCGATCTTTTCACCGTCGCGGCATATTGTTACATACATGATCACGACACATGCGTACCAGTCTTACATAACATCAATGTGAATGTCACCGGCCTCTTGACCTCACCCTGACTTCCATTTTGGCTACATATGTCTCACATCCTCTCTATACCCCTTCCTGATCTTTCCTCGTCCTTGACACGTTTTCTTGCGGCATCACTTGGCAGGACTCACACATCATGACGGTCAAATCACATCGCATCCGCATTTCCATCGATCGAGGCGGCACTTTCACCGATGTCCACGCCTCTATCCCGGGCAGAGGGGACATCATCCTGAAGCTTCTGTCAGTGGACCCTGCCAACTACCAAGATGCCCCGACAGAAGGCATTCGCAGGATCCTGGAGATGGTCACCGGAGAGACATTACCCAGAGGTCAGTTGCTTGACCTGTTCCATGTCGAGTCGATCCGCATGGGCACCACCGTAGCCACAAATGCCCTTCTCGAGCGGAAAGGCGAACGCGTGGCTCTGATCACGACCAAGGGTTTCCGTGACTTACTAGCGATTGGGAACCAATCACGCCCCAACATTTTCGACCTGTCCGTTGCACGACCTGAGGTCCTGTTCAACGAGGTTGTTGAGGTCGAGGAGCGCATCACGATGGAAGATTACACCGAAGACCCTGCATCTGTTAAGACGACCCCGACGTCTGATGACGCACAACTGGTCACAGCAGTAACAGGAGAGACGATCCGCGTTCTCAAGAGACCAGACTTGGCAGCGGTCAAGACCCAGCTCGAGAACGTCTGGGACCAGGGCTTCCGTTCCCTTGCAGTCGTCTTCATCCACTCGTACGCCTACCCGGAACACGAGCTGTTGGTCGGAAGGGTGGCTTCAGAAATGGGCTTCTCAGTGACTCTGTCATCGGAGGTCCAGCCCATGATCAACGTCGTTCCTCGCGGAATGTCCGCTGTAGCTGACGCCTATCTTACCCCTGTCATCCGGCAATATATCGACTCCATTTCCGCCAACTTCAAAGGCGGTTTCGGCGCAGCCGCGACCCGCATTGAGTTCATGCAATCAGACGGTGGTCTAGTGGACTACCGCAAGTTCAGCGGCCTGAAAGCCATCCTTTCCGGCCCGGCCGGCGGTGTTGTTGGGTACGCGCAAACCTCATGGGATGACGAAGAGCGTAAGCCGGTCATCGGCTTCGACATGGGCGGAACTTCTACCGACGTTTCGCGCTACGCGGGTGTGTACGACCACGTCTTCGAGACCACGACTGCCGGCATCGCCATTCAGTCACCACAACTCGACATTCACACCGTCGCTGCCGGAGGCGGCTCCATCTTGACCTGGAAGAATGGACTCTTCAATGTCGGGCCCGAATCCGCCTCGGCGCACCCTGGCCCTGCATGCTACCGCAAAGGTGGCCCGCTCACCGTGACGGACGCAAACTTGTTCCTCGGCAGACTGCTTCCCGAGTATTTCCCCAAAGTCTTTGGTCCCAAGGAGAACGAGCCTCTCAACCGGGAGGTCACCGCCGCCAAGTTCCTGGAGCTGACAAGCGAGATCAACAAGGATCGAGAGGTTTCTGGCCTCTCTCTCTTGTCTCCTGAGGAAGTCGCCCTCGGATTCCTAAAGGTTGCTGACGAGGGCATGGCAAGCCCGATCCGTGCGTTGACGGAAGCTCGTGGCTACGAGGCTGGTGCCCATCACTTGGCCTGCTTTGGCGGCGCCGGCGGTCAGCATGCCTGCTCTGTCGCGACCGTTCTCGGTATCTCCCGCGTCATCATCCACAAGTACTCCTCCATCCTTTCGGCGTATGGCATGTCACTCGCAGACGTTGTCCACGAGATTCAGAAGCCGTCCGCCATCACCTACTCCGAGGAGACCAAGGGCAGCATCCAGAAGCAGCTCGAGGAGCTCTCTTCTCAGGCCTCCTTGGAGCTGATGAAGCAGGGCTTCACCGAAGACCTCATCACGCACGACACCTACCTCAACATGCGGTACGCCGGATCAAGCAGCTCTCTCATGATCTTGAAGGGAGCCGACTGGGACTTTAAGACCGAGTTCGAGGATGCCCACCGTCGCGGATTTGGCTTTCACTTCCCCGAGAAGGCCATCATTGTTGACGACATACGCGTTCGAGCCACTGGCGCAGCTCGCGCCAAAGTGGAGAAGAGCCCCTTCGCCCAAATGAAGGCTGTTGAAGGCTCCTCTGCTCCCAGCCCCAAGCCTAGCGCCACCAACCAGGTCTACTTTGAAGGTCACGGGCATCTAGACACTTCCGTCTACCAGCTCCAGACCATCCCCGTTGGCGCTCGCATATCCGGCCCGGCCCTGATCATTGACAACACACAGACGATTCTCGTCACCCCATCCACGACCGCCACGGTACTCGAGAGCTATGTTGTCATTGACCGTGAGCCAGAAGAGAAAGTCTCCAAGAAAGATGGCGAACAGGAGGAGTTTAGCCCTGTCCAACTGACCGTCTTCGGTCACCGCTTCATGTCGATTGCTGAGCAGATGGGACGCACTTTGCAGAAGACCGCCGTGTCGACCAACATTAAGGAGCGACTCGACTTTTCTTGCGCAATCTTCAGTCCCGATGGTGGCCTTGTCGCCAACGCCCCTCATGTTCCCGTGCACCTTGGGTCTATGCAATTTGCCGTACGCTATCAGCACGAGCTTTGGAAGGGCAAGCTCCGGGACGGGGATGTTCTCGTCTCGAACCACCCGTCCTGCGGCGGTACCCATCTGCCTGACATCACCGTCATTACTCCGGTCTTTGACGGACATGAATTGGCCTTCTACGTCGCTTCAAGAGGGCACCACGCGGATATCGGCGGTATCCTACCCGGCTCCATGCCACCGACGTCATACGCCCTTTGGCAAGAAGGTGCTGCTATCGAGTCAACAAAGTTGGTTAGCGAGGGCCGCTTCAACGAGAATGAGGTCCGTCGCCTGCTCCTCGAGGAGCCCGCGCAATACGAGGGCTGCTCGGGTACCCGTCGACTGCAAGACAACCTTTCCGACCTCAACGCTCAGATTGCTGCCAACGCCAAGGGCATCTCCCTGATCAAGGCCCTCATTACGGAAAACGGCCTCGCGACCGTCCACCGATACATGTATGCAATCCAGCACACAGCCGAGCACGCTGTACGTGAGTTGATGCAATCCACGCTTGCCAAATTCGGTCCCGACCCGCTCCTTGCAGTGGACTACATGGACGACGGTACTCCCATCTCTCTCAAGATCACAATCGCCTCCGACGGCTCCGCTACCTTTGACTTCACCGGCACGGGCCCGCATGTCCTCGGCAACACCAACGCCCCCATCGCCATCACACACTCCGCCATCATCTACTGCCTGCGCGGCCTCATTTCCTCTCAGATCCCCCTGAACCAGGGTTGCCTGGCCCCCATCGACATTGTCATCCCCGAAGGCAGCATCCTCAACCCCGGCGCCGGCCTCGCCGTGGTCGGCGGCAACGTCCTTACCTCGCAGCGCATCACGGATGTGGTCTTGAAGGCGTTCCGCGCCTCTGCCGCCAGCCAGGGCTGCTGCAACAACCTGACCTTTGGCACGGGCGGCAAGGACCCCGTCACCGGCGAGCACAAGGACGGCTTCGGCTACTACGAGACCATTGCGGGCGGCGCCGGTGCCGGCCCGACCTGGGTGGGCCAGAGCGGCGTCCACACCCACATGACGAACACCCGCATCACGGACCCCGAGGTCTTTGAGAAGCGGTACCCGTGCATCCTGAGGCGCTTCCAGCTCAGGGAGAACTCGGGTGGCAAGGGTCGCAACAGGGGCGGCGACGGCACCATCCGAGAAATCGAGTTCCGCGTGCCAGTCCAGTGCTCGATCCTGAGTGAGCGGAGAAGCCGTCGGCCGTACGGCATGGAGGGCGGTGGTGACGGAGAATCTGGCTTGAACTTGGTCATCGTTCGGGATGATATGACCGGAAAGGACAGGACTGTTAATTTGGGTGCAAAGGCGACGACAAAGCTTCGCGCCGGCGAGAGGGTTATCATCCAGTCACCTGGAGGAGGCGCCTGGGGTGCGCCCATTGAAGCAAAATAGACGAGCAAGGACATGTAATGATTTGAAGCATACTTGGGAGTTTTTGGAATTCAACGTACTACCTGGTCAAAATGTTGTTGCCAAGACATTGACGTAAGAAGAGTAAAGAAAACAGGATCGCTTTGCAAACCTCATCTGCCATCAACTTTACCACTCTCACAAACATCGTCCCACCGTTGGACAACTTATCCTATTCGACTCCCAAGGGTAGCTAGTCAGCTAGTCCATCTGGGCGCCATTGTCAATGTCATGTCTCACTCCATGAAAGGCAAGAGTTGGCTACGCAGACTAGCCGCGACGTTCCAAGCCTAGCGCAGGCATTCTTTGCTAATGCGACTTGCCGTATGCGGCGATGAGGCTTGTGGCCAACGATACGGGTTCGGAAATCTTCACATGCGGTGTGCGTGCTTTCTTCAAACCATAGGGGGGTCCTGCATCAAGTAGATTCGGGCTGCCCTGGCTAGCAAACCCATTTTCGAACTAGTATGGCCAGGACCTCGGAGCCGTTCCGATCAGAACCCCGATGGCCGATAGGCGCAACCATATATATGTATGTATTCGCCTATGCTGAAGTCAACGGCCGTACGCCGATCATCGCCCTCGCCGGCGGATGAAGCTACTCGAAAAAGATGGTCGTTGTAAATCGGAAAGTCATAAGATGACGAGTGTATGTTCATTGTGCCACGAGCAATCAGCTCACCCAGCCCTCAATGCTTCCACGTCGCACGTCGTCTTCCCCTTCATGTAAGCGCCGAATATTATCGCCGCCCCCTTTTCCGGGCTGGGGTCCGGGGTCGTCTGGGCCAGTGCGTTCGCCCCGTGGGTCTCGGGGTCGAACAAGCCGGCCGTGCTGTCTAACCTCGTCGCGGACGTCTGCTGGCATAGCGCATGTGGGGCCGCCATCTCGAGGCATTTGTCGTCTTCGGCGTGCGTGTCGACGGTTTCCGTGGTGATCTCGACCTCGCGCGTGACAAAGATGGCCCCCATGCTGATTTGTAGCACAGGCCAGAAGACGGGTAACGAGGCGCAGATGGCGGCGACGTCGATCTCGAGAATGGCGAGGGTCATCGGCAGCGGTGTGTACCACGTAATGTCGAGTGTGGGATATGTGCCGGCCCGGGATTTCAGTATTTCGACGAAGCGCCAGGTAGTCAGCATCAAAACACTTGTGCAATTTGGTCAGCTGGATGGGTTTTACCTCCTATTGGCTCGAGAATCCCCAACTTACACGGTTCCTAGTAGGAATAAGCAGAGAACGCTCTTACGAGATTTCTCGTTGGCTTTATTGTTCAAGTATAATGGTAGCGGTATGGCGTAGATGGTGAAGTCCAGAACCATGTTGGTCGTCCCATGAATTGCGTATGTCCAGATCAACCTCTCAGCAGTCTGAGATCCGAAACCCCAGCGAGCTTGGGACGGTATGGTCCAATCCCAGTACGCAGCAACAGGTATGCATGGAACCCATGCCAGGAAGGTATACGCAATACCCCACAATGTCGTAATAACCAAAACGACGATGGTAAAGGTGCGCGTTTTGGTACCGCGCTCGAATATGCGAAGGTATTGCAGAAGAATGGCAATTTTGATTGTACAAGTAGAGATGGGCAGGGTTCCATTGCAAACGTAGAATATCTGTTTCAAATGTCAGAGAGCGCAACTGAGTACGAAAGGTGGCAGGGGAATCACCCTCATGTAATCTGCGATCTCTTTGGGCGCAAGGTAAAGCAGATGCTGGCCCAGTCCATTATCGGTTGCTGGAGTCGGGGTACCATCAGTCGTCGTTCTCTTGGTCAATATAAGAGAGCATGACATACCAATGCAGATGCCAATGGTTCCGACCGATAGCGAGATCACCACAAGAACCAGAAAGAAGTCATCCCAGCCACAGGCACGCATGACGAATATACGGCACCATATCCTTAGCGTCACACATAATACCGTTAATATCTGTGTCGGCGATTAAGTATGATAGCACAAGTCAACGTCCGGCCTCTTCTGTAACTCACCAGGAATGAAATCACGACGCCAAGTATCACCGGTTTGTTGTTCAATGGCGGTACGGGATCGTGGAGGTTGTCGGCTTTTCCTAGAAGATCGTAAAAGGACGTCATGTTGGCCGAATCACGCCGACGAGGAAGCCGCTACAGAGGTGGACGAGACCACTTGCATATCAATATGTACGTCTGCTATTGACGCAAAGGCCCAAGTTGATCGTTGATGGGGTTGAAAGCCTGGGAACAGGAAGTTACAAAGTCTAGAGGACGAGTCCGGAGGGGATGGCGAGTGGGTGTGGGAGGCTCGGGGCCCTTATGGGGTCACACAATGGAAACAGATGCTGTGCTTGCGTAGGTCCGTCTGGGTGCATTCGGCATAGCACGATAAACGCCTCAAGGCGCGACTGTCAGGTGGAAACGAAGTTCCGGAAGGCGAATAGAAACAAAAAGTCGGATAGCCCTCTTCATTGCACATGTCTCACTCCGACGGGCACTCGCACGCGTGAAAAGAGAGGGTCATACGGGGACAACCGTTTCACCTTGGCCATATCCTCACTGTCTCTCCCAGGACATGCGGTTGAACCAAGACTTCTGGCTGTCACGGTGTGCTGGGACAGCATATTGACACATGCCGCAATGGACGTGGACGGATGGTCCCTGAAGGCGGCCGCGTCGGGTTAGGACGGGTCTCGCTCATCCGGAACATCGCCTCATTTAGACCAAAGAAACTCCCACTCCAGGAAAGGCGAACCGTGCCCTCCTGCTCTGTCAAAAGCGGCTGTAGGATTCTGGAAGCTTGCTTGGCGCACGTCTAGCCGCTGATCTCGCTAGACGTTTTCGGATGGGCCTTCTTCTATTGAGACGCCCGCTTCATTGTGTGGCTGTGGCGCGAGAGGTCCAGATGGTATGTGGACGCATGCAATGATTCGATAACTCCACACACCATGATCATCAATGTCATGTATGGCGTCTGTGAGCCGTGGTGCCGTCTGGCCTTGCTGACCGTTTCCCTTGTTTGCTATAATAGCTCTGCGCTGTGGCTGACCTATTGCGAGGTTTATCGTTTCGTGTAGCTTCAGGGGCTCTTTGACTATTTGCTGTGAGGAATGCATCGTTCGATTTCGTGGTAAGTTCATGATTCTTATCCCTACCCTCACGTTGACCATCCAAGACAGTCCACATAAGCTACATTTCAGCTTGTACCACCGACTGCGCGTGGTTTTGCAGTGCTAACAGTGTATCGACATGTTGTAGCGCAACACCACACTTGACGCTATATATCTGGTGTCCAGGAACCAGAAGCCGCAAGGTCCGGTTGAAAGGTTTCCAATTACAATCGGTCTGTCCGATGTCACCTCACTTGACCTGGGATGTTGACGCACATCCCTTGGCACGTCGGAGGAGGCACTGATAGTATTTGCTGAATGCCTCGCCTGGCTTCATCCGGAGATTCTCGTTCGCATTGCTGTCAGCTAACTTGAATTTTAGTTGATCAACTTGGGACTAATCTTGGCCAGGATCACGATTCGTTGTGAAATCCAATGCTGTATATATCTATGATATCGTAGGCTTATTAAGCCAGTCCGTTCATGCTACTTCGTTCTGCTCTACAACTGCCGGCCTTTTAGCTATTCAACGACATAGTTTGTCCTTTGGTTTCGTCTGACGCCCACCGACCTTAACCATCTGCCGTGCGGGGCGCCTCGACGTTGGAGCAGGCACATGCTCAACCGCTGAAAGCCAAACGACTCAACTGGAACCCGCAAGTTCCTCCTCGACCTTGTTGAGCTCATCCATCAGGTAGTGCACCGCCTTCTTCTGGTCTTCGCTCGCGGGCAAGTAAGGACTCCGCGGCTGGAACAGCTTATCCTGTCCCTTCAACCCGGCGCGCGGCGCCGTGAAAACGGAGGCGGCGTACTTGACGGTCGCGATGCCCGCCTTGGTGGCCTGCTCGGCAATGGCGGCCTTCTGGTGGAGCTCCAACGCCTCCTGGATCTTGCCCTCGGCGTGCAGCTTGTAGATCTGCACCGTCACGCGGGGGAAGACGTTGGCGAAGGCCGCGATGCAGCCCGCGCTGCCGGAGGCGAGGCCGCCGAGGAGGAAGTCGGACTGGCCGCCATAGGTGGCGAACTTGTCTGCCGGCAGCTCGGCGGACAGGCGGACAATCTTTGCGACGGAGCCGCATGTGAGCTTCACGCCGACGATGGTCTCGTGCTTCTTGGCCAGCTTGGCGATGGTGCTGCTGTCGAGGTCGATGCCGTTGCATACGACGGGGAAGTTGTAGATGACGATGGGCAGAGGGGTCTTCTCGGCGACCTCGTTGAAGAAGCGGTCGATGACGGCGGGAGTCGTCTGCTTGCCGAAATACGCAGGGGGCAGAACGAGCGCGGAGTCGGCGCCGGCCTCCTTGGCGTCGTTGATGAGCTCGAGGACCTGCTTGACCGAGTGCATGCCGCAGCCGGCCATGATGGGAAAGTCGGGGCCGGTCGCCTTGCGGGCGGTGGCGATCAGGGCCTTGCGCTCCTCGCGGGTCAGGAGAAACTGTTCAGCATTGGTGCCGAGGATGACAAGGCCGGCGAGGCCCGTCTTGGACAGGTAGGAGTAGTACTTTGTTTGCGCCTCAAGGTCAAGCTCGTCGGTATCGGGGTTGAAGAGAGTTACTGCGGGGGCCCAAATGCCGCTGGGGGGAATCTTGGTGCGGGACATTATGACGGATTTGTGCGGACGGACTAACGGGTTGGCACCGTGAGACGAGTATGATGGCCGGTGGTTTCTGAATCTGTATGGGTTGACGAAAACACAACAACGACCCAAGAAGACTTTATTGCCAACGGATCGGCTATGCAGGCCGAGGCTGGTTTCCTTCAGGCTCGGGAACGCATCCGTCAGATAGGAGAATGGTCAGATAACACGGGTTACTGTCGGATATCCGCCCCGAATCTTGACCCGATTCCCCCGCATTTAAGGCCGAGACCGGCCGAGCATGGACAGGGGGTATTTCCGGCCGTCGCCCGAAAGTCCCCTTTTTCCACACAAGGACCTAATACCTACTATCAATGAGCTGTGCACACCTCAGAGCGCATGCGGTGGGCCACCAGCTAGCCAAGAGCAGTAAGACGTGTGATCTTTCTAGCAACAACACAAAAGCGTGCGACTCCTCACGGACCGATGCCCCAAGTTCGCAGGCTTTTCTGCAATACTTGCACAAAATATAGCTCAACCTGCTGCAAGGCGGAACAAAAGAGAAGGCCCTGGCCAGGGATCGAACCTGGGACCTCTTCCATGCGAGTTGCTGGTGAACAGCCCTAAGGAAGAATCATACCGCTAGACCACCAGGGCTTGGCGAGTTGGGAACTCACGATGTTCCGCTTGGATGGCGGGGCCTCGCGGAGCCATGTCATGTACCGATGGGCTAGGCTCTAGTGGCAGTGTTTGTGGGAATCACAGATCAAAATCATGAAAATGCCGTCTCCAGGATGCTTTAATACCATGTTGTCAATTGTTAGGTGCCCAGAGCGGGGCCCTAGGGGGGCACTAGAGTAAGACTAAGACTAAATAAACTAGTCACTAAAAAAATAACAAAAAAAGAAAACTCTATAGAAGATAAGGGTTAGAGGAGGCATATTAGAATAATTATTATAATTAAACCCTAACTATACTTATTACTAACTCCTTTACTTAATACTATCCCTACCTCTAATACGTTTTAATATCTCCTTATCCTTAGGTGTATTAACTACTAGAGTAGTAATAATATCTACTAGATCCTAAACTATAGCCTAGTAATAAGGGAGCACTATAATAAGATAACTAACGCCTAATATAACTAAGTCTATACTAGTAAATAAGTAGTATGCTATTAACTTAGGTAAGCTATTAAAAAAAAAGCTAAGGGCTTTTCTAGAGGAGGAAGTAAAAAAGGTAAAAAAAAAGAAAATAATTAACTAAATTAAGGCCCTTTAAAGTAGTATATTTATAGAAGATATATAAAAGGAGATAGAGATAACTACTAATTTAATATAGTTAGATAGGTAATAAATTAGTTAACTATCTAGGAGCTAGAAGGGCTATAGCTAGTAACGGCCGGTCTTATAGACTACTAACAGGTGGGGACAAGTGGGGCACCCGCTAGGACCCACCGGTCGGTAGGATATCGGCCTAACTAATGGATCCACTGGTAAGGCCGAGAAGTAGGTCTAAGGTCGGCTGTATTGTCCTGTGATAAGTGCCCCCCCTTAATTAAAATAATTATTATATAGTAATTATTTAGAAAAGAAAAGAAAAAGGGAAAATACCTAACTAGTAGTGTAATAACCTAATCTAACTATAGATCTTAGGCTTCTATATAGCTATTATAGCTATATAGAGGGGTATACCTAAGGTTAATAGTTATTATAGTTATTATAGTTATTACTATATCCCTTAGAGTATCTATTATTATACTTATTTCTATAGTTATTAAAGTCCTTATATCCCTTAGCGTTATCTCTAATAGTGTTACTATTATTACTATAGTCCTAGTTACTATTATAAGTAGGCTGGCTTAGATATAGGTATAACGGCTAGGCTAGTAAGGCTAGCTGGCTGTAAGCTAGCTAGCTATAAGTAGGCTAGCTGTAAGTAGCCTAGGTTAATTAATCTAGCTTATAGGGATATTTATTATAGTTATTATAATAATCCCCTGTTAAGTAGATTAATCTGTTATTATTATCCTAGGGACTAGTCTCTGCTATATAGCTAGTATTATTATCTTTATTATCTTCCTTATCCTTATTATAAAGGTTATCTTAGGTATCTTAACCTCTATACTAGGCAGCTTTATAGGGTAGTACTAGTAGATAGTTAAAAGCACGTTGCTTCTAGAGTTAGCTTACTACCTTTTACTCCTAAGTCTACTAGTAGAGGGGTTAAGGTTTACCTCCTAGTAGGTAACCTCTACTAAATCCTTATTACTAATATTCTTAGGCACCTGCCTTAAAGTGCCTTCTTAGTGCTTTTATATACTTATATACTAAGGGATGTAGGTTAGGTGTAATATAGCTAGGTAGTAGTAGTAGTATTAGTAGTAATAGTCTAGTGTATCTTAGTAGTAGTAAGGTGTTTCTTAGCGGTAGTAATAATAGTAGTGGTAATAGGCTATTATCTCTCTATTTATCTCTAGTAACTATTCTTTTATAAAGAGCCTTAATAGCTAGGTTGAGTTTTGTAGCAGTAAGGAGAGTTAGTAGCACTAGTGATATAGAGCGCTTGCTTATAGGTAAAGGGGCTGTTAATAGCAGTAATAGCGAAGTTAATAGTAAAGATAGCTAGGATAGTAATAGCGATAGGGGCTTGTAGTCTAGTAGATAGTAGAAAAGGGCGTTCTATAACGTGAAGTCTTAACAGTAAAGTTAGCAGTAATAGGTGTAGTTATTTACGTATATATAGTAAAAAAGTGCAGATCTTAAGGGAAATCTAGTATTACACTTCTAGTAAGGCTTAGGTTAATAACGTTATTATTTAAGCTCTTTAATTAATGGTAGCTCTAGTAGCAGTAGATTTAATAAATTAATAGGTAAAAAAGAGGGTAAAAAGGAGTGTAATAGAGGAAAAAAAGGATAGTAAAAGTAAGGGTATTAAACGTAAGGGTGTTAGCTAGAGGGATAGCGGCTCTAGCTGGGTTAGGAGGTCTGGCGATGGCCGGGCTGGCAGGCAAAAAACTCTGCTGGTGGGCGCATATTGGCGACCGGCTGGTGAAGGAATATAGGCTTCTGATTAGTTGCCTCTAAGATGACTAATTAAATAGCTCTTGGATAGTAGTTGGCGTATTTGCCTCTTATTGAGTTGATTGATGGCGGCAGAGGGTTAATTACCTATGGATTGTAACGTAGTTGTGCTACTACTTGATATGGTTAGATAGGTGATGGATTGGTTAACTATCTAGGAGCTAGAAGGGCTATAGCTGGCAACGGCTGGTCTTATAGACTGCTGACAGGTGGGGATAAGTGGGGCACCTGCTGGGACCTACCGGTCGGTAGGATATTGGCCTGACCGATAGATCCACTAGCAAGGCCAAGAAGTAGGTCTAAGGTTAGCTGTATTGTCCTGTAATATAATCCCTAACTAAAGACTAAGTAACCTTATACTAATATACTTTTAAAAAAATTACTTACCTTAAGGTATAAGAAGGAAAACTAAAATAAACTATAAGAATTCTTATTTTAGTTAGAAATATATTTTAATATAATAAAAAATAAGTTTATAACTAATAATAATAAAGTAAGATATACTAGTACTATACTAAAAAGTAACTTAGTATATAAATAAAGAAAGTATATAGGTTTTTATTATAAAAGTAAGATTAGTAAAGTGCCTTAAGAAGTTATAAAAGACTAGCTAAAGGTAGATGTTACTAATAATAATATATAGGCTTTTAGTACTACTATAAAGCTAAATACTATATAATAAGCCTTAAGCTAGTTATACTAATAATTTATTAATAAGTATAAAATAGTTAAAAAGAAGTGCCTTAACCCCTAAATAAAGAGGTAGTAAGTAGTCTATATTTTAAACTAGGTGCTCTTAAACCTAAGGACTTATATACTTACTAAGGGGCTACTAGCTACCTACTAAAAGTTAGATAATATAGTAAAAAAAGTAAAAACACTTACTAAAACCTATATAAGAGAGGTATTAAGAGGATAGCTAAGGTAAGGTTAGAAAAAAAAAAGCTACTAAGGGGTAGTAGTATAACTAATAACTATAAACGCCCCCTTAACTAAAGCTACTAGTATATACTTAACACTAATAGCTATAATACTAGTAGGTATACTTATATTAAAGCTAAAGGTTAAGAAAAAAGAAAAAAGTATAACACCTTAGCTAGAGAGGACCTAAGGACTACTTACTTATTATAACTATAAGAAGCCTAGGCACTAGTTAGCTAGGTATAGTAAGAAGAAGTACTATAAGTATAAATAACTATAACACTTAAAGAGATAGTACGCCCTAACGCTAATAGAGGTTAATAGTATTAAGCTCTCTTAAGATAAAAAACTATACTACTACTTTAAGGTAGATTTTTATACTAAGATAAATAAGATATAAAAAAAAAGGAGAGTACTAATTAATCTTAATATAAATAAAAATATACTACACTAAAGGATATTATATATAGAGGTACTAGTAGAGGTAAGCTAGAGGGGCCTAGCGCTCTAAAGTATATAAAAAAATAAGGCCCTAGACTATAAAATAAAAAAAGTAGTAATAAAAGTTATAAATAATATAAAGGTCTTAGGAATATAAAGCTATACCTTTTAAGTTAGTAATATAGCTAGGTATAACACTATTCTAAAGATCCCCTAAGGATAAGTAGTATAACTAAATATAAAGTAAGTAATAATTAGTTAGATATACTTACTAAAAAAAGACTACCTCTAACTTATCTAAAGTAAGTAAGAAATTAAGAAGGTATATAAAAAGTCTAAGGCTATTCTAGCCTATTAACTAATAATCTACTACCTATAATATAGGGGGATAAGAAAGCACTAAAAATACCTTATTATAACTAAAAAGAAGAGGTAGAGGCTAAATAAGACAAAGGAATAAAGGCTACCTTACTAGAGGCCTATAAGAAATAAGTATATATATTTAATATAAGCCTAGTAGCCTAGCTAGTAAGTAATAAAAGCTACTTATATATAATTAATTTAGAGCTAGAGGTAAAAGCGCTATTTAGCTTTATCTACCTATTAGCTAAGAAAAAACTAAAGGAATTAAGGATATATATTAATAAGTTACTTAAAAAAGGCTAGATTAAACACTTTATAAGCCTAGTAAAGGCGCTAATCCTCTTTATTCTTAAGAAGAAAGGTAAGCTATATCTCTATATAGACTATAAAAGGCTTAATAAAGTAACTATTAAGAATTATATACTACTACCCCTTATTAGTAAGATCCTTAACTATTTAGTAAAAGTAAAGTAGTATATAAAGCTAGACCTAAAGGACGTATATTACTAAGTAAGGATTAAAGTAAGTAATAAATAAAAAACAGCCTTTTATACTTACTATAAACACTTTAAATATTATATTATACTATTTAGGCTAGTTAATATACTAGTAATATTCTAGGTGTATATTAATAATACCCTTACTAAGCTAGTAAATATTATATATATTATTTACTTAGATAATATCTTAATCTTTATAAAAAATAAAGAAAGTTATATAAAAGTAGTTAAGTAGGTACTAAGCTAGTTAGACACTATAAAGCTATATATAAACCCTAAGAAGTATATTTTCTATACTTAGTCTATTAGGTTCCTAAGTTTTATAGTGTCTAATAAAGGGATTACTATAAAGTATAAGTAAGTATAAGTAATAGTAAAGTAGCTACTCCCTACTAGCGTTAGGGAGATCTAGGTTTTCCTAAGGTTTATAAGATTCTACTAGTAATTTATTAAAAACTACTTTAAGGTATATACACCTTTAATAAACAGGCTAATATCTAAAGTAGTAAAAAAGTAAGTAATAATATAAAAGGTAGAGGAGGCTTTTTATAAGCTTTACGCCTTATTTACCTAGGCCTTAATCCTTTAGTATTTTAACCTTAAGTTACTTATATAAGTTAAGATAAATATATCTAACTTTATAATTAGTATAGTAATATACTAGCTTTATAAAAAAGTATAGTACTTAGTAGCCTTTATATTATAAAAGCTATAAAAAGTAAAACTTTATTATAAGGCACTAGAGGTAAAGCTACTTATAATTTATAAGGTAGTAATTTACTAAAGACACTACTTACTATATATATAATATTAAATAGTGTTTTTAATAGACTATTTAAGGTACTACTACCTAGCTACTAAGCCCTAACTTAATAGTTACTAAGCCTAGCTACTATAAGATTTATTATTATTTAACTTTAAGATTAAGTACTAGCCTAAGAAGGATAATATAGTAAATAGGCTCTTATAATAGCTAGACTACTAGCCTACTAAAGAAGAGGAGAAAAAAGTATATAGTATGTTCTTAGTAGATTTCCTTAGTAGATTTAAAAAACAGGTTATAACGTTTAGATATAGTAAGTTACTAGGTCCTAAGTTACTAAACTAAAGACAGCTTATTACTAACTTAAAAAATAAGATTATTATAATATAACTAGTAGATAAGTAGGCCTAATTAGAAAAGTAGTAATAACTAAGTAGTTAATAAATAAAAAGAAAAAATAAAGCACTATAGTATAATAAAAGACTATTTATCCCTAATAGGTATATAGTAAAAATAAAGTTACTAGTAGTATTTTATAATAAGCTAGCTAGGGGTTACCTAGAAGTAAACTATACACTTAAATATATTAGATAAATATATTTCTAGAAGTTAATAAAGAAGGACGTTAAGAAGTATATAAAGACTTATATAATATACTAGTAAACTAAACTAAGGCACTACTTACTATATAAAAAGCTAGTGCCCTTACTAGTGCTTAGCTAGCTATAAGAATATATAACTATAAACTTTATTATAAAGCTACTAAAGTTAAAAGGCTTTAATAGTAAGGTATATAATAGTATTTTAGTAGTAATAAATAAGCTTATAAAGTATACTATTTACTTACTTACTTAAAAGACTATTATAGTAAACTAGCTAGTAACCTTTTTAGTAAATAAAGTATTCTTAAGATTTAGTATCCCTATAGTAATAATATTAAATAAAGAATCCTTATTTACTAGCTATTTCTAAGTAGTAGTATACTACTAGCTAGCTATTAAGTAAAAACTTAGTACTACTTACTACCCCTAAATAAATAAATAAATAAAGTAGTAAAATTAAAATATAAAATACTTCTTATAAGCCTTTTATAATATAAAGTAAGATAATTAGGTTAAATAGCTTTTAATAGTAAAATTTATTTATAATAAGGTATAGTATAAAGTAACTAAGGTATTACTAGTAAAAGCCCTTATAAGTTACGCCTTATAAAACCTTTATAATATAAGACTAATAAAATAAAAACTAGTAAAGGTCTTTATAGCCTATAAAAAAGTTAAGAAGCTAAGAAGCTAAAGGGCTACTATTATTAGTATACTAAAGTCTATAAGCTAGACCTATAAGAAGTAGTATAACTAAAAAAGGATAAATATTAAGTTTAAGGTAAAAAAAAAGGTCTTATTATTAGCTAAATTTATTAAGTAAAAATAACTATTAAAAAAGCTAATAAATAAGTATTTTAAACTTTTTATAGTAATATAAGTAGTTTTTAGTAAGAAAGCCTATAAACTAAATATAAAAATAAAGTACTATATTTATAATATATTCTTACTATCTTAGCTAGAGAAGTTTAAGAAAGCACTAGTAAAGCCTTAGCCTATTTAGATTAAAAAAAAAGAGGATATATATAAAGTAGACTAAATAGTAGTATATAAAGGACTATAGTAAAATAGGTAGTACTTTATTAAATAAAAAAAATATAGTAAGAAAAAAAATTTATAAAAGCTATAAAAAAATATATCTAAGGATTTATAGTAAGACTATAAGTAGGGGGTTACTAGGGGGGTATAAAAAGGACACTAAGTAAAAGTAAGTACTTAGCCTAAAAGGCTAGATTTTTTTTTTATTCTTTAGCACTAAAGCTAGAAAGTATATAGCCTAAAGGCTAGGTATCTAAAGCCTATAGTAGCTAGAAAAAAGAAAATAAAACTAAAAAAAGGCCTAAAAAGAGGGGAGTACTAGGGGGGTAGTAGCACCTACTTCTCCTCTTTATTTTTACCTTTACTAGGCGTACTAAAGGCTATATTACCTTTAAACTAAAAGTTAAAGTTAGTAAAGTGCTAAAATAAAAGTTAGTAACTAAGGAGTAGTAAGGGGTTACTAAGGGGAAGAATAATATATAACCTAAGAGTAAGTAGTAGCCTACTTAAAGAAAAAGGCGCCTTAGGCCTTAATAGTCTTAGTCTACTTTTTAAGGAGTACGTTTTAGTACTAAAGCGCTATAGTAACTACCTTAGCTAACTTAGCTAGAAAAGTAGTAGTAATAGTAAAAGCCTTAAGGGCTATAACCTTATAGCTATAAAAAAGCTACTTTTCCTCTTTAGCTTTAGCCTTATACTTAGTATTAAAGGCCTTAGTAGTATTTACTTTTTTTTAAAAGGCTTTTTTAACTATAGTTTAAGTAGTAGTAACCTCTTTTTATATAAGAGGTTAGTTAAAAGGTAGTTATAAAGTACTAAGAGGGATATACCTTATAGTAGTAGTAGTTAGTATATATAGTACTATTATAGTAAAAGGCCTTAAAGACGTTCTTAAAAGTAAAAGTAGTAGAAGTTATAATATAAGTAGTCTATAAGGAGTTAGTAAGAGGTTACTAAAGTACCTCTTACTTATAAAAAAAAGATAATAATATAAAAATACTTATATAAATATACTTCTTACTATATATCTTAGTATACTAAAAGCACTTATTACTAGTAGCTAATAGTATAATTAGGACTAAGATATAAGTAAAAAAAGGCCCTTAAGGGGTACTAAGGTATTAAATACTTACTAGTAGTCTTAAGGTAGTAAAAAAACTTAGCCTTAGTATTAGCTATATTTATATACTAAATAAATATAGCCTAAAGGTAGTAATAGTATAAAATAAAATAAACTATAGTATAGTTATTTTTATTTTTTTTATTTAAAAAGCTAATAAACTAAAAAAGTAATAAGGAAGTAGTAGTAAGGCCTTTAGTGCTCTTAAGAGTAGTAAAAGTAGTAGTATTAGTAATAGTAGTAGTATTAGTAAAAGTAGTAGTAAATATAATAGTAATAGTAAGAGAGCTAGTAGTACTAGTATTATTACTAATATTATTACTATTACTATTACTATTAAGTAGTAATAATAATAATAATAATAAAAAAATAATAATAATAATATAAAAGTATTATAAAAAAATAAGTAATAAAGAAATTAATAAAAACCTAAGTTAATTTAAATTACTTATTTTAAGTTAGTATTAAGAAAAAGGCTAGTTATAATAATAACTTAAGCTTATAAAGTTAAGACTAAATAAGCTTTAGTAAAAAAGGCTAGCTAAAACTAAAAGGTTACTAGTACTAACTATAAAAAGTAAAATAAGAATTCTTTTTTATTATAAAATTAATATAACTTAAAACTTAATAAATAGTTAATAAAAAAGCTAAATATTATAATAATAAAAATAATAAAAAGTATATAGTACTTAAAAAGGTACTATAAAGCTTAGTTAATAAAAAGTATTAAAAAGTATTATAAGTAAATAAAGTGTCCTTATTATAAAGTAAGTAGTCCCTTACTAAGTAAGGTAATATAAGACTTATACTTTAGGCTAAAAGACTAAACTATATTAAGAAAGTAGTAGTTAGGGCCTAGCTAAAACGTAATAGTATAAAAGTAAGGCTAAAAGTAAATAGTTAGCTAAAAAGATAACTACTTATTTAGTAGCCTACTAGGCCTAATAGGTATTCCTAAACGTCTCTTAAGATACTAAAAGATAAGTATAAGGTATAAGGCTTAGCTATTAAATAGTCTAAGTAGCTAATAAAAAGACTACTAGTAGGTAACTAGCTTAAGGCTTTAAGAGATTAAAAGTTAGGTATAAGGCTTAGCTATTAAATAGTCTAAGTAGCTAATAAGGGGGCTACTAGTAGATAGCCTACTTAAGGTCCTAAGGGTAAGACCTTAGAGGGGGGGGATTATATTAAGTGCCTAGAGTAGGGCCCTAGGGGGGCACTAAAGTAAGACTAGGACTAAATAAACTAGTTACTAAAGGAATAATAAAAAGGGAAAACTCTATAGAAGATAGGGGTTAAAGGAGGTATATTAAAATAATTATTATAATTAAACCCTAACTACGCCTATTACTAACTCCTTTACTTAATACTATCCCTGCCTCTAATATTAATATTAAATCCTAAGTTAGGCAACACAGCTAGGCTTCCTCTAGCTTGTCACTATTACGTCTTGCGCTGCGTTAAAAACTTGTGGCTTGAGACCTATTATAGACACACATTCGAAGGTAACGAGGGTGACTACGTCGTCACCAAGGGAGTACGTGCCTCAAGTGCGTTTCTCTCTCTCTGAATTTGACGTGCTCTAAGCAGTGTTCTAAGCAACACGTGGAGAAATATTATTCTGAATGTTAGATACCCTTTTATACCGTTATATTCGGTGTGATGAACCGCAACATCAGATCGCCAGTGTCGAAGACCATCGTACAAGAACCAGCTACGTTGATATACTCTATCTATCAAGTCTTCAAGGGGATCCCGCCGCCAGTGTCTTATCCTTATGCCGTTCCCTCATCAGCCGACGCCGATCACGTATCGCCACGTTCCACTCTTTTGCTACTTTATATGCAACGAGTGCCCCAAGAGCTACAAGGACGCCGCAGGATACAAAGATCATCAGGACGCTGAACCAAAGGGCAACATTGTCCGCGCCGCCGCCGCCGCCATTACCTCCTCCGCTCCCCTCGCCAACCGCGATGATGACCTGTAACCCGCTCAGGACAACCGAAATGACACCCATGGCAAACAGAATGGGGACGTAGAATCGCGCCAGATACGGCCCGTACTGATACTCCACCCTCTGGAAGTGCGACTTCCGAAGCAAGAGGGGCGCGTAGAAGTTTAGTCGCGTCAGGCGGATCTCCCCGTAGTTGTATCTCTGGGAGACATCTCCGTCTTGGATATCGGCCAGGCGCGACGTAAAGTTGCAGAACTGCGTCCACGTAACATCGGCGGGGATGAGACTAAGGCTGTGGTCCTGGGCGATGCGAAAGTCAGATTCGTATTTGATCAGGTAGTAATAAGTCCGGATGAATCCCAACGCCGCCCGCCGAACCCGGCCTTCGTTTCCCTTCGGCCCATTTTCAGCACCAAGGTGATCCCTCCAAAAGGCATGCGAGCCGACGTATCGCGGCAGCGGCTTGATGAAGATCCGGTCGTTGATCCACACCAGATGGAGCTTGGGGTCCTCCGTGACAACGATTGTACGGCGCTTCACGATTTGACGGTGAAGCGGGGAGATGTTCCGGCTGTCCTGCTTCGACATCCACCACAGTTTATCGGCCACTGTATCTAAATCGTCGTTGCAGAACTCCGTAGTCAAGAACTGGCGGACCTTCTCCTGGTCATCTAGACGAACGCGCAGGTGTCCAGGCACATGATGAGCCGCCTCTTTCGCAACCCCCAAGTCCGGCAGCAACTGGTGATCTACTTCAAAGGGTGGATTTTGGAAGCTCAACATGGTTGTTTGTTTGCATTGTAGAAGTCAACTTCATTTCGAACATCAGCGAGCCCTTTTGGGCCATCAGGCTGCAGCCTGCATATCACGTGAATGCAGTGCCACCTCACCTTGACTGGGGGGCGGTTCCAGGCACCTATCGTGTCCCAAGGCAGGCTGGCGCCTAAGTTACCCAAAGTGGCGATTTTTCTCGATGCGAACTGCGCCCTTCCGCGGAGCTCGTCGTGGGACGGCCTTTTCCCACACATGATTGGGTTACAGGATTCTTTACACAAGAGTATTTTTTCGAGGCATGCTTTAATACGCTCAATACCGATTTCAGTCTAATCAGCGTCTCTTATTTTGGTTTCTCCATGTGTCCGTCTATATATCTCTCTCATGTTCATCTCTGCCTCCGCACCCCTCCATCGTCGTCCGTCCAGATGTCTAAGGCATAGCTGCTTTCCTTGACCGGGATAGAACAGCCAACAGCCCCATCGAGACCACATACCCTGCTCCTTCATCTGCGTCCTCGCGCGGTGTCCGATCGTGTCCTCGATGAAGGCGCCTCTCGGTATCGCCAATCTTGTCGGGAACACCCTGGACAAATAGTGCTGCGTGGACGCTATGTGTGGTTTATCATGCCAAAAGAACATGGGTGTTAGCGGCACCTTGGTCGTCGGATAAGACTGCGGAACGAATTTATGCTTCAGCTTGGCCGTCAAAGCCCGTAAATGTGGAAATTCTTGGACATGGGCGCTCTCGGCATACTGCAGCATCCGGACCGATGGTAGGCAGATGTACTTCACGGGGCCCTCTTCATCCCTGTCGTTGGTCTCCATGACATCCAGAATCGGCGCCACAGGGATGTCGTAGACAATTGTCCAGTCGTGCTGATGGATCCAAACGTAGGGCGTTGTCGTTATCCTCAGAGCCGTCCGCACAGCTAACCCGAACCCCAACCTCTCCGACGGCTCCACGAAGGAAACCCGTCCGTCTTTCGTCCGGCTCACCGTGTAAGTTGCAAAGTTTGTCGTGACGGATGCCGCTCGGCCACTGTAGCCATACTCGGCTTCCCCTTGCTCTTGGGTTAACTCATCCTTGCTGTCGGGTTGGCCATATACTCTCAACACCAGATCTTTGACGTTCTCCTTGTATCTGAGATACGCCGCCGCTCCTTCTTCCGTGACTTGGCCTTTCTTCAACCTAGCGACCTCGCCAACGCGCTCAAATGTGTCAAGGACGACGATGATGCGACATGCCAGCAGGTCGTCGCAGCAGAGGCGGATAGATTGGAATACCGCGTCTAGAAGCTCAGTAGAGGGTGCGGAGGGTGTTGGCGATGTGGTGACGATGAGCGTCAGACTATCAAATATCGGTGCTCGTGTTGTTAGCCGAGGGGTTGACATGATGGCTTGTTGTTCGCAAGTGAACGGGGAAATATTTTGCAAGTGAGACCGAGTCACTGGGAGGAGGTACGTACTTATCGGAGTTAAGCTTCGGAGCCAAGTGGGACATTGGGCCGATGGGCACCGGCCGAGCCCGGCAAGCGACCAAAAACAATATTGTGTGATTGAGGGGAACCGAGGGACATGGGCTTGACTTAAGTTGTTGTCAAATGTGGCGGAATTACACGTGAATTAACCGGCGAATGCACGGTTGCCCTACGGCGAATTGTTGGGGAATGGGCGGTGAAAGGGCCCCACTTTCAGGGTGAATCCACTAATTATATAGCTAGGATTTCTCTAGGATTTCCTAACTAAGAAATAGGGGGATTTCCCTACTCCTATAGGATCTTAACTAGATATATATAACATATTATATAATTAATTAATTAACTATTATAATCCCTACTATTTAATAATTAATAGTCTAATATATACGTCTATAATAACTAATATACCTATTTACTAATTAAATACTATTATAATAATTAATAAGAACTATAATAATAAAGTAACTATCTTATAATTATATAGTAATTAGTTTATATAGCTTAACGCTATCTAAGTAAAGGTAAAACGTTATAATCTCTAGGAGTATATTAACCTAGAGGTTATAGTAGCAGACTAATTAATTCTTAAGATATATTTAAAGAAAATAATAAAGCTACTTATAACGTAATATTTATACGCCTTAACTAAGGATAAGCTTACTACTTACTAAGAGGTTACTATAGCTATAGTAATTACTAAGATATCTTAGTAAGTAACTATATAGCTATATATAGTAAGAAGTAAGGCTATTATAACTATACCTAATAGGCTTATATATAAAACTAAATATATAATAACGCTAGATAATCTTAACTTATATAATCTTATATACTTAAATAGCTAGATAAGCTACTATTATAAGGAAGTATATAAGTATACTACTTAGTAAAAAGACGTTAAAGACGTAGCTAATATAGTTAAATCTATTATATTTATAGATCTTTAAAAAAGATATTATAAATCTAATAAATTACTAGCTAAATAGCTTAATAAGCTTAGTATAGTAGTAAGAATAACTAAAAAAGAATATATAAAGTACGCTTATAATAAATATAGTAAAGTGTTAGTAAAAGCCTAGTAAAAGGCCTTAACTACTAAGAAAGATCTTACTATATAGCTTAATAAGTAGAATATAGCCTATAGTAAATTAGTATAAGTTAATTTACTTAACTACTAAAGGCTGTTAATCTAGTTTAATAACCTTACTACTGCTTTATAAAGCAGCTTACTTAGCTTCTAGCTAGATTTATATATAGTAATAAGTAAAATAATAGGTAACTAGAATAATCTTAACTAGTAGTCTCTTTATAAGATAGCGCTAGAGAGGGTTAAAGCCCTTACTAATAACTTACTGTATTATAGCTAAGTAGGCTATAGCGTATTTAGCCTAACTAGAGGTAATAATAATAATAGCCTAACGTATACTAAAGGCGTAGTAAAGGATAGTAAATTTAATAATAAGAGGTATTACTACTAATAAAGTGTAAGTAAAAAGGTAAAGTGCCCTATATACTTTAGTGCCTATTTATTATAACTTTATTACTTTATAAATAAGTTATAAAGGCCTAATAATTAGTAAGTAAATATATAACGTTAGTAATAAATTAATAAGTATATTATAAGTAATCCTAACCTTACTAAATAAGTGTAGAGAATTAAGGCTAAGTTATATTAACTATATAGTAAATACTATATAAAGGTAGCCTTTTATACTACTTTATAAGGCTATAAGCTAGGTAATTTAGCCTTACTTAATTTAGGTACTACTAACTATATATTTAACTATATATTATAGTTTATTATGTTAGTAGTAGCCTTAATTAGTAACTATATTTAGGCTAGTACTACTTAAGTTATAATTAAAGGATATAGTACTATAAAGATTACTTTAAAGGGCGCTAATAGCTTACTAATAAAGCTTTATATATATAACATAATATATTATAGTGTATTTACTATATTACTTATTTCCTTTATAAGGCTATACTAATAAGGTATATAGTAAGATATAAGCCTAGGTAATAATTACCTAAGGCATATAGATTATAGCCTTATAGGCTATATTAAGGAATAAGCTAACTAATAAGTGCTTAAATATTATAAGTAATATAGCTATAGCTAAGAAAGTAAAGGCGCTTTTACTATATACTCTACTAATAATTTACTACTAACCCTATAAGTAAGAAATAAATATATAACGTTAATATAGTAATAACTACTTTATAGTAATATAATAATATAGTATAAGCATCTTAGCTACCTAGGTGCTAAGGCTTTATAAAGGATTATAAATACTACACGTAAAGTATATCTAACCTAAGTTAATACTATAATAATATAAGACTATAATTTATATAGTCTTAGTAAGATAAAGCAGTAGATTTACTACTAGCCTTATAAATTTATTATAAATATAGCGCTAGGTAATTACTTAGTACTAGACTTTTATAATCTTAAATAAGGTTATATAGGATACTACTTAGTAATAATAATCTTAGATTAGGTAATAGGCCTTATATAGGATTTCTACTTATATAGCTACTACTAAGATACTATTAACTTAATAATAAGGGGCTTTTTTATAATACTAAAAACTAAATATTTAATTATACTAAAAGTTATTAAGGCTAACTAAGAAATCCTATACCTTAAGTAACTTATAGATATACTCTTTAATTATAAAATCTTTATTAAGCTGTTAGTAGTAAATACTTAGGCTTAAAATAGTAGCGCTAAGTAAATTACTATAATTATTAAACTTAAGGCGTAATATATATAGATTAACGTAAAATTACCTAAAGTCCTATAGCCTAAAATTATAACTATAGCTATATACCTTTATAATTAAATACTATTAGCAGCTTAGGGGTAGAAATTACTATATTAATTATTTTACTTATATTTTATACTTAATAAGCACGCTAAGCCTTTACTAATAGTAAAGCTAGATCTTTTATATTTATAAGCCTATAGCTACTAAGCGTACATACTAATAGCAGACGTATAACTATTATAAAACTACTAGTAAAAGCTTACTACTTATATATAAATTAGATTCCTTATTAGATATATATCTAGTAATTTATATTACGTTTAGTATTTAGTGTAAAATAAGGTCTTTACTATATATAACGTAATATTTAATAAGAAATAAATCTTTAATAAATTAACAAATAGATTACTTAATAAGCTTTATAAAGCTAACCTTATAGCAATCTAATAATAAATTAATAAGCTAATTATAGCTAGTAATTAATCCCTAATATATAAAAAAGCTAATAAAGAAATAGATAAAGTAGTTAAGTACGCTAATATTACTCTACTAGGCGCTTTATAATTAGCTAACGCACTAGAATATCTATATAAGCAGGTAAAATTTACACTTCTCCCTACTTTACTACTATTACTACTAAGCGCCTTTTTTATAGCTTTTATAGATATTAACGTAAGGGGTAGTAAAATAGGAACTAATAGTTCTAAATTAATTAATCTAATAGCTAATAGCTAAGTACTTACTAATAGTAAAATAATTAATAAGTAAATACTTAAATTAATAGCTAATAGCCTATTAATTAATTTATTAATAGCCTATAGCCTATAAGCTAGTAACTTACTTAAGGTAATTAAAGCTAATAATAGTTTAAATAATTTATTAATAGCTAATAGCCTATAAGCTAGTAACTTATTAGGAACTAATAGTTCTAAAATAATAAGGATAGTAATCCCTTATGCCTTATCCTATCCCTATATAATTAATTTATAAGACGTTACTAAGCGTAAAAAGGTGTTTAATTCCTAAGTAACTACAGCTAGCCTATTAGGTAATCTTTAGCTAGTAGTAACCTTATTTAAAGGCGTTATAAAAGGGTATTATCCTGCTGTATATATAGGTAGTTAGATTATACTAAGGACTTTATTTAAGGCTGCTTTCCTTATAGGGCTTACTTTATAGTAAAAGATTATAGACTATATATAAGGTAGCTTATAGGTAATAATATAGTCTAGTACACTATAGAGTTAACTAATAAGTAAAGATTACTACCTTTAGCTAAAGTGCGCCTATAGCTAAGAATTAATTAACTATATAACGCCTAATAGGTATAATAATTATAAAGATATTACTAGTAAATTACTAGTATATAATAAAGGAGTTACTAGACTTTATAAGCTAATAAGTATATATTAGAAGTTACTACACCTTTTACTAATCTATAGATAGTTAAAAAGCCACCTATATAAAAAGTAATTTAAAAATACTAAAAAAGCGTATCTATATAGGTATAAAATATTAAAATCTTAGGTAATAGTGCTATAAGTAGTAGCTAAAGGGTATTAAATCCTTAGCTACTATTAGGTATATACTTATAAGCTTAATAAATATAGTTAATTAACTAAATTTCAAGTAAGACTTATAGTCTATAGTAACTAATAAGTAAAGGATTTATAAGATACTTATATAGCTATATTAGTAAGTATATTATTTAAAATACTTATAGTAATAGCTACTTACTTTAATTTAGAATTACTTTAATATAATATAGTAAATATGTTTATTTACGCTACTATTAATAAGGTAGTATTTATAGAGATACCTTTAGGCTACTAAATTACTAGCTAGATTTTCTAGTTATTAAAAGCACTTTATAGGCTCTAATAATTACCTCTACTATAGCAAAAGCACCTTAAAGAAGGGCTTACTATATAGGGATTTTACTAAGTACCTAGTAAGAATTACTATTAGAAAAAGGATTATATTATATTCTTTTTTTATATTAATAACTATATATTAGCCTATTACTATATAGATAAAGTATAAGTAAGTAATAAGATAGTAGCTTTTTAGTAATAATACTACCTTAAAGGTAGAGGCCTATTATAGTAGTTCTTTAGCCTTAAGGTAAGTTATAACTAAAGTAACTATTATCTCTAGCTCTTATAAGTAGTATACTATAATAAAATAATAAAACTACTACTAATAAATAATAAATATAAATATAATAGATTATTACTTATAGTAAAGGCTAAGCTACTGCTTAGTAAATATATAGCCTTATTATAAGAGGTTAACTAATATTAAAAGAAAGTAAGGATAATCCTATATATAGTAGTAATAACTTAGCTAGACGTTACTTTTATAGCTAGCTAGCTTACCTACTTTAACTATAATCTAAATCTAGATTAATAAAAGGCAGTAAATTATATACTTAGATATCTTTACTATATATAGTACCTTTACTTTAAATATAAAGTAATACTATATAGTAAAGATAATATATTAAAGGTTACTTTAGACGCCTTATTTACTAATAACTTACTAGACTATTATAGCTTATAAGCGTATATACTAAAGCTATTTAGAGGGCTTGTCTCCTAGTAAGCTAATAAATAAGATATAGTAATAATATTAACTACTAAGGCTAAATTACTAGCCTTATTATCTGCTGTAAAGGAGGCGCTTTTTACTAGTAGATTAATTACTATACTAGGTATTTAACTATTAATATAACTAGGAACTAAATTATTACTTAATAAGTAGGTAGCTACTAAACAGCTACTAACTATTTATATTAGTTATAATAATACCTAAACTATTAGGCTTATTACTAAGGAGCTTATTTAATTATAAATAAGGCTATAGTATGTAGATATTTATAACTACTAGCTACACTAAGAAGTAGTAGTAAATTAAATTACTATTAAATATAAGAAGTCTACTAAATTAATAGCTAACAGATTAATAAAGGCACTTAGTGTACTATAATTTACTATATTTATAGCTTAATTAAATATAAGTAACTAATATATATACCTTAAAGTAAATTAATAGTAAGAATTAGCTAATAATAAAGTAAAGCTTTACTACTAGATAGAGGAGGAAAACGTATAGGATATTAAAGGATAATTAACAAACAAATAGGCTATATATAGAGGATATTTAGCGTAGGCTTTATAGTAATTAACTATATTACTAGCGCTAAGGGGGTGTGTTAAATATAGTAGAATTATATATAAATTAACTAGTAAATATATAGTTACCTTATAGTAAATTATTAGGGAATAGGCAGTGAAAGGGCCCTACTTTTAGGGTAAATCTACTAATTATATAGCTAGGATTTCTCTAGGATTTCCTAACTAAGAAATAGGGGGATTTCCCTACTCCTATAGGATCTTAACTAGATACACATAATATATTACGTAATTAATTAATTAATTAACTATTACAATCCCTACTATTTAACAGTTATATACACAAATCCTGTTAAGGTTGTCTAAAAACAAGTGACGAGCCAATGCGGATGTCTTTCTGTGACTTTCATCTGTCGACAACCAATCCCGGCCCGGGATACGAAGCCCTGGCCCCGGAGACCCGTTTAATCGGGCCCGCATCCGCAAAAATGCACACCAAACAAGTCGATGAAGAATTTTTTCAAAAGATTGACCAGCCTGGGGGTCGAACCCAGAATCTCCTGATACCATACTTGATCGTAGTCAGACGCCTTGCCATTGGGCCAACCGGCCATATTCGGTTTGAATCCATTGCTGGATGTTGAGATTGATGTCTCTATTCGCCCCTGATATTGCTTTCCAGACTTGAGTGGGAGGTCTGCTGGTGGGCGTCGAAGCTTGATCTTATTTCCCTAATTGTCTTTCCAAAGAGATGACGGTTCTTTCTCATGTTATTTTTTACTTCGCGACGGCCGTTCCACCCCCTCGCGATCGTTCTCGCTTCTTGCTTGGGTTTCAACTGATCTGATTGCTTGTCGTCTCATGAAGCTGCCGATGCGCTCATGGGACAGGAAGTGCTTGCAGCCCACCACATGGTCCCGGCAAGCGCAGATTGCGCCGCACGAACGCGCCGAGCGAGGTTACCTTTGGCCCTGTTGTTTTTGTTCCAAGTCTCACCCTTCCCTGCCTCACCGCACTCTTCAGAGAGGTGAAAAGGAAAGGCCGAGAGAAAGGGGTTTTTTTTTTCTTGGTAACGTCTCATCTCCTTTCACTAAAAGATACAATACTTGGGCCTCCGCAACAGTATTGAGACCACCTTCTTCCGCTACCTCAGTAAACCTATGTCGATCGCTGAGGGGCCGCCCATCAGATCATTTTCAGCTCGCTGGGCGTAGTCTCTAGACCTGCTCGAGGTGAGAGTTAAAATAAGAGTTAAGGTGATAGTTGAGGTGAGAGGGGTTAGGAGGTAGGTGGGCGAGGATGCTACGAGTGAGTAGGTGGTGATTGTATGGGTGACAGGGGACGACAACGACAGCTTGAGCAAGTAGAGGTTACAAAGAAGAGAGCAATTTCAGGTTTATAGTGCGGCCAGTGCTTCCACTTGGGGTTGAACACCTCGGCATTGCTCCTTGTTCCGAAAGATATGATCAGAAATATCTCAACGAGGCACTCGGGAGACGGGCTGTTGAGACATGACTATGCACAATTCCCGACGCTGGCCAAGGGCGGGCCGGAACACATCGTTCTCAAGCATCCTCCACGATCTGACCCGCTCACACGAATCGTCTTCGCCCCCCCCCCCCCCCCCCCGCGGGGAGTGGCCTGGATGGGTGACGCCGAAGCCCGATTCCTTGAGTCCGAAACCGCTGGCCCAGACGCGGCGGCGGCTGGCACTCCAAAGAAGAATTCTTTGATGAGTTTGCTGCCGATGATGCCGTCTCAGAAGAGGAGGAAGAGGGAGGAAATGAGCCCTCAAAGTGGCGATGCCAAATCAGAGGGAATGGAGTGACGAATACAGTATCGAGTCATGGGGGAGGGATAATCGCGGAACAACACGATGCACAGGACCGAATGCCGATGCTAGGGAGCATGAGGACTCTCTAGCGCTACGAGTCGTTCACCGATCCGGAAAAGAACGAGCTCCTCAAAGAGTCTGTAGATTGATGCTGCCCGGGGCCGATTTGGTGGAACGGATCCAGCGTCATCTGGGTCTTGGCTCCGATAACCAAAGTTGGCCTTGAAGATGCAGAATACGTTTTGAATGCGAGTCTTCAACTGCCACCTAACTGGGGCCTCTGCGGCTCTACTTCGATGCAGTGGCCGACTCTACACCGGTCCATCTTCGTCAACGGGTGGCTGTTACGGGGGCCAACTTCACCTCGTCGGACCCAAGTACGTCGCCGAGGCCAAGGCTGCGTTTTTCAAAGTCGACAAGTCGGCTACGAGCTACAATAGATCCGCTTGAACCAGAAGTTCGCCCTGCCGCTCTTTTGGAACTGGGAGACGAGGAAATCGTGTCGACAGATTTCTTAGAGACCTTTGGCTCTTGTTTCTTTGGACCGAGGGCAAGAGGCATGAGCTGTCTATCAGTGATGCCGCTGGTAGTTCGTTAATAAGTGCCCGCATGGTTGGTGAGGAATCATAAGACCGCCAGACGCCGCGTATTTGGTCAACTGTGCAAATCACACGAGGGCTGGCTCTCAAGCCCCACCGTCTCCGGTGAGATCTATCTGCCGGCACCCCCTCGGTGGGTCTCTGGACAACTGCCGAGGTTGCTTTTTGAGCGGCAAGAGAGTTTCACAGACGTCCGGTCACCATTTAATGGCGCAAAGGCCGTTGTTTTTCAGGATCCACAACGTCCGGTAACCATGGCGGCAGCATGGTGCGTGCTGGGTAAAGGGACGAGACCGAGTGTCAGCTTCCAGATGACAGAATTGCTTTTTGTCGATTGAGGACGACGCTTTGGGACGGGACGGGACGGGTTGGAGGCGCAGATCGCTCGCTCGTCCTACTCGAGTGAGTAAGACAGACTCGGGTTCGACCGGGGGACCTCACTCTCACGCTGTCGCCCACGCCCACACAGCCAAGCGCGTAATTTCTCTTTTTACCATATCTCGCAAGGAAATTGCGCTTCTGAAACGAAGTGAGAGCGCAGGTAAGCGTGATCTAGGCTGGAATTGGGCAGTACACGAAGGGGCGGAGGAGGAGGAAGAGGCGAGGGAGGGAAGGGGGGTTTGGCGACGGAAACATCATCTAGAACACGTAACAGGTCAGTTGCCTATAGTAGAACTAACCTTGACCGAGTTTGAAGGACGAGGAGTCGTCTGGCAATGTGTCAATGCCGGACTATTGCTGGGATGCTGATCCCCTCCCCAAAAAGAGGGAGCTGCCATTGTTCATCCGGGTGGATGAAGGACGAGGCAGGGCATCTGCTTCGAATCGAGAGTGCAGGGCGCATGCTGCAACGTGCGAGGGATGTTTTAGAGTTGGCTTTCTCGTCCATGTTTCGCATCGCAACACTTGGGACCGAGGATCAACCAGCAGGCTGGGTGTGTGTCGGGGCCATGTGCTTGCTCACTTGCCGGCGGTGGGCACAACGCGGCGTCACGCGGGGTGGGGGGCACCTTGGTAGAGGCGCGCATCTGAGTGAGAGCGAGACGGACGGACGGACATTTTGTTTAATGGCGCCATTGGCGACACCTGGCAAGCTCTCGTGACTCATCTAATGTCAAGCGTTTCCCGTCAGACTCGCCAAGTCGGGGGATGTTGGTGGCGTTGATTAGCCAAGGTGGCACCCTCACACGGGTAAATCCTTTTTTTTCCTTTCCCGAATCATCGGCCGATAAAGGCGGGGGTATAGGCGGGTGATGGAGTGTAGCGGTTGACTTGCGGCGGAAGGGCGGGCGGGAGGCTTAGGCTGCGAAGCGGTAATTCGTAAGGGAAAGTCTCCGAGAGGCGGGACGGGAAGTGAGACCGACCTTTCCATTATTCACCCGCCCATCATTTCGATACTTGTAGCCGTTTTCGTGCACCCCACCGTAGGGATACTTTTGGACGGCATTGATCTAGCTGGCGGACGGCCACAACTACCGTCCACACTGGCTAAATTCACCTTTAGCTACTATACAAGCTAACGGCAACGGGTATCGCGGCCACCATAAGGGGTATAGTGTGCTGGCAGAAACAGGGATCAGATACTGGCAGAAGTAGGGGTTAGTTGCGTACGTCAGCAGGAAGTTTGGGTGTCATTGGGTGAACAGATAGGTTGACCGCTTTCCATATTGAGCCTAGCGCGATGGGCGACCACCTTCCCTCCTACCGTTAGCTTGTGCAGTAGCTAAAGGTGAACATTTAAGGACGGGCTTGGCAACGTGCACCCAGAGGGATGTGTACCAGGAGATTTCGACGGTGGGCTTACGGCGGTGACGGCCCTGTAAGCTGTAAGCTGCAAGCTACCTATTAGTTGCACACTACGGAGTACCTACCTCAGTGTAGGGGGTAGTCCCAGGGAGGTCAGATCTGCACGCGGGACTCGAGATGGGGCGTGAATGGGGTGAGCGAGTGTTTTCCATACTGGGCCAGGTGTACCTGGGTAGGTAGAAGGTTAGGAAGATTGCCGATGGAACAACATGTTGTGTGCGAAGTGACTGTACTGTGTATTTGTAAGCAGGAGGGCAAGCCTATCAAACGAGAGCTTGATGGCGGGAATATTCAGTAATATGACTTTGTTTGGGGGGGGGGTTGCTGATGTAGGAGATGTTTGGCTCAGAAGCTGCCGTCAGATGTGCAATTTCGGAGAAGCTCCTCCAAACTTGGACAAACCTGGGTTGGCTCGGTGGCTCGGGGTTGTTGCTTTGGGAAAGAGCCGCTGAGTAAGCGGCGTTGATTCAGAAGTAGGAATGCCGCTAGCTGAAGCTCCAGTACTACTACGTATGATGGGTAAGTAAAAATAAACTCCCTAGCAGGTAGTGTGGAGTTGTGACCCACGTACGAGAGACTCTCACTGGCCAGAATTATGATAGATGTGCACAAGAAGCTCAAAGTACCGTCGCTGAGATAATCAAAAAAGCACGGCCACATTTACCTGACGAGGGGGTTAAACTTTGGCCCGATACCGTAGTATGCAGGCGTCGTGTAGGTACAGGTATGTCTTGCCGGATGACTCGTTACCGACGGCAAGAGCCCACATACCTACCTACCTACCTGACAAGTCGTGCGGGCTGTGTACGTACTGCACCTAGTGTGTGCAACTCGAACGACGGCAAGGGCAACGGCGGGCAGGCAGACGACTGGGGAAGGAGCCAGTGAGAGAGAGGCAACACCAACAGGAAGACGCCACTATCGGCCCTCGGCCCTTCCTCCCCAAGCCAGCCTGGGCAGGGGTCCTAAGAATTTCATCAAATAAAAAGAAGAAGGAAGAAAAAAAGGAAGAAGAGGAAAGAAAAGAACGGGTGGAGAAGGAGCGCCACCTTTTTTTTTCTTTCTCCACCCGCCCGCCCACCCCCGCCGTGGTCAGCTCTGCGCCTTCCTCCCCCACAACAACAGGAACAGGAACAGGAACAGGAAACCCCGCCAGAGCTGACTGTAACAAGGCTCCTTCAACAGTACCATGTCTACATACCTACCGTAGCCACTCGTCAGATCCGACATCTGCTAACTTTGGAGCTAACAGGAAAAGGTATCGCGGTTACTATATAAGGTATAGTGTGGCCCGTTAAACTAGGCCTATAATAGAAGGCGGTCAATCTCCAGCAGAAGACGTCTAGCAACCATAACAAGCCTGCTTGCCAGTCTTTCTTACACTTCCTACCTAATTTGCTTCTAATATACATGACAAAACCCTATTTTTGCTACCACCAGATCCCTGTTTCTGCTAGTAGATCATACTCCTTACGGCGGCTGTAATACCCCTTCCCGTTAGCCCAAGAATTAGCAGATATTGGATCTGACGAGTGGCTATGGTACTCTATTTGGCGAGAGTGAAACATGCCTATTCGGTCAGGGACAGAAAGCGGAAGCGGATTGCCGTCTTTTCGCGCAGCAGCAGCAGCAGCGGCGGCAATGGCATAAGCATCAGCAAACCGACAAGTGCAAGACATACTTTGTACCTACCTGCTTAGATAGTTACTTAGCTTGATATTGCATTCGTGGTAGGCACAGGTCAGAGTCTCTTCTCCACAACTACCAGCTGCCGACAATTAACCGGCACGTTAGATACCGGTACCTGTGTTTCGCACTTGTGCTCGCATCCATGATGGGCAGCACACTAAGCCGGCGCTGCTAAGATGATTAGCAGCTAGCAGCCAAGCAGCGATATCACCTAGGAAAGAATACGTGTATCCAATGACCGTCGCCGACCTAAGATGCCTTGTCGGGTGGGATGCCGTTAGATAGCAGCCGGCCTTGTTCATGTCCTTTTCGGCTGCCGAGTATGTCATCCGTCCATTAACGGCCACGCACAGAGCGTAAACCCCCCCCCCCCCCCCCCCCCCCCCCCCAAAAAAAAAAAAAACCCTCGGATCCATCCCAATTCATCTCATCCTAAGTTTCCCCCATGCTGACCGCCTCCTCTTCGTCCAAGGATGAGGGTGGCAGCTGTCTCTTCGTCTCGTCTCCCGATGATGCAAGAATTGCCGTCTCTGTCTACCAAGGCGATGGATGGTCCTGCAGCTTCCGGCCTCTCAATCTGTGACCTTGCAAGCATCATGATGGCTCATCTAGTAGGGATACGGTACCATGCCTTCGGCCACCAACTACTACGTAGGTAGCTCGAAGAATCGATGATCCACACACTCACGGTGACCCCACCACCCTCACACCAGCAGGCACAACAGAAAGGCCTGGGCATCCCCGACAATTTATCAGCTGCGGGCTCTCTGTTCTGTGTTTGCCCTGGTCGCATCTGCATGCCGCAAATGGAGCTGGGAGCAACCCCACACAAACATACTGCGTACTACTGAGTAGGTATGTACAGGCAGTACCACTCCGTAGAGCACGGATGCCCCCTGTCAGACAGGATACCCGTCTCCTTGCATGTATCCGTACGGATAATGATATTGAACACCTCCCTTGGTCGAGTACAGACCCGTATGGACACGGATCTTTGCGATAAGTACTAGTAAGCATCGGCCAGCTACGATGTAAGAGACCTAGCTGCCGGGTGCCCCACAGCGCGGGCTTAAGACGGCCTACATCCGGGCCAAACCCCGACCCCCAGTTTGCCATTGCTGCTGATTGGCAATGTAATATTCCTCGGTTTAGACTCCCGAAGTCGATCCGACAGAGGCAACAACGATGGACAGCCAAACATGTCAGGGGGGTCCCTCCTTATTTTTTTCTATCCCCGTCCCTCCCCTAGCGCTGCTTTAGTTCGCGTGTTGACTGCTTTCTCTGGTCAACAAATTTCTTTTCATTCAACCTTCCCTCCATCTTGTCGTTCGACTCATCAACGGCGGTTGTGAGTCTACCGGTCAATAATCTTTCCCTCCGCCGAACGACGGCTCTCTGGTCCGAAGCATCACCACTCCCGTATGCCCACGCGCTCTCTTTCTCTCTACTACACCAACTCTTTCATGACTATTTCATCTCTTTGAAACGGCACCTTCCCCGACTCATTGTCCCTTTCTCCGTGCCACCCTCCCACCGGTACACATACATCCCCGTACCTCCACTACAAACAACAACTTCGTCTCATCGGCACGGGCCAGCCACCACCACTTCCCAGCCGTCTGGATCACCACCCGCTATTATAATAATAAATATTTCACCTCTCTCATACACTCACTTTCTCACCCGCGCTTTCGAACCACCGTTCCGAATTTTCGTACCCTACCACTAAGCTACCCTTCGCAGTCGACATCGACCAAAAGCGACAAGTCTCTCACCCCGACGGTCCAATGGCCGACCAGGCCTTTGAAAAGACGCAGGAAGCTGTCGCCGGAGGCAGCCCTGCCGTCGTCGACGAGAAGAACACGGCCGACGCGAACCCGCCTTCGCGATCATCCACTTCCACCGCCACTGACAGTTCCGAGAACCGGCGAGAGGAGGCCCGCCGCAACAACCCCGATGGATTCAGCGCCATCCACACCGGTGTCTCGGTTCACCAGGCCGAGGCCGAGTTTGCTGAGCTGCAGCGCGAGCTGTCTGGCTTGTCGCGCGCAAGCAGGGTAAACAGTCGCAACAGTCGCAACAAGCATCAAGATGTCGAGAAGGCCGTCGCAAACGTCAACTCGTCCTCGCCCTCCTCCGACACCGAGGGTGAACAGTTCGACCTCGAGGCCGTCCTGCGCGGTGGCGTCGAGGCCGAGCGCCAGGCCGGCATTAGACCGAAGCACATCGGTGCCTACTGGGACGGCCTTACCGTCAAGGGCATGGGTGGCACCACCAACTACGTGCAGACATTCCCCGATGCTTTTGTCAACTTCGTCGACTACGTCACCCCGGTCATGGACCTGCTTGGACTGAACAAGAAGGGCGTCGAGGCCACCTTGTTGGACAACTTCAAGGGTGTCTGTAAGCCCGGCGAGATGGTTCTGGTCCTGGGTAAACCTGGCTCTGGCTGCAGTACTTTTCTCAAGACCATCGCCAACTGGCGCGATGGCTACACCGCCGTCGAAGGTGAGGTGCTCTACGGCCCCTTTACTGCCGGCGAGTTCAAGCAGTACCGCGGCGAGGCCGTCTACAATCAGGAAGACGACATCCACCACGCCACCCTCACCGTCGAGCAGACACTGGGTTTTGCTCTCGACACCAAGCTCCCTGCGAAGCGCCCTGTCGGCCTGTCCAAACAGGATTTCAAGGAGCACGTCATCTCCACCCTCTTGAAGATGTTCAACATCGAGCACACCCGCCACACCATCGTCGGCGACGCCTTGGTGCGCGGTGTTTCTGGTGGCGAACGCAAGCGTGTTTCCATCGCAGAGATGATGATCAGCAACGCCTGCGTTCTCTCCTGGGACAACAGCACCCGCGGCCTCGATGCCAGTACCGCCCTCGACTTCGTCAAGTCTCTGCGCGTCCAGACGAATCTGTACCGGACCACCACCTTCGTCTCTCTCTACCAGGCCTCCGAGAACATCTACAACCACTTTGACAAGGTCATGGTCATCGACGCCGGAAAGCAGGTCTACTTCGGCCCCGCCAAGGAGGCCCGCGCCTACTTTGAGGGTCTCGGCTTTGCGCCCCGCCCCAGACAGACCACGCCCGACTACGTGACCGGATGCACCGACGAGTTCGAGCGAGAGTACGCCCCCGGCCGCTCGCCCGAGAACGCGCCCCACAGCCCCGAGACCCTTGCCGAGGCCTTCCAGGCGTCCAAGTTCAAGAAGCTGCTCGACAGCGAGATGGAAGAGTACAAGGCCCGCCTCGCGCAGGAGAAGGAGAAGCACGAGGACTTCCAGGTCGCCGTCAAGGAGGCCAAGCGCGGCACCTCCAAAAAGTCCGTCTACGCTGTTGGCTTCCACCTACAGGTGTGGGCGCTGATGAAGCGCCAATTCGTCCTCAAGCTGCAAGACCGCCTCGCTCTCGCCCTCTCCTGGATCCGCTCCATCGTCATCGCCCTCGTCCTCGGTTCCCTCTTCTTCCGTCTCGGTTCGACTTCTGCCAGCGCCTTCAGCAAGGGCGGTGTCATGTTCATCTCGCTCTTGTTCAACGCCTTCCAGGCCTTCTCGGAACTCGGAAGTACCATGACTGGTCGCGCGATCGTCAACAAACACAAAGCCTACGCCTTCCACCGACCTTCTGCCCTCTGGATTGCCCAGATCATCGTCGACCAGGCCTTTGCAGCCACACAGATTTTCGTCTTTTCCGTCATTGTATATTTTATGAGCGTGAGTTATTATTATCGTATTCACACAATATCTGATAGAAGCTAATTTCACGTCAAAAGGGCCTTGTCCGCAACGCTGGGGCTTTCTTCACGTTTTACCTCATGATTCTGTCAGGAAACATCGCCATGACCCTGTTCTTCAGGATTCTCGGCTGCATAAGCTTCGGTGAATATTTGACTCCCTAAGTGGGTAAACTGTATCAAAGAATACGTCTAACACTGATCTAGGTTTCGACCAAGCCATCAAACTCGCCGTCGTGCTAATCACCTTCTTCGTCGTGACATCCGGCTACATCATCCAGTACCAGTCTGAGCACGTGTGGATTCGATGGATCTACTGGGTCAACGCGCTCGGTCTTGCCTTCAGCGCCATGATGGAGAACGAGTTCAGCCGGCAGAAGCTCACATGCTCTGGCACGTCGCTCATTCCATCGGGCCCTGGCTATGGCGACATCAACCACCAAGTCTGCACCCTTCCTGGCTCCGAGCCCGGCACCACTCTCGTCGACGGTTCGGCATACATTGCAGCTGCATTCAGCTACTTCAAGGGCGATCTGTGGCGCAACTGGGGCATCATCTTTGCCCTCATCGTCTTCTTCCTCATCATGAACGTCACTCTCGGTGAACTCATCAGCTTTGGCAACAACAGCAACTCAGCCAAGGTCTACCAGAAGCCCAACGAGGAGCGCAAGAAGCTCAACGAGGCTCTCGTTGAGAAGCGAGCCGCCAAGCGCCGCGGCGACAAGCAGGAGGGCTCTGAGCTGAGCATCAAGTCGGAGGCCGTCCTGACCTGGGAGGACCTCAACTATGACGTCCCTGTTCCCGGAGGAACCCGTCGCCTGCTCAACAACATCTACGGCTACGTCAAGCCCGGCCAGCTCACTGCTCTGATGGGTGCTTCCGGTGCGGGCAAGACCACCCTCCTTGATGTTCTTGCGTCCCGCAAGAACATTGGTGTTATTCACGGTGACGTTCTTGTCGACGGCATGAAGCCCGGAAAGCAGTTCCAGCGAAGCACATCGTATGCCGAGCAGCTTGATCTCCACGATCCCACTCAGACCGTCCGCGAGGCCCTCCGCTTCTCCGCCCTCCTGCGTCAGCCCTACGAGACCCCCATCCCGGAGCGGTTCTCGTACGTCGAGGAGATCATCGCCCTGCTCGAGATGGAGCACATCGCCGACTGTATCATTGGATCCCCCGAATTCGGCCTGACGGTCGAGCAACGGAAGCGCGTCACGATCGGTGTCGAGCTGGCTGCCAAGCCCGAGCTCCTCCTCTTCCTCGACGAACCCACCTCCGGTCTTGACAGCCAGAGCGCCTTCAACATCGTGCGCTTCCTTAAGAAGCTTGCCGCCGCCGGACAGGCCATCCTCTGCACCATCCACCAGCCCAACGCCGCCCTGTTTGAGAACTTTGACCGTCTCCTGCTCCTCCAGAAGGGCGGACGCACCGTCTACTTCGGCGACATTGGCCAGGACGCCGTCGTCCTGCGCGACTACCTGAAGCGCCATGGCGCCGTCGCCAAGCCCACCGACAACGTCGCCGAATACATGCTCGAGGCCATCGGCGCGGGCTCTGCGCCCCGCGTCGGGAACAAAGACTGGGCCGACATCTGGGAAGACAGCGCCGAGCTTGCTAACGTCAAGGACACCATCAGCCAGTTGAAGGAGCAGCGCTTGGCGGCGGGCCGGACCACGAACCACGACCTCGAGAGGGAGTACGCCAGCCCGCAGTGGCACCAGCTCAAGGTGGTCGTGAAGCGCATGAACCTCAGCTTCTGGCGCAGCCCCGACTACCTCTTCACCCGTCTCTTCAACCATGTCATCGTCGCCCTCATCACCGGTCTCACCTACCTCAACCTCGACCAGAGCCGCAGCGCGCTGCAGTACAAGGTCTTTGTCATGTTCGAAGTCACCGTTCTGCCGGCCCTCATTATCAGCCAGGTCGAGATCATGTTCCACATCAAGCGCGCCCTCTTCTTCCGCGAGTCGTCGTCCAAGATGTACAACCCGCTGATCTTCGCCGCCGCCATGACCGTCGCCGAGCTGCCGTACTCCATCCTGTGCGCCGTCACCTTCTTCCTGCCGCTGTACTACATGCCAGGCTTCCAGTCCGAGTCGTCCCGCGCGGGCTACCAGTTCTTGATGATCCTCGTCACCGAGCTCTTCTCCGTCACCCTGGGTCACGCCATCGCCTCTCTGACGCCCAGCCCCTTCATCTCGTCGCAATTCGACCCCTTCCTCATGATCACCTTTGCCCTCTTCTGCGGTGTCACCATCCCCGCCCCGCAGATGCCCGCCTTCTGGCGCTCCTGGCTCTACCAGCTCGACCCCTTCACGCGCCTCATCGGCGGTATGGTCGTCACGGCGCTGCACGACCTCAAGGTCGTCTGCTCCAAGGCCGAGTTCAATCCCTTCACGGCGCCGCCGGGCCAGACGTGCGGCGAGTACATGCAGCCCTTCTTCGACAACGGGGGGCCCGGGTACCTTGCCAACAACGACACGTCGAACTGCGAGTACTGCGCCTACAAGGTCGGCGACGAGTTCTACCAGCCCTTGGGGTTGGATTTCAACCACCGTTGGAGGGATATTGGTATCTTTGCGGCGTTTGTCGGTAGCAACATCATTATTATTTTTATGGCCGTAAGTCCCCCTTCTCCTTCCCCATTTTTTGGGTTTCTCCTCCAGCAGACGCTGACAACTTGACAGAGCAAGTTCTTGAACTTCAACCGCAGATGATTGCATTCATACCCAGTCCGACATGGTCACGTTTTCTCTTACTGTCTGTTGATTATAGAAGGGAGAAGGATGGTGGGGGGGATCGGAAAAAAGCAACAGAATTTTGGTGTTTATTTTTCAGCATTTTGCAAAAGAGTCGAGCGAGATTAGAGACGGCATTCATTGCGCGCACACGGCGACATGGCATGACAATGGTGGATTGTCCCAAAGTAGTATTCTTCACATGGATTTTTTTTTTAGTTTACGTAATTTAATCGGCGCGGCGACAAATGCCGTGTCTGTTCATGATGAGAATTACTCAAACCTATCTCACTTCCGATTTCGTGACAGGTACATACCACGCCATACCGCGAGCGCAAGGTGGCCCGGGGTGAACTATTGACGATGTCGTCCTCGCCCGCTTGACAATACCCTGTTATACATGTTTTTAAACTGGACGTCCCCCGGCCTCCCCTCCTCTCTCCCAACGCGTCGTGACGTGACGTACAAGGTCATCCACCCCCGCACTCGGAACCCCGCCGCCGCCACCGCCGCCGGCCAGCACAGACCCTGACCCGCATCGGGCGACAGTCCTCCGTCGAGCGCGGCGTCCTGTCACCCTGCGCTGCCGACGACGTGTTGATAACCCGGATGACCCCCCTTCCCCCGCCTCTTGGCGAAATCGGGGTGTTCAACATTGCGGCGGGTTAAACGGAAACAAGGTTAAACATTCGAAAAAAAGAAGAAGAAAAACAAAGTGACTCCCTTGTAGCGTTCCATTGACCTCGTCGATTCAATTAAGCATCTCATATCCCACCTCATATCCCTCACTGAACCTACAAGTCCCGACTCAAAACCACCCGAATCTCCTAAATCCCATAAATCGCCACCACCACCACCAACACCAAATCATGGCCGACCCCGCCGCCGCCCGCGCCGACCTCACGAAGCGCCAGCTCCCCACCATGACCCTGGCCACGGGCCTCGCCGACCTCCCCGGCGCGGCCCTCCGCACCGCCTCCGCCCAAGACACCGCCGCCGACCGCTTCGCCGTCCCCGGCACCGCCATCATCACCGGGGGCACCGGCGCCATCGCCCGCGCCGTCTCCCGCGCCCTCCTCCAGCACGGCCTCACGGCCCTCCTCCTGCTCGACCTCGACGTCGCCTCCCCCGCCGCCCGGGCCCAGGTCGCCTCCCTCCGCGACGAGTTCCCCGCCGCCGCCATCGAGGCCCGCGCCGTCGACGTCACGGACGAGGCCGCCGTCCCCTCGGCCGTCGATCACGCCGTCGGCGCCCTCGGCGGCGTCGACTACCTCGTCTGCCTCGCCGGCATCGTCAGCTGCTCCCACGCCCTCGACACCCCCGCCGCCGAGTTCCGCCGCGTCCTCGACGTCAACACGACGTCCGCCTTCGTCTGCGCCCAGGCCGCCGCCCGCGCCATGGTCCGCGCCGGCCGCGGCGGCCGCGTCATCTTCACCGCCTCCATCTCGGCCCACCGCGTCAACTACCCGCAGCCCCAGGCCGCGTACAACGCGAGCAAGGGCGCCCTGCTGCAGCTCAAGAGCAGCCTCGCCGCCGAGTGGGCCCGCCACGGCATCACCGTCAACAGCGTCAGTCCGGGCTACGTCGACACCGTCCTCAACGAGGGCGAGGGCCTAGCCGAGGCCCGCGCCGTCTGGGCGAGCCGGAACCCCTCGGGGAGGATGGCCATGCCCGAGGAGATCGCCGGCGTCGTCGTCATGCTCTGCTCGCGCGCGGGGAGCTACTTCAACGGGAGCGACCTGGTCGTTGACGGGGGCGGTATTGTTTTCTGAGACGGAGGGGTTCGTCCTAGGGGGGGGCGCGGATGGGTGGGATCTATTAGAGGGTGTGGTGCTCTCCTCTGCTCGCTATCTTGAATGATGCCGAAAGAGACGGGGCGAAATGACCATGTGCCGGCCAGGCTGCAAATGCAGCGCTTTTTTGCTTCTGTTATATGTTATTCCAACGGCGCTCTCGAAGCGATGTGATCCCTGTGAATGATTCTGTGTGGACCCGTTGTACCGAGAGTAGTCGTCGTCTTCCCTTACTCTTCTTCTTCACATTTCCTATACCCATGCGCCGATATGGTGGTAAACGTCCAGGTATAAAAGTGATAGGCCTGCTACAGAGATTCAGTGGAAGAATCATGTTTCACTTCCGGGGCCGCGTCAAAGATGATGTCAACTGCTCCCGACTCGCAGGTGTCGTCAAGAAGTGATCTTTTATCCAGTCGCGGAACGAGCTTTGTTGCTTCATGTAGTGGGTGACCTGAACAGTTCAACATTGGACTCGACTACTGGCAGCAAGGACCGAACTACTAATTTCTGATTGGATCGGCAAAGCCCTTTTGATTACACACTCCCACAGCACAAGTTGTGACATCAACTTCGCGCAGACCTCTGAGCTGCGACTGAAGCCCCAGCAAATCTTGAGCTGATTATTTGGATGGCGTGGGTAATACGGGAAGGAATGAGCGGCCACGTATCAATGACGGCGAATCCGCAGATAGAGTAAGCGTTTTGGGCTTGATACACGGAGGCGGCTGTTACACAATGGCGAGTGTTGCTATCTCGGTAGGATGAGATGATGCTGTCAGGCAAGGTTCACGAGATGTGATGAATAAACACTACTTGGATGCACACACCCGGTCAAAGAGTTGTCCGCCTTTTGCTATGATCGACCGGGTTCTGCCAACCTGGACACAATCCAGGGCCGGCAGGGTTCAGTACCGGCTCCTTCCCTTCCATCGAGCTCCGGGGGACTGATCCAAACGGAAACCCAACAGCGTGAGAAAGAATGACAGGTCGCTGCATTGTTGCTACGTCCACTACAGCTTTCCCTGCCAGTCGCGGGTACAAGTATGCCGAGGGATGGGTCTAAGGGTCAGGAAGGGAACGAACACATCGATGGAAGAACGGCTGCAATCCTGTGACTCGTGAGCCTGAAAGTTTAACGATAATTTCAAACAACCTGTCTGGACAAGAGGGGCAGTATTTTACATCCCCGCTTCAGTATAATGCGCATAAACCGCGACATTTTAATACAGTGAGAAGAGCCCAGCAGTTTGGAGCAATTCCTTCCCCATACATCATCAATTATGATCATGATCGTGCCAAAGATACTGTCCGGATGGGTGGTAGCGGCGAGGACCTCGATCATTACCTTTGGAGACTTCCATGTTCATGAGCCCATACCCTGGCGTGATAAGGGTTGGTTCAGCCGGCAAGGTTGTGAAACTCTCACAATACTTGAATAGCAAGTCGCTTAAGTGGCGGAATGAGGGACGTAAGTCAGTTACGCCGCCCAAATGTCTTCCGTCTTTGCATGGTTTCGGTAGAACCAAGGTTGCGGGAATCGTATGCTCTGAGCCACAAGCCCGATTCCTCTCGTAGCTTTGCTCGCAGGACAGAAAGCGTTTACTGGAGCCCATGTTTCGTAGAAGCCTCAAGGGGCAAGATTTTCACGTACCATAGCTCAGGAAGGAAGGCAAAAGGTTGGCTGGTTCAGAGGACGGAAGCTTCAGTCGAACCATGTTTTGGAAAACCATCTACGCATCAAGCAAAAGACGGACATAAAACTTTGCCACTGACCAACCCTTGGAGGCCTCTCTTCGAATTTCAGCTTTGCCAGATTCTTTTATATCATCTGAATAGAGCTCGAATTTTCTGACAAACGAATACCCTTCTTCCACTCCGAATTTGTCGTCAATACACATCTATTGGCATCACGATTACCCCCCCTCCCTTTCACCCTTTCTGTCCCTATCCAGAACATTCATCGACAATGAAAGCCGCCGTTATCCTCCTAGCATTGTGCGTAGGTCGCTCCAGCGGCAGCATTCACTTCTTCAACGCCTTTCCTTTTCGCGCTGCAGCTGGAAACAGCACAGAAACCAGGGGGAACAATGTCGTCGCCCAGAAAGGCAGACTCGGTGAAAAAGTACTCCCTTCTGACCCGTCAGCATCTGTTTTCGACCCCCCCTCCGAATTCGGTGATTCGCGCCCGACGGGAGGATGCACAGGTGTCTGGTGCGAGCGAAGGCAAAAGACGAGAAACGAGATCCAAGCGGGTAGTTGCATTTCAGGACGGGACCGGACCACGAAGTCGGGCAACCTCTGCGAGTTCTCGTGTAGATATGGCTTCTGTCTAGAGTCTCTGTGTGAGTGCACCGCCAGGGGCGCGCGAATTGCCGTCCCAGGCGAGAGGGAGGTCCACGTCGCCGCCAAGGACGATGCAGACAGAGACTTGAACCACCTCTGCCAGTTCAGCTGCAAGTATGGCAATTGCCCGGAGGACGTATGCACGATTCGCGCCCGACCCCAGCCCGACTACCCCGTCGACTACCGGGAACGGGTCCGCGAGGAGTCTGCACGGAAGTGCTTCATCTACAAGGAGCCCAAGCATTGGGAGGCCCAGAAACAGAGATGTGAACTGGCCTGTAGCAAAGAGCTTGAACAGGCCAGAAAAGAGGGTAGAACATTCACCGCAATATGTGTGGGCTTCTGGCCACTTGACAAACCGATTCCTTGGCAGAAATTGGGAGAAGAACATACGGTTGCCCTTGGGACTTGCTATTGCTATCACCAACAATAGAATAGCAGACACTGTCTTTGATGTTGGAGCAGCAATTCTTCGTGTGGGTAAAGAATCCTCTACAGGCACTACGACACTGGGTGGCAGTAATAAAGCTTAGATAGGTAGTAATCCATCGAAGCTCTCCTCGCAGCCTGCCAGCCGGACGTCAAGTTTCTACCCAGGAGGGCCCTCTCGTCTTCATCTTGTGCTTGTAAGCGACGAAGAGACACTTCGCGTGATCATACCATGACAGGTCCGCATCTCTGGCAATCAGGTTTGTACAACCCATGACGCGCTGCTCTTGGAGACTTTGCCGCCGCCCATGGACTGGGAACTGGGCTAGCTACAGAATAGATCGTATCTCGCTGCCATGTACAACGGTGTATCGGCACCCTTGTGAATCAACGAATCCTTCCCTTGCGGGCTGCTCTCTTTACCATTACGTCTTGACAGTACTTGAGTACAGTTGTAGCAGCGGCAACGGTAGATCCACCTTTGTCATGACACATTATGTCGATTCAGACGGTTGTCGAGATCTGCGATAGTAGCCGCACACCAGATCACACCTTTGGCATCGCAATCGATACTGTCGACAACCTGAGACTAGTTCAAATGATAGCTCTGGGTTGGAGCCGAGGCGACTGCGTCTGGAGTAGTCTTTCTACCTATGCTACCGGCAATACTTGGGGGAAAAAAACTGGCGTGGAACTGCCATCGCTTTTGCAACACAACCGCTGCTGCCGCCGCCACTGCCACGAAGTATTCCTATTCATCGGCCTGCTCATCTTGAATGCCCCTCTCCCCATGCTTCGTTTCCTCTCCACACCCGTGCCCGAGGCATAGTATGCAGTGAGAAAAGCCACCAGCACCCCGAAGAGCGCTGGCTTCAAGATTGTGCGAGTCCTCGTACCAGATCCAAGCATCCCGTATCTCAGAGATACAAGGCCCTCCCTCGTCGCGTGCAGGCTCCATGCGAAGCTGCGTTATTGTCTGTGAATGGTCAGCGTGAAAGTGAGGCAAGCCTTGAGCCGCCATGGGCAAGGAGGGGCACAGCTCCATGCTCAAGCAGCATCTCGCTCCTGGTAGAAACGGTAGCACTGCGTCAGATTAGCTCGTAGCGTGCGTGCTGAGTAGTATAGAATAAGACCATGTTCATTGAGATAAGCCCACTAGGGCATTGTTCGATGCTGTGGTAGCTGGCACAGAGTGAGTAAAGGGCGGCCGTGTAGCGACAAGCGGAACAGACCGGGCCTGGAAAAGTCAATACTCGTAGCCGCCCAAAACCTCCGCTTTTTTTATCATACAACTCATTTCAAAAAAGTAAGAAAAGTGAAACAAAAAGAGAACAAAAGAAGAACCTCGGAATATGTGCAAGTTCAACTCGACGGCGCAATCCCGAGTCCGACGGCCAGGGGAAATGGTGGGTGGGTATCGTGTGAAAGAAATAGCCGCCTCTTCTTGACTCCGTTTCCAGGCTGGAGTTTGTGCCGTTCCCTTCTAGAAATGAAAGCAATGATTCCTATACCCTGAGATATTTCGCTTCTTCTGATGTATCGTGTCAAGCCCAATCCTCCCTGTATCAATGCTGCGAACGGTAGTCTCGGGCCATCTTGCCCAAGACTGGCCCTACCCACTGGCCCTACCCCATTACCTGGAGTCATACAGCTTGCGGAGATGCGCGCGCTGGAGGCGGAACGAAGAGTAATTACCAGCAAAGATAGTCTCGAGGATGCTAGCGGGTCTATCGGTGCGGGAGCCCTGCTGAGCAAGCTCGCTCATTCTCTTCTTCAGCATCTTGTGAGCGACGCTGAACTCTTCTAGGATCCGACCGGCATTACTTGAGCCGCCGGAAATGTCATTGGCAGGGTTGTTGGGATCAATGACTGAAATACGGTCCATGTTCTTGTAGACAACTTCGCGGACTCGGACCTGCATTCAGGACTGGTTAGGTGGAGCTGACGATGGATTGACTTGTTTAGACGTACCTTGTGCACATAGCCTGGTGGGTTCATGCGGATCGCCGTGTTGACATAATCGAACCTGTTTCCGTAGAGGTCGAGGAACTCCATCATCATCTCGCCCAGATGGTGCTCAGGGATAAGGTTGCGGCTCTGGACCTGGGGCATGAGCTGCAGCATGCTCACAACCATGCAAGTAACAGTGAAGCTGCCAATGCCTCCGTTGACGGGCTCGTTCAGGCCACGCATCGCTAGGAAGTGCTTGATCATGGTGACAAGGATAGGCATGGCCGGATATTGTTCCTTCCATTCTGCAAACGTCTTGACAGCTTGGGGCCCGTCGAGGCGGTCGAAGGAGATGTCGACTCTGAGACCAGTGATGTTGTCAATGTACTTGACAAGGGGCACCTTGGCGCTAGCAATAAACTCCATGGTGTTGTAGTGGGTGACTTTGTTTTGCGCGAGGAACTTGCCAAAGTTTCGCAACGCTTTCATACCAAAGAAGTTGGAGTGCGCGCCGTCGAGCCAACTTCGCGCGCAGACAACCAAGTCCATGTCAGCTGTGGGGAGGTATAGACCGGACATGTACGATCCAAAGGGGCGAACGTCGCAATCTTTGTAGAAATGACTAGTTTTAAGAGATCTGCGCAGTCGCTCCACCAGCTGAGTCCGCATCTCATGCTCAAAGTCGCGAGGTCGAACAACTTCGTAAAAGTCAATGATTTCCTTATGGAGCCTGCAGGAGATTAGGCGCTATATTCCAAAACAACTCAAGTCCCACTCACCAGACGCTCATGTCGGACGTTTTGGAATGGTCGGTCTGGATCCAGGGTGTAGGGTCCTCGCCCTTGGTGATCTGCCATTCCGGCAAAATGGAGCCGCCGACTGGCATCTTGTTGACCTTCTTCAGAGGACCATAAGTAGGAGGCTTAATGCGGTCATCAGCAGTGCGCTTCCGCGAGCCCAGAGCGTCGTCGGCGACGAGGGGCTTGGGAGGTAGGCCAGCAGGCTTGTCAGTAGCGGGCATGTATGGAGCTATTGAGGCAGCCGATCCGTTGGCGGCAGGTCTTTTGTCACGGTCTGCTCGAGGTCCGGAGGGAGGCTCTCGAGCAGAATGGGGAGAGGACTGCACTGGGGGGGGAGGGGGAGGGGGAGGGGATGGTGGCTCGGAAGGAGGAAGAATAATTTCTTCTTCTTCGGCCTTGTCGTTGTCACCAGGCTCATTAAGGTCAAAAGAAATGAACTCCTCTGCCTCGGTACTGGCGGCAAGCTTGTCGACCGTAGTTTCGTCCACTCGCGCCTTCCGGATCATCTTGACCATGTCCCTCTTCTTGCGCTCGGCGGCATCAGGCGGGGGTAAGGCCGTGTACGGGTCTGGATTGGACCACTTGGGGATGCTGTTGCCTGAATCGTCGTTGCCAGAAAGGCGGGCGCGCTTGTTGGAAGGCTCACCCGACTCATCGTCCGAATTGTCCGAGATTTCCATATCAGCCTCATCGTCGTCTGATAGCTCGTCGATGTCTCTATACACAACGCCGACATCGCCCTCAGCGACCAGGTTCTCGTCAACTCCGTCGCGACGCTCGCGCAAAAGTTCGCGCTCGGCTGGGATGATCTTCTGGTACGCGCCTCGGCCGCGGCCACGGTAGGGCCCTCCGCGAGTACGTCCAGCCCTGCGTCGGTCGTTGCCTTGATAAGGGCGGTAGGAATCTCCTGTGGCAGCCTCGCCTACACCCGAGGGCTTATCCATGCGAAAGGTGAAGTCGCCCTGGGGTGGTCGGGTATCGGGTCTGTAGCCATCGTGGGCTCCGGATCTGCGGCCTGAATCGGCTCCTCTGTAAGAATCATAATGGTCGAGCCGACGCGGAGGGGACCGCGATCTGCTAGGATGGCGTCGATACTCACGGTCCTCGGGCCATGGATTGCGCCAGGTGTCTCCAGCTCCTGGTGGCGGTGGGTGATGGGATGAGCGCGAGTCGTAGCGACCATAGTTGCGATTCTCGCGCGCATTGTTGTGGCCGCCGTTGCCTCTGCGAGGCGAATGTGAGGGTCTATATGAACTCATTATGGGCGCGTTGGGTTGTGGATCCTGGTGTTGACGCGTTAAGAAGCTTAAGCGACTGAAATAAAATTCAGGTGTCGTACAAGGACAAAGCCAAGAATTCCTGTGCACCCTGCGGCTATCGATAAGACAGTGTTCACGTGATGAATGTTATCAAAGGTGGGGTGGTGACGTCCTGTCTTCGACCTTGTCCCACTTTTCTGACTTGCCAATTCTGCATGCATCTTAACCTCGACTGTGTGCACAGCTTGGTTCACAGCAAGACCATTGTGAAAGTGAGTGTATTGTGTAACCATCACTTCTAGCTGCGCTCATGTGGACTTCAAAAAGATATCATGTGGATTAAAGAAGCATATCTTTGATGAAAGCACTATTGGCACAGGCAGACATGGCGTGTTAAGACGACCAGAAACTTGCCAGACTGGGCTTTGGAATAACAGTAAGTCAATGAGGGACCACCCACACATCGTTTCCATGGAGATCCCATGCCACTCTCATTTATATCTACAGTCGAGTTCCAAGAGCTTGACCATAACGCTCCGCCTGACGGAGAAATCTTGGTGGCAGCAGGCAAGGCAACATTACCATGAGAACACCAATCCATGTTGACTGTACTTGGGCTTCAGCTGCCGCGGGGGCTGGTCGCAAACAATGAGGCACTTTCAACATGTTCGTTTCAGGGAGGCAAAATGCTGCATGCATCTTCGCATCAGGATGAAGAGTATCCTGTGTCTGCCTGTCACTGGGAGTCCCTCGCTGAGACTCGAGTCGGCCACGACTCATGCCAATACTCTTGAGACTCAACATTGAAACCTGACGACCGGCACATTCGCTCCCCTTTTGCAAGTAACTCAGTTCAACGCCTTTTGTGTTTAAATTATTAAATCACTACTCTTTTGGGATTGTAGTCTGACTTGGACCTGTTGCCAGAGACTTTCATGCATGCCCGCTTGCTCCACCGCGGCTTCAGCCCTCGCCCACAAGGCGACATAGACCCGTTCTCCTGCGGGTTCCCCCCAACAGCTCCTCTCTCCCCACCAGGGAAAAGCAGCAGCAATTCGCCCAGATCGTCTAGTTGGTTAGGATGATACGTTGTGGTTCTTCTATACAGCGATCCGTGTTGACGGCGGTTCGAATCCGCCTCTGGGCAAGTACGGAGTTGGCCATCGTGGTCGGTTCCCTTTTTGCATTTTGGTGATGAGCTGGTCGGTTCACTGTGCCAGGCTGGGCTTGCTTGCTAGGTGCAACTTGGTAAGGTGGAGTGAGAGAGAGAGAGTTGGTCAAATTCGCCGAGGATCGGAGTAGGAGAGGCATGCACATATGCTCACATTAGATGTACAGCACGTGGGCAGGTTCAGCAGCCAACATACTGCGCGGCCGGCATCTGGTCGGCAAGTCAATCACCCCCAGTCCATCCACCGGCAGTTTGATAACTTCATTGTTGAGTATCTAGTACACAAGGTCCGCGCTTTCTAGTCGACCTCTCTTTCTCTACTCATCGGCCCAAGTCCTCATCGTTGGTCTTCCCGTGTCTTATAGTACAGTATTAACACATTCCCGCGCAGGCACCGCCCTCTTTTTATATCGTCTAACCATGCCAATGCTGGCGGTGCCGCGCCGTGAAAATAAAAAGAGATCCCTCCCCAGAAACGCCTTGCCATGCGGAGTCGAGTGAAGTTTGTTCCAATACAGTTGTCTTACTCAAGGCCATCCCCCTTCTCGAGAGAGGTCCGCGTTGGCAGATCACCCACTCTACGGCCTTCCGTCTTTCGGATTTGCTTCCGCCGGTACGTCGGTCGATCAGTCGGTTACGTTTGCGCCCGCCGCCCCGGGCACCGTGAATGCAATCCGCTCACCGGTCCTTGTAAATCTTGGGCTTGAACCCTTCCTTCACCTCGGACTCGACCTCCTCCTTCTCGACCAGCGGCCCAATCTCCTTCTCCAACCTCTCTCTCGCGCGCAGGACCTTGCTCTGCAGGTAGAAACTGCCGCCCTTCTTGGGGTCGTTGGCGTCGAACAGCTTCTTGAAGCGCTCCATGACGTTGCTTGTGCTCTGGGATCCGTCCTTGGGCGCCTCGACGTCGAGGATCTTGCAAGCCTCGTCGAGAGTCATGCCGGACGACAGGTTGCCCTTGGCTCCGGCGGCCGCGTTGCCGTTCTTGACCTGCGCGCGCTGGTACTCGGACGAGGCCTGGGCCTGCCTGTAGGCGGCGGCGAAGGAGCGGCCGACGATGCGGGTACCGACGAAGAGAACCTGAGTGATGAGGCGGTAGGCCTTTGGTGGACAATTGTCAGTGGAGAGCTTCGAAGATGGCGACATATCGCGGAGGACTTCGGGAGGCGCATCGCATCGCATCGCATTGGAAGGGGGACGAGGCGGATGAACTCACCATGTTTGCGGGTAGTAGAACGCAGTCCACGTGATAAGGGATACAAAAGGGGACTGTGGAATCGAAGTTTGGCTAGTCGCGCGGTCTTGGGGGAACCGGGATGCGATGTCGCGAGTTGAGGGCTGACTTGTTGCGGAGGACCGGATGGGCTCTGCGTTGGCTCGCAATCCAGAAAATTCCACTTCACGATTGGGAGATTTTGCCGACAAGAAATTCCGGGCTTGCCCAGCGCCATCGGAGGGGCGAGTTTGCCCGTGCGCCGAGAACTTTTCTCGGACGCCACCTCACTCGATACTATGTACAACTCAGCATGCTCACAGCTGGTGACAGCTGCATCACCCTGTCTGGGGAGATGCCATCGCGAACACATTTCCTATCATCAGGATGGATTTCTCTCATCAACAAGTGGCAAACGGGGTATGGTAAGATCAAGATTGCGGAAACCTTACGCTCTAAGCCACAAGCCTATAATTCTAGCACCCCTGAGTTGGCCTCTGGCTGAATTATACCCTCAATGCTGTGCACGTACATAGAGCGGAGGCAAGGGGAAATCGCAACATCGACTTAGATATTGTCAATGTTCTTATCACCACTACTGTTATTGCTGCCTTTGCCCTGGAAAAGGACGGAAGAGGCTTGGGAATGAGCACGCCGTTCGGCCGGGCCGCTTGTGGACAAACGAAGTATATTGGCGCTCGCCATACACAATGAAAAGGGCTGGCGTTCTGGTTGATGGGTTCTCAATGGCCACACTGACGCCACTAGCGTGTATCTTAGATTGAACCTGGCTATGTCAATGTACCTTGAGCTTTGGCATTCCTACTAAATATTTACAGGAGAATCATTTACGCTTGTACGCAGTATGTATCAACGAACACTAGACCAAGATGGCTATCAATCCCAAGCGGTGGTGGCGCCAACGGTCTCGCTGCCGTCCAGCTTGAATCCGTTACCATCCCCTTGGAAGTCACTGAAGCCCCATAGGTTTACGCCGTTTCCCCAAGATATAGTATCCATGATAGTAACGGGTGACTTGAACTTTCTATTGGGCTGTTAGTCGAGGCCGATATCTTGGTGTCGACAACACCACGCCCAGCTACAGGGGCCGCCTTTATCCACCATTGTATAAGACATGGTTACAGGACGAAGGAGAAAGAGACACAAGCAATTACCAAGGGTCAAGGCCGTCGTCGACGTTCTCTCAGGGACGGGCGCCGTTGAGGATGTTGCCTATTCCGGATCCCTCCTTGTAAGCATAGCCGTCGGCGCTCTCGCCATTCTTGCGGGGGTCGCGGTTGCCGTACGAATCGAGGTAGACGACCTGGTTATTGCTCAGGGTGCCCTGCATCTGGAAGTCCGTCTCGTAGTTGTCGTGGGCGACGATGCTCTCAAAAAGGTTATTGGAGCCGTCACGGAGGTAGACGCCGTAGGGGCCGTTAATGATGGTGAGCTTGTAGAGCTTTCAGTAGCTGGTCTATTGTGGCAGCGTCAGTGGAAGCCTACGATCATGATTAGATCCGTATGGCTCAGCCCTACCTTCTCAATATGGAGGACACCGCGGTCAGCGTTGGGAGGAGACTCACCGGGGCCCCGGGCGAGTCTTCGCCGTCGATGGCGACCGTCTCATTGTTGTAAGCTGTCAGAGTGCAAGTATTGGCGACGGTACCGCTCTTGGTGATCTGAATGTTGGTCGTGGGCGAGTAGTTGCCAGCACGCAAGTAGATGGTGTCACCGGCAGCGGCCTTGTCAACAGCAATTTGGATCAACTTGAGGGGGGCAGCAAAGGTGCCGGCCGCACTATCGAAGCCCGTAGGCGCGACGTAGAGGTCGGCTGCCAGACCAATTGGAAGGATGGCGAGGAGAAACTTGCAGAGTCCCATGCTTGCTATTATTGGAAGAAGAAGCACGGCATAAGATGAACAAGGAAACGATTGAATGCGAGACTACAGCTACCCACGTACCAGGTTGACAACAGCCAGCGGTATAAAATCGAGTTATCAGCGGCCATCAAGCTTAAACACAAAGCCACGCATCATCAATAGGGAGTCCCTACTTTGACAGCGTCTTCCTCGGCCTAGGCCCATGGGGATGATGTGCCTCACCCAATCATTTCGAATCCCACCCAAGGCCATCGTGTTCCATTTGATGCCATCGGTGAGCTCCCCGTTATGTTGGGGTCGAAGACGAACCGTCCTCCCGTTGGTGGAAAGTCGTCTCTACAGCCGTAAAGGCAGCCTATTGATGGAGGCTGGGAACGAGATGGGATCCATCAACCGTCTCCGTTGCAGTTGAAATCCCACCAATACAGAGATTCAAAGGACCGATTGCCAGGAGGCCCCCTGAGATACGATGGTGATCTCGTAGAGCCGCCGAAAAACTGAATGGCCACGGCTGATCAATCTAGTCACAATGAGGTACATTTCACCCCACAGAGCAGTCCGTAATCTCTCCCTCTCTCATCCTGCCGGGGCTAGTCTAGCCGGGACCGGTCCTCGGGAATAGGAATCTCTGGAGTTAGCACTTACCTCTTAGCAAGGCAGTGGGCAGAGATTGCGCTTCATTTGACGTCACATTGAGGGGTATATAACAGATTTCTGTCATTCCTGTGAGTTCCTCTCTAAGGCCTGTTGTGTTATTGAGCAGTTCACCTTCAGTTTGCATGGAGAAACGAGAGATATCGTCCAAAGCTCTGGTCCTAATTAGCTTTCTGAGCGATAAGAGCTGCGGTGTTTCTCATGAGTGACAAGCTGATAATGTCCCCCCCCTTGTCAACCCGAGAGTACCGTGCCTCTTACTAGTCCAAAATAGGGTTAGTGGTTAGAGTGCGTTAAAATCAATGTTAGAGATTGGGTTTGATTGGTTCGGTCATGGAATATGACATTGTTCCGGACATTATCAGCTTAGGTATGCTCGTTTATCATTATCGATAAGGCATCAATGGAGCTCTGATCTGATACCTCGCATTCCAGGCACCAACATATCTCCAGGTCCCACTCCACAGCTCCTGCCCTGGCTGACGTGGTGAACCTCGAAAGAAGCTACATCTCCAATATCGCAAGCTCGGGTACAACCTGTCCTTTCCCACGCCAAACCGCGCGCCGCTCGCAACCTCCCCTCTGGCGCAAAACGGCTCTCGAGCCCACCATCCGAGACGATCTCCCGTTCTCTCCAGAAACCCCATTGCAATCCGTACGCAGCGACAGCGACCAACTCTCGATCCCCTCAAAGGTTGCCCTCCCCCCTTCGAAACGGAGACGGTCCAAGACAGGGGTTGAACAATCTCAAGCCACAACCAATAACCGCACCCGGAACGTCCCCCGCCTAAAACCCTTGAAGCAACCCGAGGCGCTCCCGCAACGCTCATACCCGCGGCGATGTCCAACTACTACCCGCAACAGTCCTACGGCCCCGGCCCTGGAACGGGCGCCCAGAACCTCCAATTCTACCCCTCCTCCTACTCCCCCGCCGACGCCGTCTCGGGCCATGCGACCCCACAACAGGCCTCGTACGGCTACGGAGGACAGCCCTCCGCGGGCCAGTTCGTCGGCGGCAGCGCCGCGGCGGCTTTTGGCGCGCCGCCAGGAGTCTCAGGCCGCATGGGCGAGCAGGGCGGCCTGCGCACCGGCTGGCTGGCTGCCTTCTCGACCGAGGGCTATGACGGCGAGCCGCCCTTGCTCGAGGAGCTAGGCGTTAACTTCGGACACATCCAAGCAAAGGTGCGATAGCTTCCCGTTCTCTTCCCATGCCCATGTGGTAGCTGGCCAACGGCATTCCCCAAACCGTTCGTTCGCATGTTGAGAGTAAAACCAACTAACAACCCCCCCACCTTTGTAGACCCTCGCAGTCCTCAACCCCTTCCGCCGCATCGACCAACACCTAATGGACGACAGCGACCTCGCCGGCCCCCTCCTCTCCTTCCTTCTCTACGGCACCTTCCTACTCTTCGCCGGCAAGGTCCACTTCGGCTACATCTACGGCCTCGCCCTCCTCGGCAGCACCTCGCTGCACATCATCCTCTCCCTCATGACCCCGACCGACACCCACCCCTCGGCCTCGTCGCACCCGGCCGCGCCCCAGTACGGCGGTTCTGTCGGCGTCGGCGGCGGCTATCCAGGCGCCCCCGTCGACCACGACCACCCCTCACGGGGCCACTTCTCCACCACCCTCACCTTTGCGCGCTCCAGCTCCGTGCTGGGCTACTGCCTCCTCCCCCTTGTCGCCACCAGCCTCTTCGGCATTGTTATGCCCATGGACACCCCCCTCGGCATCGTCCTAACCACAATGGCCATCCTGTGGTGCACCTACTCGGCCTCAGCCATGTTTTGCGCCGTCGGCCGCATGCGGGGCATGCGCGGCCTTGTGGCCTATCCTCTGGCGCTGTTCTACGTCGGCTTCGGCATCATGGGTATCTTCAGCTCTAGGGGAAGCGGCGGTTCGCTGGCCAAGGCCGCGGCCGGCTTGAAGGGATGAAGGCAGACGGAAAAGGAAAGACGCAAGGGGGAAGAACACACCAGCTCAGATATTCATAACCTTTCATTCAGTCCTTGGATAACAGACTACTAGAGCAGCAGCACACCGGGACTGAGAGAGTCTCCAAATACCAAAGCGCAGAGGCCACATGGCAGGGACTAGAAATGGAGGAAAAGACATCACAATTGGAGTCCAAAAAAGGGGGGAGTCATGATAGACGGGAAGGGAGGCAACCAATGAAATGACTTGCCAGCGGCAAGGAGGGAGCCGGGGGCCGAGACGATGATCCAAAGTCACTGTACAATATCTAATCAATGTCCAGATGAAGCCAGAATAAAAATGTTGATATTCTAACGCATTCCTCACCCGTTCCCCATGCCTTGCCGAATGAGCGAGAGGAAAAAAAAAGAAGCGAGATAAAGTTGGGACCACACCCCACCTCTCTTCTCCATGTTATCTCCACGAGCGCAAGAGAAAGATGATGCATCAGAACTACCAAAGGCCAAACGTAGTGTTACAAGAGACCGCAATCGTCTCGATAACCAAGAGCCTTACAGCAACGGCGAGCCATATACACACACGGCCAAGACGGAGCTCGATGAGCGGGAGTATCCCCGGTACTCTCATGAAAGAGCCTGACTTCCGTTGGGACCATCGTTCTCCCATATTCGCCCATCCCGTCCGTGCCATGCCGGTGCCACACTCGTGCTGTCTCTCGGTTGAGGATCAAACATCTATGGGTCCGCCTTTTCGGACCGCTGAAAAAAATACCCGGAGCCCTAAACCAAAATATCATATGAATATGCCCTATCGTAGAAATACGCTCATACCAGAAAATGAGCTGGGGAAAAAATCGCAACTCTGAAAATGGTAGCGATGGCTTACGCTCCTATGCCAAGCTCCACGCTGACCAGGTTTACCTGGTAGTCTTGGTTCCAGCTCATTCATCATACGTGTAATTTTAGAAACCATCTTCCATATGCTTGCTTCGCTTCTGAAACCCTTTGGCGCATTCTCGCGAACTGAGTGTTCGTCCCTAACTGGACGTCTTAGAACACGGGCCTGAAGCCACCGGTTGCCGGCTGGCTGGCTGCTAGTGCTGCGAATCCATTGACCTTGGGGACGTCGGCAACACCACCCAGGATGGAGTACTGGCCGCCGGCGCCAGCGAAGATGAGCTTCTTGCCGCGAACAGCAGTGTTGTCAATGGTGGTTGGGGTCTCGATGTCTTCGGTCGTGCCCTGGCCGGTCTGGTAGTTGGCGGAGAAGCCCCAGGAGTGAGCCTCGCCCTTGTCGTCGATGGCAAAGTTGTTGTCAACACCAGCGGCGACATATACACACTTGGCAATGTCTGGAATGGCTGTTAGTCTTAATCTTGGTCAAAAAGGGACAATCACTTACCCTCGACAACAGTGGGCTTCGAGAGAATACGAGGGTTGTTGCTTTCATCCTTAATGACCCTGTCCTCAGGAAGCTCCTCGACGGGAATACCGACCTGGTGGCCGTCCAGGCGACCCCATGTCAAGAGCTTACCATCCTCAGTGCAGGCAAGAGAGTGGTGCTCTCCACCAGCAATCTGCTTGACCTTGTAGTCCTTGAGAGACTCGACGACGGTGGGTCTCAGGACAACGGCGTCATCTTCACCAGCACCCATCTCGATGCCAGTTTCGGCGAAGTTGTTCAGACCCCAGGCCCAAACACTGCCGTCCTTGGCCAAGGCGAAGCTGTGATAGGATCCGCAGGCGATACGGTTAATCTTGCCCTTGGGGATACCCATGCTCTGGGGCACGAGAGAGGCAAGCTTGTTGCGCTCGATGATACGACGTCCGAGCTGGTTCTGCTGACCGCAGCCCCATGCAACGACGACGCCCTTGTCATCAAGAGCCAAGATGTGGTTGGAACCGGCAGCAAGTGCGGTGATGTTCTTCAGAGTGGGGAGGTACTCGGGAGTCTTTTGGATCTGGATCTTTTCGGTGAAACCAAGGATACCGTCGCTCGACTACACGTATGTTAGCGAAGGAACTCTCGGGTTCCGGCTACAAGTCAACTTACTCTGAACGTGCCCCATCCATACACTCTGCCATCCTCCGTCAGGGCGAAGGTGGCGCTGTCACTGGCCACAACCTGAGTGAACTTGGCCTCCGGGGCGAAGTACTCAGCACCGACAGCGGTGGGAGTGCTCTCGCGAGGGTTGATGCCAGAATCATCGTCATCCTCCTCTTCCTCCTCGGCATCAGCATCACGCAGTCCGCCGTCCCAGTTGGTGTCGCGGCCAAGCGCGCCCTGGTCGTTGACTCCCCAGGTTAGGATCTTGTTGTCCTTGGTCAGCGCAGCGACGTGCATGCCACCGCAGGCGATCTGAACAACGCCGACGTCCTTTGCGGAGAGGTGAGGGTTGAGTCTGGGACGCTTAACGTCGACGACCTTCTTGCCGTCGAGCTTCCTGCTGCCGAGACCGAGCTCGCCAGACGAGCCCTCGCCAAAGACGTAGATGTCGAGGATCTGTGTAGGGGCAGAGTTGATCTTCTTGCCAACCTTGTGAGGGTGGGCAGGATGGGGCTTGGCAACAGCTGTGGCAGTCTTCTTGGTGGACTTGGCAGGCTTTTCAACCTCGGGCTCCTCATCGGCGGATTCTGTCGCCTTGGCGGACTCAGTGGCCTGGCTGTCGACCTCAGCATCGTCGGTCTTGGACTTCTTGGCCTTGGGTTTCTCGTCCTCGGCCTCTTCGCTGGACTTGCGCTTTTTGCTTGCGGCAGAGGCCTTGGTCTCGGCCTTGCTGGCGGCAGCCGTCTTCTTGGGCTCGGCCTTCTTTGGAGCGCTCTTCTTTACTGGCTTCTTGGCCTTGGACTCATCCTCGGTCTCTTCAGCAACAGCGGCCTTCTTCTTTACGGCAGCTGTGGCAGCCTTTGTCTTCCTCGCGGCCGGCTCAGTGTCCTTCTTGGCGTTCTTCTTGGTCGCGGGCTTCTCAACCTCCTCCTCGGCAGACTCTTCGGCAGACTCGTCTACCTGCTCTTGTTCCACGAGCTTGCGCTTCTTGGAGGCGGCAGTCGCGCCGTTGGTGGCTGTGTTCTTCTTCGCGACGGGCTTCGCAGCGGTCTTCTTGGGGGCCTCAGCAGCCTTTTTGGGCGCGGCAGAGGTGGCCACAGCCTTCTTGGGGGCGCTGGCCTTGGGCGCAGCCGGCTTCTTGGTCGTGCCCTTGGGAGGCATGATCGTCAGGTAATTGTGATAATAGGATGGTGTGTAGGTAGGGTCCTGGCGAGAACGACGCGCGTGTAAGAAAGGCGACGGGGGATGGGCAGGGTAATGGGGGATATTTCAGCGATGGCAATTGCAAAAGTAAACAATGGCGACGCGAGTTGGGGTGATTAAGGTGATGGATTTAGAAACAAGAGACTCCGAAAGAATCGTGTGCTCTTGTTTTTGGGAAGAAAGAAAATGTTTCGAGGACGGGGACGTGTGCAAAAAGTGACGCGACCGGCTGGTCAGGCGCAGCTTTATTTTCTTGGGTCTGTGGAATTCTGACCAAGCAGGGGTGGCGCTTTGTGGCTTCCGGGCGCGCGACGCTGGGCCGCGCTGCAGCAGAGTGCGCCGTGTCCCCAATTGGCTTTTTGGTGGCTGACCTCGCCTCTTGGGCCTCCTTTGGTGCGATCGGGTGGGAACATACGTGGGTTCCCCCTTCTGGGCCCTTTTTTGGGGGGCCCTCACGACAAGGGGTGGCCTGAGCTCCGGTCCCTGGGAACCAATTGCGTCAAATCGAGAAGCTACGACCCCCTGTCGGAGCTCCTGACCGCCCTGTCGCACTTGCCCTTTCTTCGCGGCAGAATCCACGACTACTTGACGACAAGGGGTGGAAAGAGAGAGAGAGAGAGAGGAAAGGAAGAAAAAGAAAAAAAAAACAGACGTCAAGGTGGGCCTACGACCTTCCGGTGAGTCGTGGAACCCTCGCATTCAATGTCTGCCGAGATGCCCTCCCAAAATCCCCACAGCCACGAACAACTCGGCTCTCATTTCATTTTGTCAAATTGCTTGAAATTGTACTGAACGCCGTCTGACAGGTCCTTGTCTGTCCGTCTCCCTGTCTGTGTCTCCGTACACCAGTCTTTTTATGAATTGGTGTTGTTCAATCATGGCCCATTGCCGAGTTCTTTTATGTGTCGAGGCGTCATTGTTGTGAAAAACATATTTGTTTTGTGCCTGAGGGCTCGATGCGGAGAGCCTTATGACACAATGCTAAAGAGATGCCAATGCATATTATCCGTAGACTGCTTGACTGCCTCGCGGGTCTCGGAGGGCTTATAAGAATGGGGCACCTGGGGTGGCACCGTTGACCGCCCCTTTACTGTACTGTAGGCACTTTGCGACCGTCTTTTCATCATATCCCCTCAGATCCACCGATGCGTGGTTAAGCAGCATCAGCCAAGCGCCTGGAAAAAACATACCAGTTGATTGCCAATGCTGTCTAACATATCGTCATCGCTAGCCAACAGAAAGAGCGCTTGCTGCTAATCCAATCTGGTATCCATGCTCCGCTGCTGCAACTGCCCCTGCTTCAAGCTTGACTGCGTCTCCCATCACCACCCCAGCCCCGTATCACTTTTTTCGGTCCCTGGGCTGCTTCGTTCCGATGTTGTGAGACGCCTTAGCCTGTTTTCCGTTGTTTTTCCCTTGGCCCTTATTCGTGTCTTTGTTTTTATTATCATGACTGCGACTTGTCTCGTTTGAATCATCCGCTGCGGTTTCGATAGCGTTCTCGACTGTTTGCTGGTGTGCTTCGGGCTGCGGCTCGCCGACGACGACGTTGATGTCTGCCACAGGAGGGCTCTCCTGGTACTGCTTCAGAATCCGTGCCATGATCCACTCATCCCGCAATCTGCCCAAGGTCGCCAGCAGAAACAAGCAGAAGTATATCAATGACCGGCAGCTGTATTTGGCCATCCGCCAGATGGTGCCGGACATCGGCCAGACAATGTCCCATCTCGGCCTAGGCCACAGGACACGAAGAAACGACGGAGGACAACCCGCATAACAATCGAGGGCAAGTACAATCGCGGTATGGACGACGGATGCAATAGCCGCGTACCAACCGATGCTGCAGGTAAAATGCCACAGTGAAACGGTGGCACCCCAGAAGAAGCCACAGATATCGAAGAAGCTTGTGATATTTTTGTCGGGGTCCTGCCGTTCCTACTGGCCAGAATCCCCCGCCTCGGAAGAGGCCATACCATAATGATCCGTCAACGCCGGGACCCCGTCCATCAGACCCATGAAATAACCCCCATTTTCGAACGCCATTTTCTTTGAAAGCTTGAATGAAGACCGATGAGCTGGAAATTGTAATCACCGACGGGTTGTGAAGTCGGTCTCGTGCTCGCTCGGGTTGAAGGATCCGTCGGCGGCCTTGTCGCAGGTACAGGCGTCTAACGAGTGTCAATGCAATGCCCCCAAGAGCATATTGGGAGGAGGGAAAACGTACCGGCTGGGCGGACTCCGCAGGCGCAGGTCTCGCCGGCGGGCTTCGTGTTCTCGGTGGAGGCGCGTTCGCAAGTGCACTCGCCAGCCGGACGAGCACGGCACGAGCAGCGCGGGCCGGTGACGGAGTTCTCTGTGGACGCCTTGCTACAGGTGCAGTGGAGGGCGGACTTTTCGCCGCAGGAGCACTTTGCTTGCTGGGCTGAACGAGAGGAGGGACAAGTCAGCTTGTAATTCTTTGTGGGAATAGTTGTGTTGCGAGCGAGCGAATGTGCTGTGGATATTTTCCAAGAGAAGAATGTGTTGTCGTGTTGTTGTATCGAGCAAGTTCACGTGGGATGGATTAATAGGCGAGTGTGTGACATACCGCAGACGCACTCGGCGCTCTTGCCGCAGCAGGTAGAAGCCTTGTCGACAGTCATTGTGATGGTCTATGGGTTGTTTGGCTAGAGAAGAGGAAAGAGGCTTCGAGTGTTCAGGTGTTTGTAAGGTTGGATGCGATGTTATTGGTCTTTGGGTTGATTGAGTTCGTTCTGTCTGTCTTGGAGGGGAACAGCAGCCAAAGGGAGGGTCGCAGAGGGGTCCTTTTAAGCAACTGCAATGCAGGGACAGAGGGGCCGAGTACCGACGTCACGGTTCCTGCCCCCCCACTTCGGGTGATCCCTGCACTCGGTCATCGTCGAAGCTTCCATTGGCTGGAGATCTTTCCAACCAATCATAACAATGTCATTTCAAAGATACAAGGTTGACTCTGGGTTGTGCCATTCCATGACTGTCTAGACCCTGATGTGTCAGCCCATCTTCAGCGTGACAACGGGAGTGTCAAGCGGGTTGCCTCCACAATTGTTTTTGGTCAGCAACGTTCATGCAAGTCCATTCGAGTGTGACACAATGGCTGAGATGGTGGCGTGAGTGTCATATCATAGGTATTGAAAGCTCGGGCTCAGCTCAAAGGCCGTTCATCTCCACACTCTTACACGTCCCAGCATAGCCATCTCAAACTGCAGTGCGTATGCCCTCTCTGACTGAAAAACATGCTCTTGCAACTTCTTACTTACCGTGCAATCGGACTGGGCGTACACACAAGCAATAGGTGGGTAATTGCTACGAGTCACTTGATAATTAGCCGCCTTATATCGCCCCATCCCCCATCCCATCCTTTCATCGCGCCTCTACCCATCTCATTGTAATATGATTATCAGTCACATGAGTACAGCGGCGATGTTCAAACAAAGTCCTTTTTCTGTTATTATTCACTATTATATTACCATCGCCGGCCTTTCGAGGAACTTAGCCTCACTTCAGTCTCTGGTTACATTCGGGGCGGCATGCCGCCCCAGCCTAGCGCCGGTCTTTCATCCGTGCTGCTCCTATCAGGGCCGGGGCTCCGGGAGCTCCGGTATGTCGCCGTCCTGCGAGGCCGCGCGCCTGATCGTGCTTCCATTATCGCTCCGGTTGCTCCAACCGGCAGTGTCGTGAAGAGTCGAATCGCTTCCTCCCGCGATTGAGACGCTGTAGGCGCCCTTGTTCATGTTGTTCGACGCGCGCTGACACTCTTCCCGCCGAGCTTCCATTTCGTCGCTGTCCTCGCTGTGTTTGCCATCCTCGCTCTGCCGTTTCGTGACCGGCCGGATGACAACCCTGATCTGCTTGGCCTCGTCTGCGCTCTTGCTGCCAGCTTGGCCGGGTGTGGCCCCGTCTTGACTTTCGCGGTTCGGGGAGGCGACTTCGGGCCGGCTCAGCGTGATGGCGGTGGTTATCGTTGGCGGTGCCATCTTGTAGTCTTTCTCTGGTGACTGGTGGTGCTGGCGGTTCTTGGCGTAATTGCGGTAGGTTCGATAGAGGTAGCCAAGAAATAACAAGAAGAGCACACCGGTGACAGCGCCCAACGAGATGCTGGCGATCGTGCCCGGTGACAGAGCCGGTTTTGAAGCGGGTTTTGGGGTTGTTACCGCAGTTGGCCCGGAAGGCGCAGGCGCAGCGGTGACGACGGAGTCCGGTTGCGGCCCTGCAGAGCTTGCTGCTGTGCTTTCCGTAGGACGTTGAGCTTCTGGATCAGATGGCGTCGAGAATGAAGTCGTAACGCCAGCCTCGGCAGATGTATCTGACGGAGCGAAAAAGGTAGTGGTGCCGGCCGATTCCGAGCCACTTGTGAACGTGGACGAGAACGTGGTCGTGTCAGTCGGCTGGATCCCTTCGGTCGGCTTGACCCCTTCGGGTCCTTCGGGAGACAAGGGAATGGGATTGGCCGACGGAAGGGACGCCGTTGTCCCAGTAGAAAGCGCCATTGTGTATCTGGTGAAGGTCACGGTCTGGTTCACAGTCACGGACACGAAGACTTGGTTGTACGCAGTAATAGTGCTAACGGGGCCCAACTTCGTTAAAGTCGTAGTGACCTCGACGGTGATCATAGAAGCCATGGGGGCTGCCACCGGAGCCTGTCGTTGAACGCGTGCTGGCCTCGAAAAGAGAGGAGCTTCTTTGTGTTGGGGCGAATATACCGGTAGCGCCGCAGGATGCGACTCTTGATTGAATGCAGCCGTATTCGTCTTGCCTCTCGCAGCTATCGTTATGAATGGCTGCGGAGCAGCAACCGCGCGGGTTTCGTAGACCACGATAGGATTGATGAATGTCAGGGTATACGCGAAGGGCTGGTGGATGATTCTGGTCTGGGAGGCAACCTCAACGGTCACAGTCCGGACGACGGTGATAGTGGTGACGGGCAACGGCGTCCCAACGGGCAACGGCGTTCCAACAGTCAACGGCTTCCCAACGGTCAATGGCGTCCCTACGGGGGGCGACATCCCAACGGCGGGCGGCACCCCGATGGCAGGCGACATACCAACGGCGGGCCTGGTTGAACTGGTCAGTACTCGCATCGAAGGCATCAAGGGCAGCTATGACGTACGGCGGCTGTTGGCGCGCCCGTATCTGATTCTGATTCGGGCCATCATGCTGTCCAACAAGCAATGCTTCGAGGCGAGTTCCGTCTTCTGCTGAGTTGCTCTGATATTTGCGAACCCTCATACGCTGCTTCAGAGGCGTAATAAGTGTTTGCGATCCCTCAGTCGAGGAGGGTGGTGCCAATGAAGTTGTCGAGGTAAGAGCAAGGCTGCCGTTCGGTATGACAGCTGCGCCGGCGGTGAACAGGAGCAAGAGAAGGCATGCCGAGGCCCAGGCCCAGCAGGCTTTCGTCATGATAGCTATTCTAGATGCTTGTCTTTTCGCTCTAGCCTCTATTTCCCAGGAGGTTGCTGATGAAAGAGACAGTTGGCGAATAGTGGAAAAAAAGAGCGTAATGGCGTTGGCCTCGTAGAGATGAAAAGAAAAAGAAGAAAAGAAACAAACGACGGAACCTTCAAGGCAAGTCTAAGAGAAATAAAAGAAGCAAGGGTAAAGAGACGGGCATAGGGCACGTCGGAGCAAAGGATTAGAGCATGAAGATGTCAAACGGAACGCTTCGGCGTTGTGCCTTCTGGGAACCAGGTATATCCAGTCACGGAAAGGAAACATCAGATACCTTGGTCTGTGAGTCCGGTCAAGATGGCATCGTCCATACACTACGAAGATGCGATTGGCCTCCTGAATTGCCCTTGGCAGCATGTCGAGACAGTGTACTAGACCAGACCGCGGTGCAAGAGGCGCAATGCTTTTCATGTCTCATTTTGATGAGTTCGAAGAAGAGGCTCACATCGATCTACGAGGCCATCCCCATATGCCAAGTGGTCATCAAGTCAAGATGCCGGCTGTTGGACCTACCTTGGGTGATTGACACATCCGGCGACGGGAAAGTATGAAGACCTGTTACAGCTCAGATGCGATACTTATATGACCGATTTTAATGTCCAGGAACAACCCGGATACCGCAGACCGGCTCGTCCGATTGGAATTAGCCAGCATACAGGATCTGCGATGGGGACGGAAGATCAAGATGTGACAGGTCAGCATTGCCAAGGATGGAACACGAGCTGACGGCAATCGCCTCACCTCAGCCCGCGAAACCAAGTAAAGCAAAGTAGATCAAAGAAAGCCAGGGAAAGGAGTGACATGGCCAATTGCGTCTACAATTTCCCCAACGAGGGTTGGAATCTATATTGAAAACATGAGCAAAAGGAAGCGTGTAGTTTGGGAATGAGTCTTGGTTCATGCCATGTTAGCGCCAAGCGGGAGCCCGAGCGGGGGGGGGGATATGGGACGAATGGGCACGGTCCATGTCTTGATTTTTAGATTACATAAACAGTCTCAGTCGTTCGATTACGTAAACGGATCTTATGATTGCTCGCCTCCGCTTTTGCTGCATGAAGTCTCGTGGCTAGCTAGGTAGGCCAGGCTGCTTGCTAGGTTGCTACATCTGATGAGCAATGCTACTGTGTCTGATGCCAAGGACACCGTCCGTTTCCATATCCCTGAATTGCGATTCAAAAGACGACCCAAGAAGATATCTGCCCAGGCTGCCACGCGACTTGCGCTTGCTGTGTCTCTACGCCACGGTAGCCATGACAGTCGCAGCCATCCCGTCAGTTAGGAAGATATGATTGGAATGGACATTTGGGCTCGATTGCGTACCTCCAAGCTCTTTCATACTCTCTGCCGCGGGCCATATCAACGGCAATAGAGGAACATACCACTTGAAGAGGAGTTTTCGGGAAGGAGCATGGCTAAGAAGTGATGAGGGAACTCTATATTGTTTGATTAATGTTCATCTCCGGCTATCTCTCAATGGGCTCCGCATGGGCACTTTGGGCTTGCCGTCTGCCTCTACCTCCTCCTTCTCACTGGGTATCTCCATCATCAATTTTCCGTTAATGCTCTCGGCGTTCGTGCCTGAGCTGCTCCTATCACCGGTCCAGGTCTCTCCGCTGAGCCCGGACATCGGGCTCATGCGGTTGACGTCCAGCTGTTGCGTCATGCCGAGCTCCACGTTGCCGCCGTCCGTCGCGTGATCGGAGCGGAGGCACAGACTCATCGTCTTGGGGATGACGCCCTTCTCCTCATAATCGTGCTCGCCGAGCTCGTCCCACACCGGGTCCTGCGAGTAGATTGACGAGCTGCGCTTCGCGTCCCACGTCTCGTGCAGCATGGGTCTGCTGCCGTCGTCCGCCGCGAGGGGCCGGGCCCTGGTCCGCTGCGCGACCCGCGGCGCCGTTCCAATAATCATGTTGCCCAGGCTCAACGTCGTCGGCTGGCGCTGCGTCATCGATAGGACCCTGCCCGGCGGCGCCGGCATCCGTGGCTTGTCCAGGTGGCTTCTCACGCTGCCGTTCCTGCTCCTCTCGGCGGCGGCGGCGGGCGAGCGCGGCGCCGCCCACGGATACCCGTTGTACGTCAGGCTCGTCAGGTCGAAGCTCTGCCCCGTCGAGGGCTCGAACGACCGCCTCCGCTGCGCGCTGTTCATCCACAGGGGGAACAGCTTGGCCAGAAGCGGCCGCAGCGTCGGCGCGCTGGCACAGATGAGGGCGACGTTGCACTCGAGGACGGTCATGACGAAGAAACCCAGGGTGTTGCGGACGGCGGAGCTGTTGGGTCGGTACTGCAAGTGCAGGCTGAGTTGCAGGCGGATCATGCTGGCGACGATGACGAAGATGCCGAGGCTCATGACGGCCCCGAGGGCAATCTTTTGCCGGTGGGGAATGTCGAGGCGCCTGACGGTGGGGATGACCATGACGATGAGCCAGGCATCGGTGGCGGAGTGCAGGCTGGCACTGGAGATGAGCAGGTCGGGGAAGTTGAAGCACACCATGGGCTGGCCGAAGAACAGGCCGGGGCTGGGGTGGCACTGTAGGAAGCTCATGAGCAGCATCGGGGCGCTGTAGAGGACGACGAAGACGACGCCGGCCCGCGCCAGCAAGCGCTCCCGTGGGCGGCAGGCGAAGACGCGCAGGTAGAAGGCGAGGATGGAGAGCTTGGTGAGGCACAAGCACAGCTGGTAGTAGACGAGGCCGAGGTAGGTGCGCATGATGTAGGGGTTGGCGTCCAGGATGGAGGAGGCGCCATCCACGGGGGCGCCGAGGAGCGAGGGCGTCAAGGCGGTGATGGCGTAGACGACGCTTAGGGCGGTGGAGAAGAGCCAGGCGAGGAAAATGAGGGTGTCGTCGAGGAACCACTTGCGGGTGACCCAGATGCGGCAGACGACGCGGGAGAAGATGAAGAGCGTGCAGACGGCGTGGGGGAGGAAGATGCCCATCATGTAAAAGGGGACGCCGGCATCGTGCTTGTATCACAGGTCAGCGGGTGGGTTCTGAGAGCACCTCACTTGAGAGGGACTTACAATCTCCTTGAGTACGGCCGCCGGTATTGTCGGAGACGGCGACGACGGGTGGTTGCGGGTGACGAGCTCCGGGATCCTGCCGCCAGCCATGGCTGCAAGACTGGCTCCGCGAGGCGCGCAGAGGTGCTCAAAGTGTCTGGTTCTTGCTGCGATCTGCCACGGCAGGGTGGTACGGTCGATGACTTACATCACTCGAAAGGCCCTTCGTCTGGGGGCATCCGGTGTCGAGCAGCAGCAGCAGCAGCAGCAGATGGCTTATTTGACTGACAGACCGACGTTCAACGCAAACCCTACGTAAGGGGCAGCCCCGGCTTCTTGTAGATTCTGCCGATGTAGTCGCGGGCACGTCTGAGAGTCACAGAGGTCGACTCTACTCCGTTATGCGGGTCGTCCAACACGTTTAGTCCATCGCACCCCAGTCATGACACAGCGGGCGTCCCGGCAGAGGCCCTGGAGAAGCATGTCCCGAGTCCCGACAGATAGTCGACGGGCCCCCGCGTTCGAGACTCGACTCGATTAGTCGGCGCGGTTGTATTGCCTCCTGGTGTGTGTGTGTGTGTGCGTACGTGCGTGTGGGTGGGTGGTGTGGTGGCATGATGATGGTGGTGGTGGTGTAGAAAAGCGGGTGGTAAGCCGTGCTTGCTCTGCAACATCCGGCAGACTGTTAACATCCAAGACCAGTCCAAGGCATTGAGCAAGGCGAAGAAAAGAAAATATCGCTGTGCCAGATGGGAGCACCAGGATAATCGCGCGGCATATCGCAGTTGGGCTGACTGGGGTATGGATTTGGTCTTGGCAGAGAGGCAGGCTATTTATTGATGCTGACCACAGCTCGATGTTCCGCTTTGCCGTTCTTCTCCGTTTTCATGTTCCCTTGATGCCGATCATACCGGCAGAGAAGAAGCGGGCGGATGGGATATCGTGGGTCATACCTCGCCACACACGCCCCCCCTTCTCATCTCAGCAAAGATGGAATGGAAAACGGCATCCCGTCCGACCAACAGGGTTGCCAAGGACAGGATATGGACGAATAGGAAAAAGTCAAGCCAGACCCCAACCCGAGCAAGTGTCTTCCCCGAACCCGCGTGCTAGGTAGGGATCTTCCTACATGCGGGCTATGAACTCTCTCTCTCTCTCTCTCTCTCTCTCTCTTTCTCTCTCTCGCTTCATGGCACACGGACACACCTCTGCCCGTCGGTCTGTAGATTTTCTGCAGTCGTCTGCAGCCAACGCCGAGGAATCCTTAGAATATGCCGCACCCCGGCCTTCCTAAAGTCCACTCCTCTCTTGGCTCATCGGGAGTGGGGGAACCCTGCAATTCCTCCCATTCGATCCCTCTCCCATCGACACACACACACACACGGCGCAGATCCTGCACCAAACCAACCACATGCTCACCTGCAGACGGAGCGTTGTCTATGGCTTTCCCAATATGGAAGGACAAGTTCGCGCAGCAGCCCCGATTGGTGGGCCATTTCACACTGGACTGTGTTTTTGCTCGCTTTCAATCGACGCTCACGCACACACACACACAATGCACGAGAGAGGGCGATGGGGATAAGGGGCCAGAGAAGGACGGTATGGGCGAGAAAAAGCGACGGGCATGGTGATTGCGTTCAACGCGCAGAGCTAGATCATGCATACTTCGTCCAATCTCTCCCCCTCTGCGGATGGTACACATGTGTACTCACACCCGCTCACCCGCTCACTCACTCACTCACTCATGCACCCAATCACCCACCCGCATGCTGCTTCCGTCTTTCCGAAGTCTGTTTTTGACCGATCCAACCAAGCTCCTCCGCGAGGATTCACGATGCTCACAGGCCCAGCTTTCCAGAGCAGAGTCGAGTCGGAGAGAACCTGCTGAACTCGAGCTTACTCAGTAGTGTATAGGTGTGGTTGCCAAACAGAGCGAATCACTGAATGACCACTTGGTGCCCCGTAACCTTTCTGCGGGCCGCTCTTCCCTCCTCGCTGGCGTAGGGATTCCGCTCGCGAAGATTCCCCATGTCGTGCGTCGATTGCCCTTTCGCGTGTGTGCCTTTGGACAGGGAAGGCATATCGAGAGTGCTGGGGATCGATGGGAGGGAGAGAGGCGCAGGACGGCTCCTTTTCTTGCCGTTGCTTTGGCGGGCTGAACCCGGGTGCATGCGGAGCCGTGAGGGTCTACCTGGACTCAGGATCGCGGAGAGGACCAAGCGGTGCGGTCGCAACGGTGAGCCTGGCGATTAGGGCTCAACTCTTGAGAGGGATGCATGCCCGCGATAGCATCGTCTGTGTGACGGCGCCTCCCACGGCCCTCAGCTGTGCCCCAGGGAGGTGGGATCATGAGCATATTTTATCGCAGATGCTTGTTCTGTTCTGACATGACAAGCCCCCCCCCCCCCCCCCCCCTTCTGATCTGTCGAATTCACGGAACTCAATCAATCAAACTTGGCCAAAAGGAGAAAGCCTTGTATGTCTCTGAAGCCCTACGGACTTCTCCGGAGCAGCGCTCAGACGAAAGCTTGATTACATACAAGTCTCTGGACGGAGAGCCGCGCCGAGCCATGAACTTTCCTGAGCAAACGCAAGCCCCGTCTTGGCATGCCGCCCTTCTTTGCAAAAGACTTACGTATCGATATGAGAAAGGCCCCCCTCCTTTTCGAGCCTCGCACGGCACGGCGGACCGAAGCCGTCGAAGGTGTGATGCCGGGTGTGGTCCACGTCGCGAACGAGGGCTTGTGCAAAACTGACATCACGGGTTGGAAGCGGTTATGAAGCAGAATCGCGGAAAGATAGTCGAACGTATACCTGAGGATAGTTCGACACATCATAAGTAGCATATCACGTCTGTCTCGTGAACGTTCACCCGTTGGGGCCGAGACTCGTTGCACGCGTTGCCGCAGCCAATCGAGGAGCCGACACCGCTTGCACAACAATTAAACTTCTACGGCATCCTCGCCTCTTCGCCATTATCGTGATCACAGCCACTTCCAAGACGAGAGGGACAAGGAAAAAAAAAGGGGGAAAGTTAAATCATAAAAAGGAAAAGAAAAATGCTCTGAACGCCATTCAGAATGCTACCCTCTTGTGCACGTCATTCCATCCCCTCAATCTCCTTGACCTTGTCCACTACCTTCAGGTAGCCAGGCTCCCTTTGCAGCCGGTCGACATAGTCGAACAGGACCGGGTGCGCCGCCCGCGCCGAGCCGCCCGGCCAGCGTCCCATGGCGTCCCAGGCGCCCTCGGCCTCGGCCGTGACGAGGGCGAAGCTGATGAGGATGTCGGCGGCCGTGAGGGAGGGGCCACACAGGAAGGGCGCCGCGTTGCCGCGCGCCACGCCGGGCGCGGTCTTGAGGAAGTACTCGAGCATGGCGAGGTGCTTCTTGGCGTTGGGCAGGATGACGATGGAGAATATTTGGTTGGCGACGGAGGAAGTCAGGGGGCGGATGAGGAAGGGGACGTTTCTCGATTTGAGGACTGGACGGTTTATGATATGTTAGAAACCGCGGTTCTCGAGCGCCAGAGGTTGCGGTTGATGACGGGACGCAGGGGGGGGGGGGGGATATGGGGGCGTCCTCACCGTTAAAGAGGAGGTACTGCACAATCACGGGGAAGAAGCTCCCCTCGACGTAGTGCAAAAGGTACTGGAACCTCGCAAAGGCCTCGGTCTCGCCGCCGACGCGTCCCTCCTGGCCCGGCTTCCATCGCGGCGGCACGAGGCCCTGATTGCGGTGACCAAAGTGGTCGACGAGGTACTGGGTAATGTACCCGCTCTCTGCGAGCTGGATGGGCTTCGGCTCAACGCCGCTGGCGGACGTTGTCCCCGCGGGATCGACCGCGGAAGATGTGAGGGGCGTGATCTCGAGAATCGGAGCCTTGCCCAGGGGGTGCACCTCGGCCAGCTCCGGCGGCGCAAGGCGGTTGGGGGCGCGGCGGAAGGTCTGGACGGTGTAGGGGATGCGGAGCTCCTCGAGGAGCCAGAGGGTGTTTGAGGCGCGGGAATCGTTCAGCCTGGGGAGGTTCCGTGAGTGGGAGTTCATGGTGTGGGGGTGGTAGGAGACTGGGAAAGGTACCAGTAGAGCTTCACTTTCGGCAGCTCTTCTTCCGTCGCCATTACGGGTGGTGATCTGGTCGATGTCGAGGTACGTGAGGTTACGAACGCGGAGTGCAGCGGATAGGCGAATCGGCCTCGCGTTTGAAAGGAGGCTTTGAGCTGTGATGAGAGTATGCCGTGGGCTAATGGGCTCGAAAGGCAGCAGCGTCTTGCAAATATCTTGATTGGACTCATTGTGGTGGTAGTTTGGTTGCGCGACGAGGTGTTGTATTTATCCTACTTCCCCTTTCACTGCCAGGTCTATTAACGTCAGTCCTGTTATGGAAAGCAACCTAGCTCGAATATTGCGCGCAACGTTTCCGCTTTGTCTCCGAAAGGGGACGGAGAGAGGCTGGGCCGTAAGACGGCGTAAAGATGTGCCAGGGGACCATCGGATCATCGCGAGTCTCGTCGGGCATCTCGCTGTGGCTTAGCCCAATAGGGCTTGAAAGAAACCGGTATCAAGGCTGAGCATAACGGCTACCGGGGCTTACAAGACCGATCCCAGGCGTTCATGGGCGATGAGAGGAGGGGTGGGGAGAGCGTAAGCCGGAATGGATTCCGTGGTGGGTTCCCGGATACGGCATGCGGCAATGACCAGTCATATTTGAAGGCTCTCTCGTACATTTTGGATTGAGCAGTGAGACGGCCGTGTTACCAGAGTTCCACCAAGACGAGGAATGTGGAAAACGAATTGAATGCTTCCAGCAATCCATTTGCGATTCGTCTGCCGCAAGAGACCTAGCCGAATGAGGGTTCAGCCGCTGCACTCAATTACATACGGTCCAGGCAACTTTCCTGCAACAACGCGGACTTTCATCTCGGCTGGCTCACTCGTCATCCTTACAGCTTCCTCTTGATGAGGCCCTTCCAGAAGTCGAAGCTGTTCTCATCGCTCTGTAGCGCCCACATCCTGCCCGTCTCCCTCCCCGCCGAGTCGACTTCGACGGCCTTCAGCATGCCCCAGTCCCTCGTGATGCCCACCACCTTGGCCCGCGCGCCCGCCTCCGCCTCGAGCGTGACGTGCTGCCCGCCGTGAAGCCAGTGCGCGTAGTACCGCTCCTCGAGGTCGCGCGAGAAGCCTTCGCGGCGGAACTGCTTGTACAGCGCCTCGAGGCGCGTGAGGATCCGCGCGAGGAGCGCCTCGAGGTGGAACCCACCCGCGAGCGACGCCGGCGCGATGGCGTTTAGCGATGTCGTCGGGCGGGTGTTTGTCGTGTTGATGCCGATGCCGAGAACGATCTGGTAGGCGCCCTGGGAGTAGGCGCAGTTGGAGAGGATGCCGCCAATCTTGACATACGAGGGCGGTTCTGTCGCGGGCGTGTTCGGGTCGCGGCAGTCTGTGCATATTGTTAGTCGTGGTACCCATCGTCTATTCTACAGGCCGAAGCAGGGAGGTTGGAGGGACATTACAGATGTCGTTGGGCCACTTAAGCTTCACGGGAACGTCCCCGCAGCCGTCGTCGTAGGACTTGACGGCCTCGACGATGGCGATGGCGGCGAGGTACTGGATGAAGACGACGGGATGCGAGGCAGCCAGGTGTGCCGGGTGGTTGATGACGGTAGAGAATATGAGGCAGCCCGCGGGCGAGACCCAGACGTTGGTGCCACGGCCGCGGCCGGCGACCTGAGTCGTGGCCGTGAGCGTGAAGCCAGTCGGGAGATGGGCGAGAAGCTTGGGGTTTCTGCGGATATCATCGTGAGTAGGCGTCTCTCGAAAAGTGAGTGTGAATAGAGGGAGAGAAAGCAGAGAGCATACTTATCTAGGAGGGTATTAGTGCTGGTGACGACCTCACCGTACATGAGGGTGTCACCCCAGTCCTCTGCTGCAGGCTCCTTCACACGGTACGTCTTGAGCGAGTTATAGAACAGCCTGTGGTTGAAGCTCGGCGTCTCTTTAGCGTCAGGCCAAGCCTCCTCGTGCGGCACGATGACCTTAACGACCCCGTCGTAATCAATCATGGCTGCCTCCTTGCCGTCCGGCAGCGCACCCCTCAGCTCGTCGACGTCCCACCGCGAAGAGTGCTTCTCGATGCGGAACACGTCGTGCTCGCCGCGGATGTACTCCTCAACGTCCGCGCCCTCGCCTTCACGCGAGATGGCCTCCTCCCACGAGGCCAGGGTCTCGGCCACCTCGGCGTGGTTCGCCGATGTCAGATGCATGCGCGAGAGGGACAGCGGCGCGGACGGGCCAGCGCTGACATCGAGGCCGAGCTTGGAGAGGCAGGCGCGGAGGAAGGCGACACGTGCAGGGTCGGCGGCGGCGAGGGAAGAGGTAAGGGATTCGTAGGAGGGGATCTGCGGTTGTGGGTGGAGGTTTGCAGCAGCGAACCTGTAGAGCGGTTAGTCTTTGATACCACGGCGAAAAGGGGGCGGGGTTGAAGCACTCAGGGTGAGGGCCGGTCAAAATGACATTGCCAGAGCCGATCTTGCAGGAAATCACGGCGGCCCGGCCGCTTCCGCCATCGACGGCGATGTCGTCAGCGTACGACGCCAGCACCTCGACGTCGTCAAACTTGTCGGCATCGACAAAGACGCCGCCGCCATTGTAATAGCTCAACACCTCGCCGACCCCGAAGCCCTCCTTCACGCGCAACCGCACGGCCCGCGCGCCCCTCTCGCTGTGGTACTCGAACCCCTTGAACGCCCCGCCGCGGCAAGTGCCTGGGAAGAAGGCGAGCTCGCGGGGCCCGACGACCTCTAGCGTGCGGTTGCCGACCTCGAATTCGCAGTGACGGCTGCCGTAGTAGGCCCCGGCGCAGAAACCCAGGTAGGCGCCGCCACGGCGGACGAAATCGGCGATGCGGCGGTTGCCGGGGCCGTTAAGGACGCGACAGTAGCCGAGATCGCCGCCGCCGGGGATGACGAGGAGCGCGCAGGTGGGCTGCCAGGGCTCCTTGAGCAGGGCGGACTCTGCGACGGGGATGACGGCGTAGGTGGGAGATAGGAGGCGGCGGAGGGTGTAGATGCAGTGGCGGACCGACTCTACGGTCGTGCCGGTGCCTGGGAGTCATTCAGAGATGAGGCCTTTGTCAATTGGGGAGGGTGATCTTACCGGTGTAGACCAGCACGTTGAGTTTTCGTGAGGCCATCGCGCGTAGGTGAGCGGGCTGTGATGGGTTGTAGTATGAGATGAGTTGGTGCGTGAAGAGCGAGTTTCAGTGGTGGGAGTCACCATTCTTTTAGGGGGCACTGTGTTAGACACCGCCCCCAACAGAATCCCAATCACCAACCCGAGTCTTCCGTTTACACGATCGGAAGGCTAACGAAGAAGGACGAATTGAAGGCACACACCGAAGCAGCACTCACCAGGATTCATACTCTGAGCGAGAAGACACAATGTCGAAACAAGAGAGCGACGCGGCGCAAAAGGCCGCAGCGGATGACGACGAGCCCGATGACTGGTACGTTGGTCAACACAAAGTTGTTTCTTGCCTTGAGGAACTCGTAGCTCGCGATGCGGTCCGTAAGACACATCGAGGACCCTCCCGGGTAACACTTGAAAGGGAGAAGCAAACAACCTCACGAACTAAACATCGTCCGTGTGCAGGGACAAGCGCATCTTCAGCACGGGCTGTGCAGGTACGGCATTTCCCACCATCTTGTCCGCCTTCCGCGTGGACAGCGGAACGCGCTAACTCTATGCTCTTTTTCTGGCAGATGAGAATACCAAGTTGACCGATTGCTATTTTGAAAAGAAGGACTGGCGGCAGTGTACGGCCGAGGTACGTCTCTCCACCAAGTCATGTCGAGTCCCGTGGAGCTTGCATCGATGGTAGAGTGAAGCTGATGATGTTTTTACCCGGCGTAGATGGAGCGGTTCAAGAGCTGCTGGAAGCAGCAAGGCAACGACCAGCGGACCGATACGAAGGATGCATGAGATTCCGAAAAGAACCGACGAACTTGTGAGAAACCATTGTACCAGAACCTGTAGACCTTTTTTTTTTTTCTTTTTTACTTCTACTCCCAAAAGAGAAAGGCTGATGATGCCGGCAAACGGTAATCATAACCATGACAAAACCTGTCGCGCGCACAGTGTTCGTTCACCTCCCAAAGTGGCCCAAGCTCCTGCCACCACGTCTACCGACCCCCGGCCTCGCGTTCACCCGGGGCCGACTAAATTTCCATTTGGCACTTATCGTTGCCCATGCCGAAAAGGAACAATTCTTGTCACCTATTGCCACCCAGAACCGCCCTTTCTTCTCCTCGCCCCGTCGACCCTCCTCCCGTTTCGATCTTCCTTCCGCGGACGAGAGAGCCTGCACGCTGCACAACCACAATGGCGTACCAACGCGCCCTCCTCCGCCCGCTGCTCCGCGCGACGTCACGCCAGTCCCTCGTACAGACCGCAAGCATCACCACAACATGCCGCCACAACGCCGCTGCGGCCGCCACCTCGGCGCAGCGCGCGACGCCGGCCAAGTCCAGCACGAGCTCCAGCTACGTCAGGCGGTCCCCGGCCTCGAGCACCTCCCGCCCCGCCGCCCCGAAAGCAGCACCCTCGAAGCCGGCGCCGCCGCCCGCGCCAGCGGCCCCTGCCTCCTCCTCCTCCTCTGCCGACGCGGACCCCCTCCCCGACGCGCCGGTGGCTACCTACCCCGCGGGCTCTATGACCCCTTTTGCCTCCTCTAGCGGGCCTCCCTACCAACCGCAGCAGGAGCAGCAGCAGCCGCAACCGGGGCAGATAATCGACTGGTCGACTTCATACTACGGCCTGGGCACACAGAGCTTCTCCAAGGAGGTCGTCAACATCCTCCTACAGCCCGTGAACCCTGCCGACGTCGAGGTCAAGGCTGACGGCATCATCTACCTGCCCGAGATCAAGTACCGGCGCATCCTCAACGCTGCCTTCGGCCCCGGTGGCTGGGGCCTGGTGCCCAAGGGCGAGGTGATCGTAGGTGACAAGGTCGTGACGAGGGAGTACGCCCTCGTCGCGGAAGGAAGGTACGTTTGAACCCCCCCGTGACTCGGAAAGGAAGCAGCCAAGAGACTAACACGCAAAACTCCTCCCCCGGCGCAGATTCATCTCCCAAGCACAGGGTGAAAACAGCTACTTCGCGCTCGAGAGCCTCCCCTCGGCCGTCGAGGGCTGCAAGTCCAACGCGCTGATGCGGTGCTGCAAGGACCTCGGCATCGCCTCGGACCTCTGGGACCCCGTCTTCATCCGCAAGTTCAAGAAGGACTACGCCGAAGAGGTGTGGGCCGAGCACGTCGTGAGCAAGAAGAAGAAGCTCATCTGGACGCGCAAGGACGTGCCGGTGACATATCCCTACAAGCGGACAAACTGAGCCTCGCCGAGACGATGAGGTGACGCGGTATGCAGATCTGCGGCCCTCGGCATGACGAGGATGAGGCATGTATAAAAATGGGGAAAGAAATGAAGTACCTTGTAGGATTCGAAGAGTGGGCATCTCAACTGTAGAAATAGATACGCATAAACGCCATCATGGCCATTTGCCAGTAGAGGCAAAGGGCCGTGGACGAAGAATTTCTCTTATAGACGAACGGCAGAAGCACATTTCCATAGCGACCAATTGCCACCCTCGTGCACAATTACGTTGAGTCGGTCTCGTTGGCGGACAATTGAAACGGGAAATCGGCTGTTGAAAGCGACTATCCCAAGTCTATTCAGCTCCTGAACATGGGAATCTAACAGAGAGGGAAATGGGAGCGCAGAGCGTTGCTGGTCCCAATGATAGCCACCCTCGAGTGTATCCTATCAACCCAAAGACTCCCTCGCAAAGCCGAACCAAAATCATGTAAAAAAAAAAGGGCAACACCACCACCCCAAACGAAACGCCGTTCCCTAGGTACCAAAACACCAATCATCAGACGAGTGAGGCGGGTGCAATCACTTCTGCACACCCGAGCTGGACCCACCATCGGGGTTCTCGGCCGTCGGCGTCGCTCCCCAGCCCCACGGCATCCACGACGACCCACCGCTCGTCTGCCTCCGCCGGACGATGCCGTCCTCGTCGTTGCCGTCGAGATCCTCGGCCCCGCTCTCGGCATCGATCTTTTCAAAGTCCGTCTCGCTGCGCGACTTGCTCAGCCCGCTGTGCGCGCTCATTGGCCTCTGCGTCACCTCCTCCTCGCTGTTACCGTCCAGCTGCATGCTCCCCGGGCGGCCGGGCCCGTCGAAAGTCTCCGAAGCGGCGGCCTCGCGTTCGAGGGCCTTGAGCAGGAAGGAGAGGCGCTCGCGCTGCGCCGCGATGAAGCTCATTCTCTCGCCGCCCTTAAGCTCCGGAGGGATGATGGAGCCCGACTTGGAGAGGTCCTGGTGCTGACCGGGCGCACCACCGCCCGCGGCGGCGTTTGTGGCGGCGGTAACGGCGCCAGCGAGGAGGTTGTAGAAGTCGGAGCCAGCGTGGCCGGCCGGGGTCCAGCGCGCGGTGGGGACGCTGAAGCGGGCGAGAAGCGATTGGGTGTAAGTCTGGGTCGGGGCGTTGGAAGCGGCGGGGGCGGACTGAGCGGCGGGTTCAGGGTCGCCCGGGGGCAGGCCCAGAACGTTGGTCTTGATGAGCTCTATGGCACGCTTGAGGTAGGCGATGCCGGCAGCCTTGAGGCGATCGTGGGCGTCGGAGATGAACTCCTCGATCTGCGCTTCGTTGTCTTGGAGGAAGGGGTGGACGTGGGTCTGGTAAATAATGCGGGCGCCTTGGGTCTGGGGGAGGACGAGGTAGAGAAGGAAGAGGAATCGGATGTAGGCGTAGAAGGGGATCCTACGGCGGTGTCAGTGAGAGTTGGGTCCGAGGGAGTGTGGCGAGTCAGAACCTACCAGACGAGAATCCATTCAGTCCAAGACTCGACGAGGAGAGCGCAGGCGAGGACGACCCAGTACATGAGCCATGGTGTCAACTGGGCGGGGTCGGATGTCTTGAGGGCCTTGTAAGAGGCGAAGAGGGGGAAAAGGAAGGAGGCGATGGAGCTAGAATGCGGAATGGGATATCAGCCAAAGGGAGCAGAGTGGCGGTCTCCAAGTCGACTTTGGAGGCAGGAACGCGGGCGAGCTTTATGCCGACGGGCGAAAGAGAGAGGGAGGGGCAAATAGGTGCCGGTTCGGCGCCTGTTGAGGGGAACTCACGATAAGAGGTGGGCGAAGATGTCGAACATGATGGCGATAAGGGGGTTGAAGAAGGTCGTCAAGGTCGAGTGAGGTGGGTGTAAGAAAGTAAAAAGGTTGTTGCCCCGGAGCAGGAGGAGGGAAACAGATGGAAGGGGTCCGTAGCCTTGCACGGCTCAGTCAGCGCAAAGGAGGAGTGGCGGATACGATGGCCGTGAGGTAGAGGGGCGGTCAGGCCGGTAGTTGATTTGAGGTGACAGGTGAGAGGAAGAGGCCGGGCGTTTGAAGGGTCTCGAGGGGTCCCAGAACGTTCCCGTCAAGGGCTGCGGGTCTGGTGTACACGTATAAGCTTTGGCTGAGGTATGCAGTATGGTATGTACGTAGGTAGGTCGTTTGAGAAGAGAAGATACGGATTGGGCGCAAGAAGGACGATGGTTGGAGATGCAAGCCGCGCGCGCGGGGTGCTGCAGTGCAGGTGCAGGTGCAGGTGTGTAGGTATCTGTAGGCGCAGCTGTCGCAGTACCAGTGCCAGCACCCGGCGCACGGTGGGGTTCCGAGCACGAGGACAAAGCTATTCCAGGTCAAGTGAGCCTTGCAGCTCGGCGGATGGCACCCTAGAGCTGGGGAAGGCAGGGTGAGGGGCCGCTGGAAGCCGGCACTACCTACACGGTACGAAGGAGGTACGTACCGTACCGATTGGGTAGTGGCTTGGGGGAGATCGGAGGGGCAAACGGCAAGAGGGGCCCGGATGAGATCTTAGCTTGGGCGCCTCTACCTACCGGTAGTGAATGCTCAACGTCATTGAGGGGCACTACAGGTAGTACAGTGCTACTGTACGGCATGGGGAAGTATCTGCGTACTTGTTTATATCTAGGTATCTACCTGTACCTACCTTACCGAGGTGTAGGTACGGATATGGTGCGCTAGATAAGCCGATAAGGAAAGGAGCCTGGTCGATTAAGCTGACATAAGCAGGGCGGGCTGAAACCGGAACTGAGAGGGAGCGAACCTGATGAACCCGTCCAACGTCAGGTGTTGTCTTCCTCTCTCTCTTCCCGCAGGTCTCACCAACGAAAGATGGCCGCTTCTATATACCACGAGACTCTTCCTTCGTTCATGCACACATCGCTGCCAGCCTGCCTGCCCTTTCGCCGGCCGAGATATCTGTCCTAATGTATTCCTGTGACATATGGCTGTTCACAGCAACAAGGTTCGGTTCCTGGATCAGAACAGCCGTCCATCTGTCCGTCATTCGTGGCCTAGTTTCCCCAGTTGCCTAACACCATGTTTTGTTTCCAGGCATCCCCCGCATCCGAGTGCCATGTGATGCTCTTTAATATCTTTCGGTCCCACCCGATGACTGGGGTGCCGACTCGTCACGTTCCATCCCCGGACTGCTCTTCTGAGACACTCCCACCTCACCGAGACTCCTCACCGAGACTCCTCACCGAGACAGTATCATTTCGTTAGACACCATACTTGAACCGGAAGGAGTTGCCAGAGCCTACCGCAATGACACAGGGTATCGGTATGAAACGTCTATACGAAGTACACATTGATCGTCAACCCCCCTTGGCACGCCATCGCCATCATCAAATCAGTTATATGCCTCGACGTTTGCGATCGCCGTCTTGTTCAATCCCGCCCAGTGCTTCTTACCCCTGGCAAACCAGAGCGTCAGAGCGCCAACCACCGCAACAACATAGATCGGGCCGGCGTAGTTCATTTCCGTCCCGGTAACGGGAATAGTCTGGGGGAACGGCAGCCAGATGGTCAGGTACATCGACCACAGCAGCGCGTAGATGTTGATCGGAACCCCCCATCCCTTGGGCAGCGACCAGCTGCCGTACTGCACCTGGTACTCCAGGCCGTGTCCGATGCGTCCGGTCACACGGGCGTGGAGCATGCAGGATATGGCGATGATGTACGAGCTGTATAAGCCCAGGGAGGAGAGCGCGGTGAAGGCCGAGAACACCGTCGCCGTGGCGTTGTTCCCGACAGTGAACATCGACAAGCAGGTGACTATGATGCACGGCAGCCACACGGACCGGATCGGGACCCGGTGCTTGGGGTGCACTTTGGCAAAGTACCGTGGCAACCCGCCGTCCCGGGCCCACGCCCAGGTGATCCTCGACACCGACGCCAGCGAGGCGGCGACGACACAGAACGTGATGATGAGCAGGCCGCACACCATGGCCGTCCCCGCCTTAGGGCCCGCTGCGTTGAACAGCAGCGGGATGATGGGATAGTCAGAAGCCAGGATGTCTTCTGTCGCGCCGCCCATGCCGAATAAGATGGCCATGATGATGCCGTACGACAGGACACCGTTGAGCACTATCGTCCACAGCATGGCCCGCGGCACTGCCTGCTTCGCCCGGCGCACCTCCTCGGCCATGTGTACCACGCCGTCGAACCCGATGAAGCCCCACGCCGGGACCAGCATGCCTATGTTCCAGCTTACGAAGCCGTTGGTCCAGCCCGAGCTGACAGTGCGCTCGAAGAAGACGAAATCGGCGCTGGCACGCGGCGCGAGGGTGAGGAGCACGACGACGAAGACGAGCCACAGGGCGACGTGCAGCACCCCGGCGAGGAGCTCCATCCACGGGATCGTACGGAAGGCGTACATGTTGATGAGCCCGCAGGCGACGAGCTGCGCGATGATGACCATAGTGATGTGCCACGGTTGGAACTGGTACGACGGGTAGTTGGTGCTGACGAGGCCGATGATGATGTTGGCCTCGGAGGCGGCGGAGCCGGCCAGCGCTGAGACCCAGGCGAACCATGTCACCCAACCCTGCATCCACTGCGAAGATGTTCAGTTTCTTTTTACCTTCCGTGGTACGGTCCATTCAGCGTGCCGAGGCATTGACGCCACGGTGAAGGGAACCGGGGACATACCGTAATGAACCGTCGGTGCTTCTCCGGCGCTAGGAAGTGAGTCCAGTGATATTGTGCTCCGGCGATGGGTTGAATCGCCGCGAGCTCAGCCATGGACAGCGCCTGCGCCATGGCACCGATGACCACGAGGACAATGCCCCAGGCTAGCGTCTGCGGGCCGCCGTTGTAAAAGGTTGCGCCCATGTCCATGGCCATGACCTCCCACGACGACATGAAGATCAGGGCGAAGGCCAGCAACTGCCAGAAGGAGAACAAACGCTGCGTTCTCCGCAGTTAGCACATGTGCCAGTTGAGATCGTTTGGTGCAGGACGGAACGTCACATTACCCTCAATGAGGAGCCGCCGGTGCCGCCGTCCGATTGCGCATGCCGGCCCTCATAGTGGTCCCCGGCGCTGTCGTCCGTTTTGCCGGACGAACTCGTCGTGGTGTTGACGGCGGCATAGTCATTCTCGGGCCGCCGCATCTCGATAACGTCCGCTTGTCCCATCTTCGTCTCGCTCTCGGGTCGATTTCTCGCTTGAATTTGGGTCGGCGGAGGGGGGAAACTTGTCCAGCAGAAAACCCCAAAAGCATCATCACGAAAGGAGGAGAAATAACCACGCAGAAAAGCTGCGAGCGGACGAAAGAACTTTTTTCTCTGTCTCTTTCTCTGCAGCAAAACGATGCCAAGAGGACCGGGAAGACGATCCTGCTCATGGGTCAAACATGCAGTCCCCATTCGCATCAGTCCGACTTTAGATGCGATGTGACACTGAGACAAGGGATCTCGGTACATCTCATTGGTGCCAAGGGCATGCAATGCCCCCGTTAAGTCGATATCGGTCTGGATAGTGGCAAATAACCATAAAGGGTGGTTGTACCTGTATGAGACCTCTCCACCCCTCCCAGCCTTTGGCCTAGATGCAAGTGCCGCTAGCAAGGGGGGTCGGGTAGCACACGTCTAGGATTCCTGTCGCCACGGCCCGCCGAATTTCGATTACGTAGCAGGGGGGTTGATGAAAACTGCAAGTGTTTCGGGCAAGCTTCACGGAAAAAGAAAGAGGGAAGAATGGCATACAGACTAGAGATGCAGCGTGTGATCGTGCAACTTCAACTTCCTAATTTGGGGGCTTACGCCGTTTCTAGGTGTACCTTTTCCTCGAGGCAGGGTGTGGCCACCATGCTTCACTTCCACTGCTTGGAGTATTCGCAGCTGATGACCCGCAGCGTGTTGACGAGTCGTCTGCGTTCATGGAACAGGAGCAATGCTCCCATTTGCTGTTTCCTACGTGCGTGGCCGCCGAGCTGCGGTTCAATGCCGGCTGCCCACCGTCCGCCTCGTCCATAACCGCTGCGATGCAACTCGACAGAAACCTCTTTCTCTTCTCGTACATCTCCCGCAAGGATAGAGGCCTTGCCTCTGGTTCAACCTCAACCGCTCGTTCTTCCAGAGGCACCCAAGGGATCGTGTCCCCACACGGGGTTACTCGAGATGCGGGAGATGGAGCCTCAAATGCTGCTTTAGTCTCCAGCTCAAGGGCCTCATCGACCATAGGAACAGCTTGCGCTTCTGCCGACTTTGCCGAGGCTAACTTTTGGTAGCAGATTGAAAACATGCTCTTGCCCAGTATCCTGGAGTACTCTGAAGAAGCGCCCTTGAAGCATTCTAGAAAGACCGGTTTGTTGAGAGAGGCCGAGTCCGCAAAGAGTTGCTCCATTTGCTTGTCGATGAATGCCAAGAACCACGGGTCGTCTTCTGGAAGTCTCTCGCATGGCTTTCCAGCCAAGACGATGATGTCTAGCGCGGACAGTTCGTTTGCGTAACGCGGTATGTTTTCTTTGGCGAGCTCGGCTAACCCCGGAAGACCGTAGGTTTGGGCGGCGGCGTAGACGTACACGCTCGTTTCGAACTGGGCCGAGGTCCTGGAATCGTGCAGCGATGACCTCTTGCGAAGGGTTTGCCAAGTGTGCGTGTGAAGGTAATGAAGTAGCACATGACCTGCTTCTGCCGGCACATCTCCGATGAAGAACTCATTGGAGTTTTTGAAGATTTCCCTGAGCTCGTCGCTCACGCATAAGATGTCGCGAGGAACCGTGAACGCCTCTCCGTCTTGGAAGTAGACGCTGCAGGTTGGGCTTTTATATGGGCTTCGAATGACTGTTAGCATCAAGTACGACACCGCTAATGGAGTGTGAAACTTACGATATCTCAGGTCCATCGTCAATGGCATCGGGAATGAGCACCTTGGGCTCACCGTCAGCGACATCGGCAATGGCCACTGGCTCGTCCTTTTCTGGTGCATAGCTCATTGCCTTCTTTGGTGCCTTTCTCATTGCCTTCTTCTTCTTGTTCACCATGCTTGAGACAAGTACAATTGCGGTGATAATGAACTCCCATACAGTCAAGAAGGGGCCTCTTGGTGAGTTATTAAATAGACACCTCTGGATTGCTTCTTCTGTCAATTGTCACATGTTGTAGACGTAATATTGGCTTGTGATACACTGTATCTAAAGCCTTACTGTTGCAAAAAGTTCTTTTGGCCTTGTTCAAGATCAAACTTTGACATTCAGCGCACCGAACTCAGTCAAAAGGGTAGCAAGATGCCCGGGTACCATGGTACTATGTTTCTTCTAGAAACCTCCTATTATGCTAAGTATCGGGCATGATACTCCTACTGTGCCCTTCTGGTTTTACAGGGCGGCAAGGGTAAGTTTAATGCAGGGGGAATATTCACTAAAAGTCCTTCACTAAAAGTCCTCCAGTAGGGTAAACATTGGTTACCAGGCATGTCTAATTAACCTCGGTTGGATACCATCGTATTAAGAGTATTGTGTGTACCTTTGCAACCTTGAGAGGTTGGATACCTACCTGGCTTCTCTCCTACATCTGTTTGCCACAAGCCTGCAGCCAATGATATTCCTACCAAGGTGCCGGTTCTTTGGTCCGTCCTGGTATCGGTAGTGGCCGTCTGTTGATCCACATCCTCACTGGCCGCACCTGAAGCATTATGCAGCGGACATCACAAAGGTACCTGCAGGACCAAGCCAAACGCTGAGTTAGTCACTCGGATAAAGGCATGGAAACCAATACCCAAACATAACGAAAAGCACATTTCAGAAGAGGTGCCACTCTGATACTCCTACAACACCTTCTTCTATCTTGATGGATGAATGAGTTTGTGAGTATACATACGATTGGAATCAGGCTTGTAGCTGTTGGATATCTCCGAGTTATCCCTTGAGCCGTTCGGTGTATAGATTGAAAGCCTATCACCGACTGACATGCCGTAAAAGCAATAAGCCCACTCTACTTACCTTCACTATGATGGCAACCGAGGCACTTTAGGTCATCCGACCGAATCTGAACAAGACAGTAGCATTACAGCTCCTCGAGACTTTGCTTATTTTAGGTTGTAAGTTTCAAGTCTGTTCGGGCGGTGAATTTCTGAACGAAAGTCCTCGTATAAGGTTGTAAGTTCTGATCGTTGATGTGATGCTCGAGGCAAGCACTGACGCAATATAGAAGTATAGGCATTAATTCTCAATTACCCCACGACCGTTAGCTTCATAAAAGTTCATGAACGGATCTTGACAATTAATTACTCCGCAAAAGGCTTATCACGAAGAAAACATAGCCAGAGAGTCAGACAACCATAGTGGCATACTATATATTGGCTCCAATCACTGTTCACAGCCTCTTATAATGTCGGCCGCGTGTTCTGCAGCAGCATAGACCGTTGCTTGGGTATGTGCCGCCGGTAATATGGGCATGATGCTTGCATCCACCACCCAAAGTCCCTCAACTCCGTACACCTTCAAGTTGCTGTCTACAACACCGCCCCACTCCCGAGGCATCATCGCCGCCGTTCCAGCGGGATGGTCAAGACTTGAAGCTAGCCATGACTCTTTCATGACTGCCTCGATCTGAGCGTCACTACTCACGCCTAGGCCTGGCACCAGTTCAACTGCTCCAAGCGGCTGGATACTAGGGCTCGACATGAAAGCACGAGCTTTTGCAACTGCCCGGATCAGAAGGAGTGAGTCGACTGGATTAGAGATCGTGTTGAAGTCGATCAGAGGTGCGATAGACGGGTCTGGGTTGGTACTGTTGATGCTGATTGTGCCTCTTGACAAGGGCTTTTGTAGAGCCACTGGAACGGTTCCTGAGCCTCCAAAGGCGAACTCAACAATACCTGCCTTGGGGTTGAGGAAATGCTCCCTTAACACTTTTCGTTGCTGGAGGTAACCCTTTACCAATGCCGGGTTCTCGGCGTAGACTTGAGGGAGATGCTGCAATGGTTCTTGCTTGCTCACTGCCTCCGCAATAGATTGATAGTTGGCCGGGTCAAGATCTTGTAGGGACGTGAACACGGCTTTATTTCCCCAGGCATGGGTGTGTGGCCCAGTTCTGTTGGTCTCGTACTCCGCCCAAGACCTATTGTAGAAGATCTCGTTGCTCATCAAATTCGGATTGAGTGCAGTGTCATTTGCGACTAATTATAAAGATACAAAATTAGCTGCGGACTGAACCTGAGGTCCCAATAAAGATCGCTTACAGTCGTAAACCATGAAGATGGTTGGATGATCATGAAAGTTTGCACCGACACCAGGTAAATCAACCACCATGTCAATATCGAGGGAGCTCAGCAGTTTCTCTGCACCAATTCCGCTGAGCTGCAGAATTCGCGGAGTGTTGACAGCGCCTGCAGCCAGGACGATGTTTTCAGATCGCACGAATTTGGTTTCCGAACTATTATCGCGACTGCTGATGTTGATGCCGACTGTCTTGTTGCCTTCGAATCTGATAGCTGCTCCGTAATGGCGCACGATGAGGTGCAAGTTTTGGCGGCCGCTAATAGGACTGAAGTATGCGGTCTCGGATGTCGAGCGCGTTGCACTCTCGCCCCCCGAGTTTTGAGGTAGCCAGGCAATGCCGACGTTGTCTCCATCAGCGCCGTCTCTCAAAACGGGAGCCTTGAGATTTTCGACCCAAGCTTGAGCCTGGAAAGCTTGATACTACTGAGCTAAGAAGTACGCGGCTCGGCAAATATATGCAACTCACCTGCTTCTGGCCACTGCCATGACGGGAAACCAATCTTCACGGGCCCATCTCCATATGCCTCTGGAGTCCATTGGTAGTTGTACTTATCGACATACTTCTGAGAAGGGGGTAGGAAAGCCGAAGACTTGCGAAAGTACTTCATGAAACTATCCCATCCCCAACCCGGATTTCCAAGGGCTTCCCATGCGTCGTAATCAGCTACGGAGCCGTGGTCCCAGGCCATACCATTCACAGTTGAGCTTCCACCTACAGTCGCACCAATACGGAGCCGAGAGGTACGGTTTCTGAGGTGGGCTTGTGGAATAGAGGTGATGTTGTAGAGGTTGGCTGACTGGTCGAGTGTTGTAAAGTACGGAACGGTAACGTTCACTGTATTGACAAAGTCCCCGTAATCAATTACCAGCACCGTCTCTGGGAACGTGCCGGTTAATATGCGATAGTGTGTCAAAAAGTAATGAAATAAAGCATAGCTATTAGTGTCTCTTACTGCTTGTATTTTGGCTAAGTCGATTGGCCACAACGAGACCGCTGGTGCCACCTCCTACCACAATGTAGTCGTATTCTGCGCCGACGGAGTTGACACTTTTTTGGACCTGAGTTTGGCATCGTGACAAAACGAAACTTTGGGTCAGTAAAAGAAGGACCAGGAGAAAATAGGGCATGACTAGAGTCTTTATCAAATCCTCTGTAAAGGCACACCAGAGGGGAGTTGTATTAACAAGGAAAGCCACCAGAAGGAGTACAACAATAACGCATTTGTATTTATCGGGAGATTTGCGAGATACACCAAATTTTCAATTCCCCTCTTTTTCAACTGCGCACAAAAAAGCGGTGGTGACACTGATGTGCCAATGAGAATCGAAGCTATTGACTGTCGTGTAACGCACAGCGCTGGTGTGCTTATTCACCAAGCTAGCTATGAAATGCCGCCGCTAGCTAGTTATTGGCCAGAAACAAAGGGAAAATATGTGCGCTAATTTTGGTAATGTCTTACGGAATGTCGCAAAATTGTGCAACAGATAGACATGTTTTGTGAAGCTAGAATAGCTTCTCAGCCGTACCGACTAGCTCAGCTGGTCGTCTTTAGACTATCAGCAGGACACCACGACTTTATACTTCATTTACATAGATCAAAAAGAACATTACTCAGTGACAGACTTCTAAAAGCGCGTGCTACATTGTTCCAGGTATCGGAAGTAACCCACACTCAGTGGAGGTTTACTGAAGTTTTATACAGATGACAGAACAAATCAAATTCAATGATAAATGATGCACGATTATCTAAGGCAGTAATTACCTCGCTAGAAGACGGACATGAAGTTGGGGTAAGCATTAGCACGGCAAGAACCCGATGGCATCCACACATCCAAGGGCGGGTTTTCGAAAAGTCTCAATTCAGCAGAGGTTGAGGCAGGTATCTCTGAACCACTCAATTCTTCAAGGGTTCTTGATTGCTTTATCTTCGATTTCATTCAATCCAAGTCGACGCCGGCAGAAAGTGTAAGTAGATTCTAGCTGTCAACGAAGACACCACGGCGCTGACTGTCCTCGAAGTTGATAAGCTTCACACATTTGACCAACATGGATCATTGGTGTGATGAACCCGCGATAGACTGATTGTTCAACTTTATATTGCACTGAATCAAAGAGTTGTTCCGTAATCAATTTCTTATTTGCAGCATCGAAGCTGCTATAGCGCCAGTGCCGAATGGGTATCTCTCTGCGACGGCTCCAGAACTTTCAAGTCTCGCGTCAGGACCTCCGCTTCGAATTCATTACAGATAACGGCTTAGACTACATTGTTATCAGTTAATATTATTGAAGATTGTTTTCAACTGGGGGAGGAAGCATACCATTATTGACTCGCAGACCAGGCCAGGACAGAACGGCTTGCCATCGATCATCTGGCAATGGCACTCGGCAAATGGGGCGGCAGCCGAGAGGGCTACAAAGACTGCAGCAATTGCAGGGATGAGAAACTTCATGCTGAAAATACTGGTGCTGATTTTCTATGCTGAGCTCTGAGAATCAACGTTGTATTAAGATAGGAAAATGGCAATCCACGAGGCCAGGTTCAGGCGCCTTATATATAACTCGCCGTGGCCAGCAAGGTTACTGACGAACGAACCTATTTCCGGCACCGCCCTCATGCAATGTGACTTAAGGCACAAGCTTTTCGACGACCTTGATGGCAGAGTTCAATGGAGTCATCGTGTGGCTAGCAAGTTAGCTGTCACGGCCTTGATGGTAAATGCAATAGCACCATCATCGCCGCCAACTTTGTTGCCAGCATTCCGGCGCTCGGGACTGTTTTCATAAGCAGTCAACCCGTGGTTAGAATGAAGTCTCTTTCAGCAGTTGTTTTTGGTCACGTGGGATATAAGGCGTTATTTACTGCCCTGTAACTAACGATGTCGTTATGTTAGGTGACACTTTGCATGATCGGGTATTTGGTAGCTGTTTCTTTTGTCCGGGGTTGGGTGAAGCAGCATTATCTTAAATCGCGATATCTACTGTTGCCTCGATAAGGGAAGATAGAAGAGAAAAGGCGAGCTATGCAGCAGATAGAAGTGGGTTGCCTAGCGGAGCTCGGCATCCCAGTTGTTCAGGATCTGATAGTCCTCATATTCTAACAACATCGTTGTTGGTATCGTAGGATCCGATCGGATGGGGCTGAGCAGCAGTAAGTTCGAAGTATAGCTACTTATTGAAAAAGAAGAAGAAGAAGCTATCACCGTTTGCCAGCGCTGTGGGTTTGGGTACCGTTCGTGCCTCAAGCCGACACATTTCTCCGTGGGACGCCCGGCATTTCGGCAATCGTATCATAGACTGTCTATATGTGATTGTACGCATAGCTGTCCTTCACATGAATTACCCCTTTAATTACCAGGTGACCCTATTTCTGCCAAGGGCGGGGTAGAGCAATGCATTCACAGCATAAGTCTGACAATCCAATAGTTTTAGAGTACTTCTAGTTGGGTGCTTAGTTCGTAGGGGGGTATTCCAGCTTCAGGGGGGGTGTCCGCCAGTTGGGCAGAAGCTCAGGGGTAAAGGCCTAATAGACAGTGTAAATTAAAATTGAGTAGCTAAAATGGGCTTAGCATATGCTAAGCATATCCCCTAATATATAGAGCCTACCTTTTATAACTCTAGAAGACTTAAGATATACTAAGGTAACTAAGTCTTTTATAGTTATAGAAGGTAAGTACTATATTTCCTTATGATATGCTAAGTATATGCTAAGCATATGCTGAAACTCTTACACTCCTCACACTCTAAGCTAAGCCTAAATAAGCCTGATACCCCCCTCCTAAGCTTTTCGGCCCCATAACGGATACCCCCACCCGAAGCTGGAATATCCCCCTACGAACTATTCTCCCCAACAGATAGAGACACACAACATAGCAATCAATCAACGCAAGGATATCGCTGCCAATTACGCGCTTCATCAATAGGAAGCACAGAGGGGACGAACCTCTCGTTGACCATTGCAGGGCGGGGTGTTAGCGCGTCGGGGAATAATGAATATGTCGATAGACAAGCAAGCTGAATGGAGCCTTTTTTATTTTATTTTATTTCTCTTTTCTTCTACCCCCCGGCTCCCCCTCCCTTTCTTTCTTGTAAGAGATGATTGGGTGGGGCTGGCATCTACTTGGACGCGTGGTGACCTTGGCGACCCTAGCGGATCGATCTCTTCACATATCCATGTTCTTTCAGTCCTCATGCTTGGCCGCCGATCAGTAAACCACTTACCTGAAGTGCACGGCTAGCTTGGGAAAGGCTGATGATACATCTGTCTTACCACTTGGGTGACGAAAAAAAAACAGTGCTGTCGTTGCCATATCATAACTAAAACACTAGGAATGCCATTGGTTCACAAGTCCTCGTTAGATGACAAGAAACAGGAAGAAATCCCATCATTCTTGTGTTTCATCACCTCTGCTTTGACTAATTCGTGAATACCTCGTAAATGGGCCTTTTTACCGTATCCTCGGCGACGTCGTGGTAGTGGCAAGGGGGAAAAACGCGCAGTTTTGGTCGCCTGATAGTATTATGAAAAGAAACACATAGTAGCACACTATGTATTTGATAATGTCCTTCGTAGAGAAGAGTCTTCGCCACGAACTCATTGTCTTGTCGCTTGTCCCGGGTTTACACACATTAACAACTTGGCGCTGCCAGCCTGTATTGATTAGGGGAAACCGCTTAAAACAATGCCATGTACATTGCTTCGGCGCCGCCGCTATTCGTTGCGATAGACTGATTATGTGCTGCAACCTTGCTCCCGTTGGACCCCTACATGCTAGCGAGTCAGACGATGCTGGGGTCGATCCCTATGTCTTCTACAAGAGAAAATCACGAATGAGGCCCAAATAGCTAAAGAGGTGATAGTTCGAGTAGCACCACATTGCCTATGGAAAAATGCAATCGACCACTCAGGCCAGACATATGCCTTACAAGATAAAAGGGAGGAAGCCGATTTTCTCATCAGATGAATGTATACCAGCTATGGAACATATACTACCTTAAGGCAGCCAAGAACCGTGGAGAAGCCCTGGGACGGAGTAAGAATCGACAATTGGAGCGAAGAATGGGATGAACTGGCTGCATGGGGCAAGGGCTGGCTATGTTCGCCAATACTAGAAAACGTCTTCTCAAATATGATTGAATTTATCTGTAGCTCGACTGAAACCCGGAAGACGAGTCAGGCACTGGAGAATCAGCTCTGCACAGCCTCGGAAAGGAATCCATCTGTCCCTCCCCTAGTTGACTGACTCCCATGCTCTACAGCAATACCTTGAGTAGACGGTAGAAAGATGCCGCTACGCATGTTATTGTGAACTGCCTGGGCTATTATACTCGACGCAACTTTAAAGAATGGCCGAAAAAAACATTCTGTCAAGAGGGATACTGCGTTCCATGTACATTACACCGGCTGTGGCAGGCGGCTTCGATTATTATTCTCCATTCTTGAGGAACCTGGGCCAGTGTTGACTTGCAACGACTTGACTTACAAAGATCTTATCGCAGCAAGGAGTGAAAAGTCCGTCCGTATTAACACACCCATCCTGCATTTGAACCCTACGCCAACACTACACTCGATTGATAATTCTCCAACCTACCACCCACCCACCCAGATGCAGCTCCCCGCTTCACCGGATAATTCGGATAAGCCGAACTCATAGATACTAGCCTCAGAGTTCCCAAATCATGTGTATGCTCAGTGGACCTGACGTCGTAAATGCCGGCTTCCACGAAGTTCATGTCCACTCAGTAAATTTGACCAGTGGCATTGACCAAGCAGCAATAATTGTCTATGTAGAGCTACGAGCTGGAGCGCTGTATCCTAATATAAGTTTTAAAATTGATACAATGTCTTGAAAAGTATAAGATCCTAAGTCAAGTAAGAAGAAGAAAGCACAACAGCAACAATCTTCCAACGCTCCTTTATCACGAACAGTCCCTCTCTTATTACACTCTTTACTTCACTAAAGTCTTTCTTCCCCCGTTTTACTTTCTCAATATGGGTTTCGTCAAGACAGCCAGGGCTTTGGCCATTGCCCTGCCCGCCGTCAATGCAATTGCCCCTCCTGCCATCAGCGGTTACACCCTTACTTGGGGAGACGACTTCGTCGGCGCCGCCGCAACGTTGCCCAACGCCACGAACTGGATTTTCACCACTGGAACATCTTACCCTGGTGGTGCCGCGCAGTTTGGTACCGGCGAGATCGAAACCTACACCAATGCCATTGCAAACGTGCAACTTAGTGGCAAGGACACTTTGCAAATCACCGCCCTCAAGGACGCTACTGGAGCTTGGACCTCCGCTCGCATCGAAACGCAACGCACCGACTTCGCTGCCGCAGCTGGCGGCAAGATGCGTATCCAGGCCAGCCTCAGCTTGCCTAATGTGGGTACTCACGGCGTTGGCTACTGGCCTGCATTCTGGGCGCTTGGAAGCACATTCCGTGGGAACTACAAGTAAGTTATCAGTAAAACCGATAATCAAATCAGCGTTGAAAAATCATTCACTAACAATCATAGCAACTGGCCCGCGAGTGGTGAACTCGATGTCATGGAGAGCGTCAACGGTATCAACGAGGCCTGGGGTACGATGCACTGCGATGTTAACCCCGGAGGTGCTTGCAACGAAAATAACGGTCTCTCCGGTAACCTAACCTGCGCCGGAAGTGCGTGCCAGGGCAACTTCCATACCTACGCCGTCGAGGTTGACCGCACCGCATCGCCGGAGTCTGTGAACTGGTACCTTGACGACGTTGTATACTGGACTGTCACCGAGACCCAGTTGCCCGCAGACATTTGGGCACAGACTGTAGACGTTCCGTACTTCGTTCTACTCAACCTTGCTATTGGCGGCTCCTTTCCCGACAAAGTCTTCGGTAGCACCACCCCGACTGCCGACACTGTTTCTGGCGGCGTTTTTGAAGCCGAGTACGTTGCCGTCTACCACACTTAGGTGGAGCTGTTTTTCATTCGTTGGGATACCCACCAGAAGCTTTTGACCTCGGGAGAGCTTCTGATGACACATTTGGGGACGAATACCATAATTATCATTATAGTTGGCCTTGTTGTTTCGAATAGGCCTGCATGACTTCACGACCACTGTTCTGTTTTTCACAATCGGAGTTTATGGATTTAATATGAACGGATACGTTACATAGACTTGGACCAATTTGTTTTGACTCTCACATGCCGTAAATGATGGATGCCGGAAGACCCGTTCTCGTTTTCCGGCTACTTATGACTCCCAGAAGACTGCAGTCATGCGAGTGTTTCGTGCCTTTGCATGCCGGATCAACCCAAGCTCGGCATTCCATGTTCGGCCGCCAGCGAAAACCCGGATAACAATTGAGCTACGACCGGACATTTCAACGGACATTTCAAGCGCCGGCCACCGAATGAAGTCCCCACATCACACCCCGACACACCCTTCGGCCAAAGCCATCCTTGAGTCCGAGGTCGTAGCTTCCCGCAGAGTCTATGACGAGGTAGTGCTGCTCGGAACTTATCCTTCGCCATAAACCAGGGAATCACGGCCTATGACGACAAACACTGCGCTCGAGCTGACATGTGTACAACTAGTATAGACCCAAAGCAAACGGACGTTTTCTCCAGGCCGACCGACACTTCTTTTTTTTCATTTCCGGGACCGAACCGGTTCATAATTTTTGTAACGTCATGGATTGCGTGAAGAATTAGAAGTAGTTTGGGCACATAGATATTGAGTAAATAAAACTGGCTGTCTGCCCTTGCCGCTTCATTGAATCAGTTACAGATATCATTGTCCACTACGCAGAACATAGGATATTCTACGAAGATCACCATGTCATCAACGCCGCCGCCAATCACTGAACGCACCCTGGCCATCTTTGGCGCAACAGGTCGTACCGGAAGCGAAACTTTGGAAGCAATCCTTGCCAAGCCGGATCACCCTTTTAGGCTGAGGATCTTTGTCCGCTCCCGCGATAAACTTATTTCCATGTTCCCTCAGTTCAAGACTGACCGAGACGTGAGGATTATCGAAGGACAAGTCACCGACATTTCCTCCGTAAAACATTGTCTTTTGGATGCGGATACCATCATCTGCGCTCTCGGTGACAACGACAACAAACCCACCGTGCATGTGCTGCGAGACGCTACAGAGTCGATTGTCACTGCATTATATCAACTTAAGAGCAATGCAGGTGGGAAGTGGAAACCACCACGATTTCTCCTGCTGTCGTCGGCAACATGGAACAAGCGGTTCGATGCACAAACACCCGTGGCCGTGAGCTGGCTCATAAAAAATGCGTTCTACTATCCCTACGCAGACCTTCTCAGCGCGCACGAGACATTGCAATCCGAGCCGGAACTGCTGAAGTTACAGCTCGTACAGCCACCGGCAATCATTGAGGAAGAAGCGAGCGGGTATATCATTAGCGCTGAGTCGGTAGGCCTTGCAGTGTCGTATGCAGATCTCGGCGCAGCGTTTGCAGAGTTGGCGACGAAAGAGGCGTATGAAGAGGTTGGGGCGGTCGGTGTTACTTCAAATATGGCCAAGAAGGGCTTCTCGAGATATGGCTCTGAAATCTTGTATAGAGTGGCTCGAGGGCTGATGGCGAGCTTTATCCCTGGGTTCTGGAGACTCTTTGGCTGAGATGAGGGAAATTGAGCAACAATATATTACTACTAAGGGTGTAGTACACCAGCATTGATTCTACTGGACATTATCCAGAATAATTTACCACTAACTCATTCTCCAGAGGGTATTTCTCAAACACGCTGCACATTTAACATGCCTTTCCACACAGACTTGATGATGCTTAGCTTAGGCCCAGTGCGTCGCGAAGTCGTCAAAGAAACAGCATTGTTGTCGTGCAGGACATATTCTTCCTGTTCTCCCGACAGCGCAATTTTCTCCAATTGCCGGATTTTCCAAACGCGAAGAAACCAGACTGAGATTGATCAGCACACCGAAACATTTAAGCTACTGGTTGAACCTCAACTTACTTGATAGGAAGGCCGCAATATACATAAAGCCCGTGAACACCTGAACGTTTAAGTAGGCGTCGATACTGGAGGTCTTGATCGTCAGACCAATAGGCTCGGCAAAGGTTGCTGGGATGACGAGAACCATCCAGAAGATGGACATTGCCGACGGGAGGAGTTGGATTCCAACGACTTCGGTAGCGACAGGTGCGACGGTCGTCCAGAGCACGCCAGAAAAGGCGCCAAAAAGTGCGAAAAAAATGATGCCCACAAGGTACTTCCCGGCGAAGATCCAGATGAAGAATGTCGCGAGGCCAGCGATAAGGGTGCTCAGCCCAGCAACGTTGATGCGGCCGAAGCGATCACTGACTAGGCCGATGATGGGGCGTCCGATACCCTGAGATACTGCACGACAGGTCAGCGCCTCGCACTCGTCTACAGAGTAACTGGACTACCTACAATTAAATATCGCCGATACGATCGATCCCTGACTGGCACTGAAGCCAACAGTCTGGGCATAGTCCGCTAACGAGAAGACGGATATCACGTAGCCGAACAACCCAAAAAAGCCCCAAGACACACACAGCCAAAACTCACCCCTTTTGAAGATGTCCTTGTGAAATGGTATGTGCACACTGCCGAGAGCCTTGTTGCGGTCCTTAACCACCAGACAGCACAAACCGTTGACGACGAAGGACAAAATCGCAAGGATGCGGAACGCCCACGGCAGGCTGATGTTACGGATCATGGCGTTGGTGCCAAGTGAATATATGAGGCCACCAAAGCCGGAGCCGGCGGTAGCGATGGAGTTGGCGAATGAACGACGGACAACAAACCACTGAGAAACAAGACCGACGGTGGAGTTAAAGGTGAACCCCATTCCCACGCCAAAGCCGATGCCTTGCGAGAGGAGAAGATGCCATATTTTAGTCGTAAACGAGGCGCCGATAAGGGCGGCTCTGGGACGGAGAAATTGTGAGAATCCGGAGTATTATGCGGAGTTAGAAGGGACGGACTTACGCTTGGACCACGACGCCGATACCGAGAGAAGCTTGGGTTCCGATGCGGGGGATGCAGAAGGTGACGATCGGAGAGCTGAGCAGAGCTGGTCCGAGGATGTGAGCGAGGTGACGCGGGGACACCCGGGGGAATGGGGGAAATGGGGAGCCAAACTTACCCACAGAAAAGGATAAACCGCCGACGAAAGCCAGTTCGATCGGGCTGGCGCCGGGAAATGCTCCAGAGTGAAGGTAGTATGCGAGGAAGACGGCGTAGGACTAAACCACCGATGAGAAAGCCTACTCGGCGTACAGTCACGGGTAGCAGCTATCAACTCACTGAATTCAAACCCCAGGTGTGAGCATTGGTGAGGAAGACACATCCAACGACGACCCTGTTGCAGACGTCAGCATCATGCGGAACCAGCACAGTGGCCTGAGACTCACCATCCATAGCCGCCTTCCTTGAACTCTACATCGTCGCGCGGCTGCTGGACGGTCGCGTTCTTTGACGAGTCGTCATTCTTCTCGTTATCGGCTGCACTGGAAGCACTGTCAGGCACCCGTACCACGAGTCCGTGGCTGTCCTGTTGATCAAATAGAGCAGAGTGAGAAGGCATACCGGGCAGCGCCAGCTTAGCCTGTGTGCGTTGTTGTCGATAGTAATGAAGTTACGGTAAGAAGTCATGAAACGCGCAACGTGTGAGGCTCGGAAGAGGGGCCGGCTTCGGCGGTGGGCAACGACGCCGGTAGTTCGGCTGATAGAGTTTGCTGAAGGGCGTTGTCTAGGTAGTTATTTGTTCTTGTGACTCAAGCTTTCTAGGTTTGGAGACAGGACGAAAAGACAAAACCACAACTAAAAGGTTGATCTAAGCCTTAACGGTGACAAGGATTATAAAGCAGACTTGGAACTAGGTGAGCAAGTAAATGAGGGGCTTCGCCTCCAAGCGAAACCAAAAAAAAAAACTCTGAAGAGCAGGCGTCTTCGGTTCCGATCCGAGAACCTGGTTATTCCTCCTTTGGTTTTGTAGCGTCGGCCTATATCGGGAATAGACTGGAAACGTAAACAGGCAGTAATCAGCCGAGATTGCATGCCCCATCTCGGAAGAGGGTCAAGTGGCAAGCTTGTAAGATAATGCAGTCAGCGGGTGGACAATAGGGCAGTCCGTTGTAAGTTCTCTGCTTAATCGCCCTTCAGGCCCTGGGGCAATGACTCGCGCAGGTAATTTGCCGTGCTGGTTTTGCGGTGCGAGCTCCAAAATTGGGAAATGGTTAGGTCTACTATCACTCGATACAGATTATTTGGTCGTTGTTGTACTTTTCAATTCCTTTGGCAATGCCATTGGAGGATGCAGTGATATATGAAACCGTTATGCATGCATTGGTACTCATTCGGCTGTCGGTCTCTTTCAACCCACAATCAAGTGGCTGATCCCCGATCATACTGTTGGGTCGTTATCTGGGTTTGATATCTTCAGGCTCATTTCGTACACTTAGCAAATATAAACGTGCCGCAGCATGTAATGATTGAGAATTACTAGCTTATCTTCCTTTCTATCTTGCTTAACTATCCAATCCATCGAAGGAGAAACTAATACAACGATAGGTCAAATGAACCTACGCTTCTCATTGTTTAGATACCCAGCACAACAAAGCGAGTCCATTTCCTCAACAGGCAAAATGTATTTCCTACTACGAAGACTTGAATCTTGTAAGAGGTCCTTTAACCCGAGAGAAAGTTCCTCGGCCACATGACAATGAACGGGTAGTATCAAGCTGGAAAGTTAGGAAGGCTCTACCTACCGTATGCCAAGCACTAGAAGATACAGAGCCTAGTTATCTCACAAGAGAATGCAGACATGATGCAAAAAAACTGATGATTTTTTATGACTTCTCATCAACTGTTAGGTTTCCACTTTGGGAGGTTCCAACGGTCGTAACAAACGGCATAACGGACCGCCTTCCATACACCCCAACCCACACCGTCTCTTGCATCAATTGTCATTACTCGCGTTCCGTTGAGCGTAATCATTACAAACCCAGCATCCATATCGGCGAACCATAGGGCAGTGGTCAACTTGCCAGGCTCGTTTAGCTGCACGGAGAAATCCGACTGCTGGCACTAACGCTGAGTATGAGTTCCTGGAGAGGCCGGTTCTTGAGCAGCTTTGCCTCGAACGAACTCTGCCCGGGGTTCGCGGAAAAACATGCGATAGCGGTGCGAGCATTGGAGCCAGGAAGTTCGACGGTCCATGGAGGAATTCCGCATTCGAAATCGCCGATGAGCGGGGACTGCCGTAGGTCGAACACGATGTCGGCATCGGAGTGGGAGTCACGTAACAGGTTAGGCAGCAACTACACGCTGAGATATACTGGCTTTTCACGGTGCCGCACGCCAACGTGGCACGGGAGGGGAAGTCCGCGGCAATGGTGCCACTATTAGTGATTGTTGCGCAGAAAGCGGAAGCGGAGGAAACAACAGATGAAGACAGGCAAGGGAAAGGGGCGCGGTAGCAGCGTGAACCGATTAATAAACAGCATCTTGAGTCGGCTGGGGTAGGTGACTTACTTGTCGGCGTTATAGCGGACTAGAGTTGTAGCTGCATGTGTGACGAGAGCAAGGAAACAGGCGATGAATGTAACATTTTTGTCTGCAGGTTGAGTTGCGATAGAAGTCTATCGAATGGTGGGACATAGTATCCAGAGGCCTGAATAGATCAAGGTCTTGTTTTGTTTTCAAATTCATCTTTAACTCGAGATGACATATTGATCAGTGGAACATCCGACGAAGCAAGACTGAGAGGCTTGAGAGCATTGAGCCACAACTATGTGAGATTTTGAAGAATCTTCCCGAACACGAGTACAGCTCTGTGCAAGGGATGTTCTTCAGTCGGGTGGCTACATATCAGCCGTTCCTTGTCAGCAAATAAGCATTTCTGACATCTGCACTAGCTTGAAATGGTAACGAAATATCTTGGTGGAATGAGACTATACGGTCTGTTTCTATCTGAGAGCTGGAAGCGAGGATATAGGTAATGCTGGAACTCCATGTTACCAAGCGAGATACTCGATCATACCACTTCAGATAGTAGTATGTTCTACAGAACTGTCCGCAATGATAGTTTTTAAGCATGAGGGTAAGCCAAACATGTAGTATCTCCAGCTCACGGCTTACGTATTGGTAAGATTATACACGTGTAAGTAACGAGTAATTATCCGTATAGGGGAATGATTTCTAGTGGACGTGATTAATACGCAGTACACCCGACTAAAATAATACCGATTATTTATCTGCCACTTAAGGGATATGTCCTCTGTAAATGAAGTGAAATGTACATAGGACGTAGAGGCTAACCCTAGGCGATGTTTAGGCCGACTCCCAGCCATCTATTCTGAACCTAAAGGCCTGCGCCAAGTCCCTGGGAATTCCCATATGTCGATAAACTCTATTTATTGTGAAATGAATCAATAAGCTTTCTGTCATCAACTCCTGAAACCTTTGCCATTGCCCAAGTCTGCTACGGCGTCTATATATGGGATGGTCTGTCCCCGTGTCGCCAGTCGAAAAAGGAAATTCCGGCGTTGGGGATGATCCCTGTTGTTTGTATTCAAAAACACAATACTGCTAAAAGGTTTTCACGGCGGTATATTAGCTTGTTACTGCCTGTTTCTTCCGTCAAGGCATTCGGCTGGTGCAACGAATATTCACTGATTACAGGCAGCCATTTGCTAAGTGTGTACGAACAAGATACAATATGTGGTGAGCCGCAATGACTTCTATAAAGAATGGAAAGCATTTTCCCTATATAGAATCTACATTTGAGATGATGCTGGGTAGAAATACCCATATGAAGTGGGCTATAGGTGTGGTGACCCATTTGTGGCAGCCATAACTGACTAGTACTAGTCACACGAAGCCGTTCTCGACATCATACTGATGCATAATATAATTGTCATCTCCCGAGTCTCAGGGTATTAAAGGACAGATACATTCGCTCCTCCTGCAAAGGCGTAAACTCTGAAAGACTGTCTCTTGTTAGGGAATCATGAATCACCATGAGATGAGTGGGAGGGAAAGTAGTAATCTTACCACGCGTGCCTCGTGTAATCCATATAATTGTGAATTGGATCTAGTCCAGGATTTTCGGGACACGAATCCTGGGTTAGAGGACAACCTACCGTGGCAACCTTTGTCGGGGGCGTGTCGTCGATCAGATCCCCCTCACCGTCGCAATCGAACCCCTCAAACACGTGAAAGAGGCCAAGCCAGTGCCCGACCTCGTGTGTCGCCGTCTTGCCCAGGTTGTCCCCCGCGTCCCAGGGATATCCGGGCCCGCCGGGCATGGTGCCGGCGCTGACGTGGCAGCCGTCATATGCGTACCACGACGTGCCGTTGATGCCCGTATTCCAGGGGTCTTCGACTGGAAAGCTGCACAGGCCGGTCACGGAGTTGGGCTTCATGAACCCTGTCTCGAAGTATATGTTGAGGTCGTCGTAGGCGCCCTTGGCGGAGGGCCTCGGCCTTCTCCTTGATGCGGGCCTGAACCGTCCAGGCATCGTTGACGGTATGGGTGACGTTCCTGACGACGAATTGGATGTTATGTGGCGCAAAAGTCGCGTTTAGGACTCTCATCTGCCCCTGCTTGTCAGCGGAAGGCACACATAAAACTGCTGGCGCTCCTTTCTTTCGACAATGGCGGGTTTGGGGCTGGTGCATTATGGTGCTATTACCTGGTCGTCAATCATTTTGTCCGTGACAAACCCCCTATGAGCCTCGTCCTCGACAACATGCAGATATGTCATAATGAGCAGACCCTTTGCACGCTTGGCAAGAACATAGGCCGACAAGCCCTCGGCGCGTTGAACGGCGCGCAAGCTCACGGCGGCCTGATACGCTTCGGCGCCCGGCTCCTCGCTGCCGCACTTCTCCTGCGCCATCGCCAGCGATGCCATCTCCAACACGGCGGCGGCGTTCGCAAGCAACGAGCTGAATTTCATAGTGTCAAACATTCGGTTTCAAGCACAGGAGGACCGGAACAGATTGGCATCGTGAGAATCAGGCGGGACATTAGCGTATATGCCCGCGTGAAGGCGCGATACCTTCTGCTCCTCCGTACTGCTGAAAGAGGAAGGTGCTCGTTATGATTAAACTTGAGACGGTGGTCCATGCAGCCAAGAACCCGTCCGGCCAAGTCTTTTCTACACTGGCAAGGGTGCCTGGCCCTGCTAAGCGGGTAGAATACGGGGCAATACGAAGTACAGCGCCGTGAAGAGGGGGCCATATAGTGTCAAGTTGTTTTTGCAGTGATCTCGCCATCCCGGAGGCAGTCTCCGTGGGCGATCCGGGGCGGTGTGGAGGCTTGTAGATTGGGAGATGCGGGGTTTGACCGGGCCCGAGTGGCATATGTCGGGCGAGGTTTGACCAGAAACTTGTCAAGGCCGGTACTTTCTTCAACTTAACCGCGAGAGCACAGAATGGAAATGAAACCTAGGCGCTGGAATGATGAGATAGGTTCCAGCGCGGTCGGTGCGCGAATCTGGCTCGCTATTGGAATGCACTTCTGTTCGGAAGCTAAACATCTTGGTTTGATTGCAGAGGGCAGCCAGAAATCGCACTGCCGATCTCCTTCCACGGCCACATGACCGGATCTATGGAAGCATGATTTTATTACCGTTCTGAACTACGGTGACATGGACTTTTTTTCAATGGAAGGATGTAATCGGGCCATGGCTTGGACACTGGACACCTGCACCGACATTGGGCCGAAATTTGGGTCCAAAAATTCTACAACAGGCTAACAGCTGACCCGGGATGCCGAATTCCTGCTAGGTATCCGTAGTGTCCGAACATCTACGGATGATCAGCAGCTAGGCAGGGGATCAAACAGTGGAGCCATGATATCGTGCCCATCCCATCACAATCACAGAAAACAACAAAAAAAATGACCAAGCGCCCCGCTCGCGGGGAAAGAAACCGATATTGGCGATCGCGATTGGGTGAGGGCGAGACGCAAAGCTTGTCAATTTAATATAACGTAGCAACTCGCCGGCGGCTTGTACCTATATCGATACATCTTGTAATTACCTATGCTCTAGGCATATCTACGGTTGCATCGATGGCGGCTCCCCAGGAGCCACCGGGCCGAGAGGAGCAATAAGCGACCGAAAGAGGTCGAGATGCTCCTGGACTAGTCCAAAGACAATAGGAGGGGGGTGAAATGGCAGGATCCTCGCATCACCGGTGGGTTGTTTGCGTCGTGATTACTGGTTCCAGTGGCAAACAAGCCAGAGTTCCTCGATCAACGCCATCCCGCATGCAGCTAAAACTGACAGACGAATATCCGGGTGGATTGCGGAAAAAAGCCGATTTCAGCTCCTTCAAACACAAAGAGAAGAAGGGGAGAGCGTAGAGATTGCCCTCGATATACGAAGTTCGGTACGCGTGGCATAGTCCCACGCGCCTCATGTATTGTGGCATCTCACAGCCGCTGCTGCCGTCGCGTGTCTGTGACACTAAGAGATACTAGACGCATTCTTGGCATCATCGTATGCTGATGAAGGTTGCACAAACAGAAAGTCCTTCCTGGCCGCATGAGTAGCCTGGTTTGCTTGTGTCTTGTGGATGGCAGAGTGTTGACCATGACGCGGACACGGACGTGCGCCGGGGTGCCGGGTGATTGACGTGCTGAGAAAAGCAGTGATGGCGTCGCACCTCCTGGCTAGGGTTGTGACCGTGATGCTGGATGTGCGGAATGGAAGCGGAAAGCCTCTGGGTAGGTGGCTTGCAACTTGTGATCCGCGGCTCAGGTGGCTTTACTAGTAGAGTATATCCATACACTAGAGCAAATGTGAATGTGACTATGAATGTGGGAAGGGAGGAAAGAACAAACTGAACCAACCGTTTGCAGAACCTCTTGGTTCAGTTTAGTCGAGTGGAATCGATAATTCAGTTCTCATTCGAACAATAACTTCATGTCCCAGCTTGTGTCTGCTCTGGTCCGCGAAGAAGCAAACGCTCTTCTGGAGTTGGCGTTTAAACCAGTGAGCTGCTCCGGACTAGCGTCAAGGGAGGTTTGAATGACTGATTGATTGGATGTAATTGTGAGAAAAGAAAGACAATGGTGAACGAGTGAGCGAATTACCATGTATCCATGCCTGTTTCCCTACCTATACCTGCCTATCCGGGTATAAAGGCAACCCCGCAGTAGGACCGACTTGGGTAGGTATACGGAGTACATAAATACATAGTATATGCAACTAGCGAGCGGCCTCTGCGTCGACGCAGGTACCTCAGGCACATCAGGCACTCACCTCTCCGTCCCACCACGTCCGTCTGTCTGACCATCCATCCCATTCCCATTTACTTTGCCACGTGGTGGCCTTGCATCGGCTCTCCACATCGCTGCGTCTGACGCCGTAATGACCCTGCCATTCTGGATCTGGGTATACGATAAGGCAGGGTGCGACGACTCCCAGCCTAGCGCTAGTCACCCACCGGACAGATACCCAACAAACACGACAGGGCCGCCCTTTTGAGGAGAAACACGGCCCGAGAACGGCTTCCGGGATATGTCTGAGCCAGAGACGGTCACCACGATGAAATGTCTGATCTTGCTCCATCTTTGTTGGGCCTTTGTCAACAAACAGCATTCTTTGGCTAGGCCTAAGACTCTTCCATCCGAGCCCGACACAGCTTGGCGAAACGGATACGAACAGTGGTCCTAAAGAAATGGAAGTCGAGATTGGGTCCGGTCATTTCCTTTGTTTGTATTCCGGGAGGGGAGGGGCGACACAAACAAATCTTGTCATTCCAAGACACGGACAAGAGCAGGACAAGCTGTCCAAAATGCTGCTGCTTGCCTTTCTCGCCACATCCGCATTCGAAGCTTGCTCTAGGGAGGGAGACCACAAGCAAGATTTTGTCTAAGTGCAGATTCTTCAGCCCAACTCGGAATAGTGAAATGCGCTAATTCGCTGTGCTAGACAAAAAGTCACCTTTCCATCGAGACGCTTTGACTCGACTCTCTGGATCCGGTTGCTATTGCGCCGCCCCGTGGACTCTCTCCATCCCGAGCCCGGAATTGTCGAGTGCAACCCCTCCTCTTGTTCGTCTACAAACAGCCATGGCGTTGTGTTCCGCCTGTGTTGCTATTGGCCAGCCATCGTGAGACATGGCTGCCGGAACAAACGGTGCACTCTCCAACGGCCTAGCCAGATGCCACTGACCAAATAATCTCAATTGATTCGTTCCCTCCCACTGGTTTAGCTACAAGCCCGTGCGAGAACTGTATGCAGCCGACTAGGACCAGTGGCGCGCACTCGGCCTCGTCGAGGAGTGAGTCTTACACAAGCCCACTCCATCCGCATCCGCAGAGCCCCCCTGTTCTGTCTGATCAGCGATACGGGCTGCGCCCATGGCACTTGCAAAAAGACACTAAAAAGACGGGGACCTCATATATGACTCTGGCGGACATCCTGCCTTGAACCTCATAGCCCGTGTATCCACTCTCTCCAGTACTTTGTCGAACGCGAGAAAACCTCACCCAAACACAACATACTCTTCGACATGGAAGCAAGCAAAGAGAGGAACACGAGGAGGGAGGAGGCGAATGTCGAACTCCAGATGACGAAGCCATCCAGGTTCAACTTTCCCGACTGGTTGGTCTGGTACAAAAAGCCCGAGTACCGAGATTTCAGAGAGTATGCCACCGCTATCCGGAACGGAAGGAGGCCCATGAGCAGAGACGGACGAGACAAAACTCAAATCCCGGCACGATTGAGCTTGGAGAAAGTCCTGGCAAACGAGACCTGTGAGCTTATCCTACTAACGACATCGCGACGTTAACAACCATCTTCTTGACGAGTCGAACGATGGCTGACACGGCCAACCACAGGCTCTCCCATGTCACTGTACGACTTTTACATGTACCTCAAGTACATCGAATTTTCCCCCGAGAACCTCGAGTTCTTCGTCTGGTAAGCCTTTTTGTATTACGGTATCGGGTCCAGGCCTGACCACGTACCCAGGTTCCGCAACTATGAAGCGTCGTACGCGAGGACCGGAAGTCTGAACAACTACCCCATTGCCGAGAAGGATGCTAGCCAGTCGTCATCATCGAGGAATAGTGTGAATGATGCCGCTGCCGAAGTGGCTGGCATAAAGCTACCATCCATCAACATGTCTGAGTTTGACTGTGACCCTGAGGCTGGTAAGGAACCTGCTTATGCCCTGTACATTCCTTCATTGTTGACCAGACTGGGACTAACAATTTTCAAGCCAACGAGACAATGACCAACATTGTCAACCTGATCGCCCCGGAGACTGCCTGCCAGCCTAACAGTAGAATCGGCCCGACTGGCCGCGATCGTATCAAGTCCTGGGCCAATGGCTGTGCCAGGCCCGTCAGCAATGTCGCCACCATTCCAGCCCGCATCGCACCGAACTCGGCGTACCGCGCCGAACTCAACGCCATTGTCAAGAACTTTCTGCTGCCCGATTCCGAGAAGGAACTAAACATCCCGCCCGCCCTGCGCGACCAGGCCCTCCTCGACCTTCAGCACTCGTCCGACCCCGTGCATCTGAAACCCATCGCCGAACATGTCTACGGCCTGCTCAAGAACTGCTCTCATCGCAACTTTGTACGGCTTGGCGTCTCCAACGGCACTTTCGAGACCCTTTGCATGGCCACTAGTGTCGGCATCGTCCTCACCATCGCCGGCTTCCTTTGTGTGTTCCTCCGCGCCTTTGTTCCCTTCACGGGCGCACATAGCCGCTGGAACGCTTTTGCCCCTTGGCCCATGTGGTTCGTCGGCATGTCCCTCATTCTATCCGGCCTCCGTGGCAGCTGCTTCTTCCTCCTTCTCTTCACGCGCCGCCAGCCTCTCCCCTGGGAGCGCTTCGACGACAGCGCCTCGCTTCTGTCGCAGCGGACTGGCCTCATGAAGTTCATCTCCCGTATGATGATCTTTGACCGCAAGATCCGCGTCAAGGATACCCACCTGCGCAAGTTGCAGCATAAGATCGTGCTCCAGGCCATGGCAGGGGGTGCCATGTTCGCCAGCTTGTCCGTATTGCTGTTCGTGCTGCTACCGGTCTGGAGGGAGACCGCGAAGCTCGGCAGGTGAGGGAAGGGGTTGTTATCTTTACGACCCTTGGGCGTATATGATAATGTGGACTTTTAAGATAAGTCCAGAGGTGTTTGTTTTTCGATGATGTGAGCTTAAAGTCGAGCGTTTGATATTCATGGGCGGTCTAAAATGCACTCTTGCGCAATTTCTTTCCTATTTACTAATTAATTCCCATCGAAACCCAGACGTACTTGGAGTCAGCGAATCTTTCTCAAATTGACGTGATCAAAATATTTCAAATTCAATCTCAGCGCGAAACCCGATTTGAGAGTGTATCTATTATGTCGTTGTTGGCTACTTACTTATGAGTTGCCGCCCGAGGACAGGCTCATCGGCCCATCCCAGATGATGAAACGGAGTTGGGCAGAACGCCTGTTCCCTATTATCGCACCAGAGCTTGAGCATAGAAGAGCCCTTACCGTAAGAGCTATCTCTCTCACACATACATGCCGTCCGGGCCCGATCCAAAGAAATAAGCGGATGACTCGTCTCGGCATGCGTAGAACAAAACGGCAATATCACCAGAGAGCGGCACAGTGAAGGCAAAGAAAAATGGACAACCAGGAGGATTGTTTTCTCTCCAGCCCGGCGGCTCTGGACTATGGAAAGTCCAAAAGTACCCGCTACTGGCCGCAGTCATGCCTTGGCCAGTGCTCCTTGCTGACGCTTCAGAGCCTCTCTTTCTACTGTACATCGATCCGCTCCAGAAGCCCATACAGGCTTTCCATAGGAAATGCCTTTTTTCCCTACTTCCGCTGGAGACGACTGTAGGACATGATATCGTCCTTCCAGGAGATGCGGTGATACTCCTGACGGATCATAGTAGGCGGTCGAGCTGGGGCGTCAAAGTCTGGTTCTCCTCTTTTACATCCTGCACGCGAGCTGCAGATTCTCACGTGTGAGGAAGTCCGCGACCATGTAAGGCATCAGAATAGCATAGAGCATCCCCGTCTCTTTCATCTCTGTGTGGCCCTATCAGTCTTTTCTAGATCCCCTATATTCGGTTTGTGATGCATGATATATCTGCTCAGGCATGCTTCCCAGAATAGAAAGAGGGAGGAAAAGTACTTATCCATAGCTTTCTTGAATAGCTCAGAAACCCAAGAAGCCATCCTGTAGATCGTTTCGCACATAAATCCTCGTACTTTAAACCTGGGAACGTAAATATGTGCTGTGGCAATGTCGAGTAAATGCTGCCATTTCGTATGATTGGGTTTGCATGTTGATCAGTCTGTCTCTTGAAAGACACTGTGGAACGACCACCTGGCCAAACTCGATTGAACCACATATTTCACCCAGAGACACAAGGATACAAAAACTTGATCTTATGTAAACACTGCCCTTTGTTCCGTCAGAACTAGGCACTCTCCTTATTTTGGATCCATTGGTTGAAAACCTCGGCAATCTCTAAGCTGTTCTTCTCCAAGTGCATGAAGTGGCCGTTGCCATGGATTCCTCTCTCACCCAACTTGATCCATTCCGGTTCCCCACCAGTCTGCTTCAGATAGTTCACCGTGCAGTGATCGTATGTGGCGTGGAAACTCGCCTCCGCCGTGACCATCAGATACGGCACGCTCGCGATGTTGGGCAACTTCCGTGCCGGCTCTTTTTGACGATAGCAGCTGCGCAATGCAGATGTGTCGTTGCCGACTAATTCAATCTCGAGCTCCTCCGCACTGGCGACAGGCGGGTCGTAGTCGATTGGCATATTGGTCAGCCCCCACGGGTTCGCCGCCGCGCGGTACTCGAACGACCAGAACGGAACCGTCGTGCCCTCGAGATTGATGTTGCCAGCGATTTACTGCGGGCAATCGTTGGACAGCAGGATCGGCGCGCGGGCTCCGATGGAGTGGGAGATGAGGTAGGCCTTCTCGCCGAGGACGGAGAGGAGCTCGCAGCCCGAGGCTCGCAGGGCGAGTCCCTGTGGGATCCGACTGGTGGAGAGCGGGATAATGGCCTTCTTGAAATGCTCGAACGCGGCGTCGCCCTTCTTCCCGGTGCCGGGCCACTGTGTATGGAGTATAGCCTGAGGATAGGTAACGTACGCCTCGACGTTTGTGAAGCCCCTCTTTACGCCCTCGGCTGCCGTACCAGCGAGCATGGTGAAGGCCGCGATGTTGTTCTCCGTCGACCTTCCTATCCCCGTGATGTCAACTAGGTACACCGTGTGCCCCTTCTGAAGAAAGTACGTCGCCCATCCGGGGCGATTGTCGGGAGTGTTGAGCCACGTGACGCCTGTAGTGCGACCGCCGTGGAAGAAGACGATGGGTTTCGTAGCGGCGACGCCTCGACGGCGCCAGCTACAGTGGGCGTCAACGGAAGCGAGCTTCTCAACAAAATAGCTGATCGACCGTGACGTTGCCCGAGGCGCCTTCGATGTAGCGCCCGCCGACGTAGAAGAAGTCCTGTGGATGCGCCGCTTCCTTTGAGGCGCACTTGATGCCGATAGCGTCAACGCCAACGCAATCCCCGGAGGCAAGGCATCGGACGGCGGCTGCGGCGCCCAAGGCCATGTTGGCGAGCGAGAGGCGGACCATTGTTGGAGGGACGCGGATGGATAAGTGAAGAGATTAAACCGGAGGCCACCAAGATGCAGAATCGAGGGAGGATGATCAATATGTATTCGGCCGGGCTGGATATATGACCGAGTGACTGGGGCCATCGCAGCCGGCCACGGCCCAGAGTCGAGACCCTCGCATTTAGTCAAAAATGCTAGTATTCCATCGATGTTATTTTCTTGGGGCCTTTTGTTGGATCGGATTTACAGGGGGCGGAGATGTGGTGGCACCTTCGGACGGAAACTTGGCGATGTCGATCCATCTTGGTCTAGCGCCCTCCGTTTCGCTGATGCGTAGCGAGGTCGATGACGGAGGGCTTCGGTCGACGTTGAAGCCACTGCGGTTAACCTAACAGAATCGAAGCCATGGCCGGGCTTGTCAAACTATTCTACGTGGATGCCAACTTCGTCCAGACCCTCCTTTGTTATTCTCTTCAACTATCTTTTCGTCTACGCGATTATCAGTGGAGCTCTTGGCGATGTCGCTCTTTTGGATTTGATCATTTCAGCCGTTACCTAGATATCGATCCGGTACAGGCCAATGTGAACCCGCTGTACATCGAATTCGTCATGCATAGCACAGGAGCGCCGATAGGACCACAGTCACCTAACATGCGCAGCTCAAAGAATCACAGGACCAAGAACGGTTAATACCAACACACATTGTTGCACCGATCAGCGTCACTCTCATAGCTGTTCACTAAATCTATTCTCGGCCGGTGCCTGCTTGCTATGGGCTTTCCGCAAATTTGGAAGAGGCACATCAATCGCAAGCCCTAGTACCGTCTCAGCGCCATGATCCCGGTGCGATGTACAACGTGATCTCCAACCCCCTCACTATCAATGCTGGGCACTGCTAATAATGCGGCAAGACCCTCAGCGAGGGCTAATAGAAGGACTGTAGACGGGTTGATGCATCAAAAACCAGGGGTTCTAAAGGCATGTATTCACTAAGCCCAGGCTGGCTAGAAGTGGTGGTTACTATAGACTTCTGGGCTGCTGACTCATGCGTACGAATGAGTAGAATTGCAGTTCTAGCACAACCTGAATTTGCTATTGAGGCTCTACAAAATTAAAGTCAGTAAAATGCTTTTCTACATCGGCTCGGCTTTGATTGGTCTTAATGCCCAACGATTCGTTGCAGGCGTACGCACGCCAAGGCCTGTCCATAAGTCATTTTCAAAAGTATATCGCAGGATGCGACTTGAAGCGTTGCCTTTATATGGGAATGCTTCGTGTTACTGAAACCCTACCTCTTTAAGCTATGGCGCCATGGCGATTTGCCTGCTCTGAATGCCATGCTGGGTCGTGGCTAGCCAAGGGTCGGGAATGAAATATCAGATTGTAGTGGGCGTGACCCCGATATGGGGATTATTTCTAGCGATCCGCGTAGTTTTGCTTCTTTTGTGGCCCACCCGTGCTTTGACAGTGCAACCAAGGTCCGCTGTCTGGATTGCGGGAGGACAAATGATTGAAACTGATTGATTAGTGTTGCGAAAACAGCCAAAGTTGAAGCCGGACAAGTATGTTGTAATTACAGTCTCGAACTCGGATATTCTCAGCTCCAAAACGTCGGCTCTCTTTATGCCTTTGTGGCAGTGCACCTCCCTCAAGGACGAGGTAGCATCCAATATGAGTTTGATCCATGGCTGCATGTGGCTCTTGCACTGCTCGCTGTGTTCTTCCTAAGAACAACCCAAATGGACGCCAAACTCTCGTTCGTTCACTTTTGGAGCTGGTCGTTTCGTCTGCTTCCGATAGGCTATGTACGGCTATTCTGGTTTGATCGGTATGGAGATGGACCCTGACAGAAGGCTTGATTGGAAGCGCGGCAATTGAAGCTATTGACGGGGTGACCCAGTTGTAGGAGGGAGGAGCCATGTGATCCGTTGGTGATTTGCCAAATTGCTTAGGTTTCTCCAAAAGCCAGACCCGGCATTCAATCCAACCCGCATCTCGTCAAATACTACTCCGATTGACTTCATACGTCAAAATCTTTGCAGGAAATTCAACAGACGAGATTTATCTCGCTGAAAGGGCCACAGTTGGGTCATTGATGATCTTGGTTTCTCGCTTGTCACCGCCTTGATGGATGAAGGGCGTGTGAGGCAAGAAGCTGCCGATTGCACGGGCATCACTTCTGGAGGCTAGTTTTAAGCTTCGACAAGGTTTCTTTGCCCAGACAAAAGTGTGAACCTTCTTGGCAGCCTCACTCCAAGCATACGTACAGACTCGGATGTCCGTCCGTCCAACTAGAGTTGTGAATCTGCATCATCCGATCAAATCTGAACTAGGACACAGGACGCATGAGCTCGCAGCGCCAGCTTGATAACATAAAGGTTTTGGGTGCAGCACCTCATCTTCGGAGTCCTTCTGTGCTTCCTTCTTCTCTCGCCCCATGACTTTTTCAGCCGGGTCGTCAATATCTCGTCAGCCACCATCACAATGCTTGGCGACTCTGAGGCCACAGCTGCTATCGCGGCCGGTCGTGTACCACCAGATATCAGCCTTGCATACTTGGAGGAGGACAGGGACACGCCGTCGATGTATGCAGTCATCATCATGTTTGTACTCACACTGGTAGTAGTGAACGGCCGAGCATTCTCGCGGTTATACCTTCGCAAAGTCTTTGGGATTGACGACATCCTTGCTATGATATCAATGGTAAGGATTGATGATTTCTAGACCGATGGAAGAGCCAAGCTCACTAGACCGCCACAGGCAATGTTCATAGCCTTCGTTCCCATATGCATTATACTGATAAACATCGGTTCAGGCCGGCATTTTGAATTCATTCAATTTGTCATGACGCAAAGTATCCTGGACGAGACCGAGATTCTCGATTTTACTGCCCACCTCATCTACACGAGTGCGCTTTTGTTTTGCCGCTTTTCTGGGTTGGCTTTTTACCACCGCGTGTGTGCTGTTCACAGTCGATTTTTGCTGGCGATCAAGGGAGCTGCCCTCTTTCTGCTCGCGTCATACATGACGCAGATGCTCCTAATTGTTTTCCACTGCCTTCCGGTAACAGCACTCTGGCCATACGCATGGCAAACCCAGTTCACCGACTACAAGTGCCTACCATGGGGTTTCGTTTACGGAATCAACTCGGCCGTTTCACTTCTTTCCGACTTTGTGCTATTTGGGATACCAATCGCAATGTTACGAATGTTGGATATGGCTCGAAAACGGAAGATTCAGATGGCTTGCATTTTGTTGCCTGGCATCTTGTAAGTCGCTTCATAAGCCCTTATTCTGAAATATTGATTGACTAACATCCGAAGGGTTGTCGCCATTTCAGTTGCTCGTCTCATTCTCGTCATCAACGGACAGTGGCAACCGGACCAGTCATGGATTTACAGCCCTCTACTTGCAATTGAGGTCTCAGAAATTGGCGCGACTCTCGTTGCCCTCTCTATCCCAGGAATTCGGCCCTTGGCGACAGACATATACAGAAAGATGCTCCCAGTGCTCTCCAGATGGTTCCCCGGAGTTCATAGGCGGCGACGACCGCAGACGCAGACGGGTGTTGACCCGGATTTATGGTGCAAGACACCGCCATGGCAGTCGCTCGCGACGCAAAAGAGGGGACGATTTGGGACAAGTGACATCAAAAGGGGGGATAGTCAGGAGTTGAAGGACCTCCGCAGCCCTGAAAAAGCACTCGCAAGCCCCTTGGACCATAGCAGGGGACAAGTGCGCCCGCACAGTACAAATCTCTGGATGTTTGAAAGCCCACCCTCGAGCCCCACGTGGAAGAGGCCGAGGCCAGAAAGTACAAATCTCTGGATGTTCGAGAAATAACACTGACCATCTTTGAGACTACTCATTTCTGAAGCGCATTCTTTTCTTCGGTCTAGGGCCCCGAGGGGGGATATTTGGAAGGTCTTTCTCCCATCTATTTTGAAAGAAAGAGAAAAGAACCCATGAAAACACGGTTACAATTGGGAGAGGGCATCCGAACTCACAATGCAAACATACCAAGAGTCATGCGTACTATGAATTATACAAAATGATCCTAATTCTCTTCATTCATATTGAGCAGTCTATGCCAAGGCTAGCTAAGCAGAATATCCCACCGATTGACGTAGGGCTGAAGCGCGAAAACCCGATGGGAAGGATCTATAACCAAGTCAATTATTCATGGCTGAATGATACCAGGGAACTGTACAGTTCTGCCACAAGCCGCTACAGTTATTCCGCTTTCCGACGGTGCTGAACACACTTTCAATATCTCAAGACAAAAGTCGACAGTGTCAATCGAGCAACGTTGAAAGACAGGTCAGATGAGTAGAGTTCGCATCGCTTGCGCCACTGTACGCGGATTCGCCGGTGGAAGCTTTCAGGTTCCGACAGGATAGATGTCGCGTTAGTGTTGCAAAACCAACCTAGTCGGCAAGAGGCGTGCCGTAGGGCTGGAGGCATTCCGGGGAGCCGTCATAGAACCACAAAATTGGCTTACGGGGCCGTTTTGAAAGCTTATTACGACTGGCGGCCTGGACGCCACTGCAAGGATTCCGGACGTCGGAGAGGACGCGATCATGGTAGACCCCCGTCTGGCCAAATGATCGTCGCTTGGAGATCTCTAGTTCGGCTGCGCATCCGCCCGCTCACCCATCCGATCCCCTCTCAACGGCGCATGCAGAGATGGGCGTGCAGTTCCCGGCCCGCTGATGATTTTGCCAGTAGCCCATCATCGTGACAACATCGTAAATGCGTTGTACGTGCGCGTGTCTCGAAGCTCCATGGTAAGCGCGGACGTTGGAGGACGAGCGAAAAGCTCAGGCGGTGGTCATCGATCCAAGATTATCATTACAGAAGCCCTTCTGGACCAGCTGTGTGATGAACCCTTTTTGTATTGGCGCCTGCATTTCACTCCGGGAGCAACGTACTTTCGGGCTGGGACTTTGGTGCTTGAACAGAAGGACTTGCCCAGAGCAAAAGCCCAGGGAGTAGACACTCTCAAAAACTTTGCGAGTAGTTTGTCTTGGATGTAAACCCAGTTTGAGAAAAGGGTTTCCTCCCTAGGTATGAGAATGAACCACCGCCTCTATGAGATATGATTGGTTACTCCAGAAATTCAACCTTTAGAATCGGGCTAAAAGAAGAGGACTTTGGGCCTTAACTTTGTCCCACGTTTAAGCGTATTTTGTACTTGATTCTTTGTGCATTTTCTCGAAGAACAATAGGTCAAAAGTTCAAGCAGTTGTTTGTCCCGTTTCATGTTTCAACACCGTCTCCTGACACAAACGGGATGACCCATGCACGGACTTCGAACAACTGAAAAGCATACTTCAGACCGCTCGGAACCCATCCATTCAGCAACAGTCGATAACCAGAATCGTATCCTGGACGTGAATCATAGCTCTTCTATACCCCCCCGTGCGGTCAATGCCGGCTCATCCTTCATACCAGAATGCATCTTTTTCTTTTTTTTTCGCAATATCAAAAGCATTTGTCAGAATAAAACATGTCCAATCGCGGGGTGTTGTATGTTGATAAGAGGTTTATATCTTCATTGACTTTAAATCAGCGCAGAGCCATCTAGCAGGCAAAATTAACCACCCGCATTAATTGGAGATGTGTCGTTTGATTATATTAACTTGCTAGCCCCTCGTTTGAGCTGACATAAATATGAAGAAGGACCCTGGCTTTTTCTCTGCTGTGCAGAATGTCTAAAGGTGAGTTTGTTTCGCTTTCCTTCGTTCCCTAGCATACATGGAAGTTTCTACGCTGCACGACATGCTGGAACGGAGTCTGCTCAGCCTGAGGGCTGGGGTGGAAATCTGTTGGTATCACAGGGATCGCGATCAAGGTAGCCGCAATAGTATCAATTGACTATTGGTAGCTGGGTAAAGATGATGATAAAGGAAAAGAGAAGAGGTTGCTGCTGTAGGTATTTGTGGTGGTGTAAGTGAGCCGCTGGGGTGAGTCACGTGATAGTAAATTACATAACTATAGATTAGCTCTACTATTAAACAGTTAAATATCCTAACACTAGTAACTTTCTAAAGTAAAGGAAAATCGCTATAAATAGCCTAAATACTACCTAGTAGCTAAAAAGCTTAAAAACGTAATAAAAATTAAAAGCCTAAAAGTATTTAATACTTTTTGTCTATATAATCTATTACGTGGCTTAAGAAACCTATCCCTTTATACTAATCTAAACTATCTTATTTCTAACTAGTTATTCTAGCGCCTTATTAAGTAATAATTTAGTAAATCTATTAGTAAGATTATTATTACTTTATATCTATTATACCTTATAGACCTTATATTACTTATATAACTACTAAAAGGCTATAATATTAATTATAAGCCTTTTTTTTTTTATAGTCTTAAGCTTAATAAGGTACTTATAGAGTAAGTATAAGTTAGTATAGAGAATTATTAGTATATATAGTAGCTTAAGGTAGTTAGTAATTATTATAATAGTTATACTAAGTATATAGGTAATATTAGTACTAGTAACTATACTATAGATCTTAAAGGCTAGTATACTTTAAGTAACTTACTTATACTTTATTAAGCTAAAGTAAATAATATTACTAGTTATAATAAATCTATTACTTATAGTAGTACTTATAGGTGCCTTATTAGTAAGAATAATAATAAATCCTAGCTATAAAGTAAAGTCCTTATTATTTATAAATAATCTATTTATAAAGATAAAAAGCTTTATAGATTTAAGGTTAAGTAGATAAAATAACAGACTATAGTTAAGGTTATTTATTTACTATATAATATAATAGTTAAGTGCTTTAATCTTATTTATATTAGGTAATTAGTGTTATACTATAATAAAGTAGTTAAAGTATGCTTTAGGCTAGTAGACTAATATAATATATACACTATAGGCCTATTACTTAACATACTACTTAAGTGCTTATAGAGATTCTTTATTAATAAGTTAAAGTCTTTTACTCTAGCCCTTTTATTAGAGAAGAAGCTTCCCCTTAGTAGTTAGAGATACTACGCTACTATTAAAGGTAAGTAGGTTATTAATAGTAAGGATTTACTTCTCCTTAGTAGTAAATATAGCCTTAGTAAGCTTATTAGCTTTATAAGTAGAAAAGGATTTATTTAAAAAGGTAATAGTATTATTAGTCTATATACTAATAATCCTAAAGTCTAGGCTCTTTATATTAGTAATTAGTAGGTATAAATTAAAGGTTAAAGTCTTTATTTAAAGCTTTTCTTTATAGTAGTAACTATACGTTACCTACTAGTAAGTGCTTATCTTTATAATACTATATAATAGCTTTACTACTTATATAATAGTGCCTTTTAGATAAAGGTCCTATATTTATAATAAAAAGTATATAAGAATTATATAATTTAATAAGGTAGTTAACTATATATATACCTAAGTAATATTATATAACTAAAGTAAGAAATTATTATTATTATAAATAAGAGATAAAGTAAGGGTAAAAATAAGGCGCTAGCTAGCTTACTAGATTATAAGTAACTAGGTAAGAATTACTTTTTTACTATTATTAGTATATCCTTAGATAACTAGGTAGGATTTCTTATATAGTTTTTTATTCTAGCCTTTTACCTTATTAATAATTTATAATTTGAATATTTATACTCTAGCGTACTTATTCTTATTATATTAAATAAAGTAAAATACCCTATAGGTAATAAGCCTTTTAATCTTAGTAGTAGTTACTTACTTAAAGGGCTTCCTTAGGGTAGTAATAATACTTTTTTTCTATAGTTTAATTAATAATAGTTAGTTAGCTTTTTTTTTTATTAAGACGTATGCTATACTTATAGTAGTAAAAAAGGCAGTAGGCCTAATAGTAAAGCTAGTTTTATTAAAGAAATTAATATACCTTTATAAGTAGCTAGCTTTTTACTTTAGCTATAAGTATATAGTAATAGTAATACTATTATATATTTCTTTAGTAGGTATAAAGATATTAGTAGGTAATAAGGCTACTATACTATTATTATTATTCTCCTTATTACCTTACCTACCTACCTTAAAGAGTAGCTATTATTACTTATTATAAGTATCTTTAAGGTATAGTTTAATAATAGTTAAATAAAAAGTTTATAGGCCTTAAGGGAGGTTAATAGTATAAGTAGTCTTATTACTAGTAATAAGGTAAAAGGGGCCTTACTAGCTTTTTTTCTTATACTAAATATAAACTATAAATTAAAGTAAAAAGGCTACTATTATAGTAGTATTTAGGCTATTACATATAGTTACTACCTTATTAACTTACTTTTTTATATAAATCTAGTAAATAGCCTTTATTACTTTTCTTACTACTTTAGCCTTTTTAAGTAGGGTTAGTAAAGGTAGTAATAAGTTAGAGATTTATAGGTAGGCACTAAAGACTAGTAGTATAAGTACTAGGCTATTTAGGCTAGCTGTATTATTAATTACTTTAATAGCTAGCTAAAAGGTAACCTTAGGTGCGTAGCCCTTACTATAGAGGATATTATATATATATTAGAGGGGCGTATAGTATCTTTTAACCTTACTAATACTGTTATAGGCTTTAATTAGTATTTCTTTAATATTAATATAAAGTAACCTTACTAACTACTTAAATTTACTAGTATAAAAGTTTAGGCTAGTATTAGTAATAATCTAGTTAGGTAGGCTAAGGTAGATATTAATTTAGTATATCTAAAGTGCCTCCTATATATACTTTATAGTAATATTTTTAAGTAAATAGGCTACTTAGAAGGATATTATAGTATTAACTATATATAAGGCTAGGCAGTTACTATTAAAGTAGATAATATTAATAATAATCTTATAGTTAAAGTTATATTTATTATTATATAAAGTAAATTTAAAGTAATTAGGCGCCTTTATATTTATCTAGTAGTAGTAATAGACCTTAGTTAATTTCTCTAAGGCTGTAATCTTAACTTTATTACTAGATTATTAGAGGACGTAATAGAGCCTTTTAACTAATAGGTAGCTAAAGTAATAATAAATTTACTATAACTTAATATCTATAAGATAGTAGTAGGTAATACTTTACTTATATTAATTAAGTAGTATCTATATATAGCCTTATTTATAAATAGTAAGTATAATAGTGTTACTTTAGATTAGCTTATTAGTAAGGTTATTAAATTTAATACTATACTAATCTATATCTATAAGGTAAAGTAGAAATAGGGTGTTTAATAGTATTATATAGAAGGTTAGTATACTAAAGGGGGTTAGTACGTTAATTACCCCTTATAATTTAAAGTAGTTACTACTACTAAAGTAGATTTTTACTTTACCTACCTGTAACTTATTTATAGCTAGATTTCTTTTTATTTAGTAGTAAAAGGTAAGATACTACTTATATTTAGCTATTAAATATTTAGCTACGCTAGAGTTAGGTATAATACTATAGAATAAGATAGATAAATATTACTTATTAAGGGTAAAGACGTCTATGTTAGGTAGCTTATTATTATATAGATTCTTATATAGGGAGTTATCCTTTATAAGAAAATAGGTTATAAATTAGTTACATAGTAATAAAAAGAGAGTAGGCCTATTAATAGTAGATAAGTTAAAGAACGTTATTAATATATAAAACATAGTGCTTAATTCTTTATCTTTATTACTTTTTATATAGTTACCTTCTTTATCTAAAGTAAATAGCTTATATCTCTTAAAGTTAGTTATAAAGTAGTTAAAGGCTTTAAGTAAAAAGTCTATTAGATACTACTTTTTATACTTATAGTAGGCTTATTACTTTTTGTCTTTTAAGTGCCTTATTAACTAATAGTTAGGCTTACTATATATATAGTACTTCTTTATAAATAATAATAAAGGTAAAGGAGGTACTTATTACTATAAATTACTATTAAAAGGGCGCTATAGTGTAAAGTTACTATAGCTATAGTTATATTAGCTAAATTACTAGTAACTTTACTAGCTATTATAGGTATAGTTAGTCTAGTATTAATTATCTACTTCTTTAGTTAGGTATTAATATATAGGTTATTTAAATTATATTATATTACTAATTACTAATTAGAGCTAGCTATATATACTAGTAAATATTAAAGATAAATTAAAAAAGGTAAGGGAGTATTCTTTTATCTTATAGTAGGAGTTAGGTAATTAGTTATAAAGGGCTACGTTAGATAAGGTACTAATCCTTATAACTATTTTTATAAAGGTAGTTACTCTCTTAATAAGTAACTTTAGGTATTTAGCCTTACTTTTATGTAGATTATTTAAGATAGTCCTTATTAAATTAGTCTTTTATAGCTTAGTAAGGTAGGCCTAAAAGGTCTCTTTATTCTTAAAATTACCTCTTATCTATATAACTATAGTAATAAAGTTAGTCTAGTTATAAAGATAGTTAGTATAGTACTTTATAGCCTTACCTTTAAGAATAATAAAGAAGGCGCTTATAAAGTGCTCTTACTAGATCTTAGCCTTTATATAGTAGTTATAAAAGATTATAAGCTTTAATTTAAGTAACTTATATACCTTTTTACTATACTTTATCTTATTAAGGTATAATTTAATAAGGTTAGTAAGCTAGTAAGTTATAAGTAAGGTAGTAGTAACTAGTGTAACTAATAGGTAAAAGTAAGCGTTACTTACCTACTTAAATAGTAAAAGAATAAAATTTAGGTTATTATATAATAAGGCTAGATTAATAAGCCTTTATTAACCTTCTTAGACTTAAGTAACTTATACTAAGGGGGTAATAATATAAGAGAGGCCTAGTTAATCTTATATTAATATTATTTTTAGTAGTAGGTCTATAATATCTTATATAAAGTTAGGTTTATTAATCTTTAAGTAAAAATCCTTACTTCTTTTTTTTTTTTCTTTAATATCCTTAAGCGTCTATACCTTTAGATTATTAGCCTTAAAGGTATAGTAGATTTATTTAGTAATAGTTAGTAACTTTACTATTAATACCTATATACCTCTATATATTAAGTAGTCTTTAAATTTAATAATAGTTTTATAAGTAGTACCTTTAAAGGTATTAAGTAACTATTCTTTAAAGTCTTTAGTAGTATATCTTTATAGCTATTAACTATATAGCTATATAAAGCTATATTATATTATTTAAAGTATAATAATAATACTTAAGGTATTATATTACTTAACTTAAGTAAGGCTATTAGGAATATTAACTAAATTAGTTATACCTTATAGTTATATAATAATAAAGGGCTAGCTATACTTTAGGATAAGATATAGATCCTTAATATCCTATAGATAAATATACTTTTTTACCCTAGCTAGCGCCTATAGTTTACTTTACCTTTTACTTAGTTCTTCTTCTACTATTATTACCCTCTATTAGCCTTACTAACCTCTTAATTACAGGCACTTACTTCTTACTTATAAGGTTAAAGGTAAATCTATATATTAAAGGAATTACTACTATTAGTATAAATAATAATAAAATAAATAAATAAATAATATAATATAAGGAGGTATAAGTAAGAGATAAGGTAAATAAAAAAATAAAAAAATAAATAAATAGATAGTAGTAGATAGCTCTAAAAAGGCCTTACGCTTTAGTAACGTAAAGAGATAGCTTTAGGGAGGCCTTATAGTAGATCTTACTTAAAGAACAAAAGGAGATATACGCTACCTCTAAAAGGAGATATATATAGACCTTACCTTTTAGTAAGTAAGATACTATAGTTAAAGATTTTTAAAGGAAGAAAAGTAAGAAGTTAAGGTTATATACCTTACTTAAGGGTAAATAATAAGTAGTCTTCTTAAATTAATTAGGATAGTAAAGTTAAGTAAAAGTTATATTAGTTACTAATAACTATACCTTACTTAAAGAAGAAGAGAAAGTAAGGAAGATAGTATAGTTATTAATAAGTATTTAAAGGATAAAAAAAAGTAGGTAAATTAAGGTAATATAAGTAACCTCTACCTTTTTTACTTTACTTTAAGAACAAAAAGAGGTATACTTACTAAAGGTAATAATTAGCTACTAACTATTTAGTTAAAAAAAAAAGTTATAATTACTATAGGCTATACCTAGCTAATAATATAATATTAGAAGTATATAAAGGTAAAGTTAGTAGAAGCTATTTATTTATAAATATTATATTAAAAGTAGATTACTTAGGTAGTTCTTACTTAACTACTTTATAGCTAGTCCTACTAGTAAGATCTTATTTAAATAAAAACTTATAGGAGTCTATTTACTTATAATTTTATATAGGCTATTACTACTATAGTAAGATAAAAACTTAGTAAGATAAAAATCTTAATAATTAAAGGAAAAAAAGGTTAAAAGATAAAAAAAAAAAGAACTTAAAAAAACTTAGGTATAAAAAAAAGATAATTATACTAAATACTATAAAGGTTATTAGTAAGTAAGTAGTATATAAAGGAAGAGACTTCTTTAAAAGTAATAAAGTTAATAGTAGTAATAGTAGTTATTATATAGCAGACGTAAGGCTTAAAGGGTTATTTACTAGGTATTATAAGATCTTAAGTACTAATAATCTTTAGGCTAGGTAGTATTTTAATACTTTAATTTAAGCTACTGCAGTAAGTAAAGTATTATAGCCTCTTCTAATAATCCTTACTAATCTATAGTAGTAGTAACTATAAAGTTAACTACTAATTAGTATTAGTATTATAAGGATTATAATTAAGGTAGCTATAATAGTATTAATTAACTATTAGTAGCTAGGTAAAGATAATAATAAAGGAAAAGAGAAGAGGTTGCTGCTGTAGGTATTTGTAGTGGTGTAAGTAAGCCGCTAGGGTGAGTCACGTGATAGTAAATCACGTGACCATGGATCGGCTCCACCATTGAACAGTTGAATATCCCGACAAAATCATTAGTCAAGAGCACGTGGTTTCATGTTCTATTGATTCATGTCATTGTGGGCAGTTGAGGGGTCCGTGAATCCAAGGCAGATAGATTGTAAAAGCCAGAATACTGTTGTGACAACGCCGTTTATTTGTCTTCCTATCTTCTTCATAACCAAGGGATTATCAGACGTAGAGACTTTACAGATCACTCTTTATATAAAAAGTGGATTTCCACACGCCTTGTATAGCTTATTAATATAGATAACTTCTTTAGGAATAATAAAAGAATTTAACACTGTGTAAAGGCACAGCCTAACTTTATTAGCATTATGTTAAATAATAATAATGATAATAATAATATTATTTAACTACCTATTAGGTCCAAACTTGTAGCACAAGGCGTCCTAAACAGTCTATCTTCTATATCCCACTAGTCTAAACAGCTAACCTAGAAGTATCTACTAGGAGGTAGATAATAGAGAGAGAGAAGAAGGGTGTTCTTGTTGCACTTTAGGTGCTGGAAAATAAGATGTAAAATTCGATGCCCTCCTCTATCTAAAGTAGAGGACTATTTTCCTTAAAATACATGGGGAATTTCCTTAGCTAATACTCCGCCAATTGGCGCGATAATTCTCCGACAATAGCGGGGCGATTGTCCAGCAATTCCCGGATAATTGTCGGCCCTTTGGTGGGGAATTATCGGCCAATTGTCCACCCTTTGGTCGGCAAATGGCCAGTACAATCTGCGGCTATTAGCCCGACCGGGTAATGGCAAATTAGCCAAGGAATAGACATTCTGTTGCGTAACGGTTCTAGGTTATATAGGTACATAGGTAGCCTAGGCAAGAGCGCCTTAGACTAGTAATATAGGTGCTTAAGAGGAGTCTAGCCTCTAGACTGATTACTCTAATCTTTAGAGGCCTTTCTCCTTCCTATTTCTTGTTCTTGCTTAAGCAGCTAGCTTGCTAGCTATTAATTTACTAGTTAGGCTAGTTAGTTAGCAAGCTTGTTAGCTAGTGAATTAGTTTAGCTAATTAGAGGGAGCTAAAGAGGCTAGAAAAGTTAGAGTTAAAGAGGGCTAGATTAAATTATAATCTAGAAAGAAGAAAGAAGAGTTACTCTTAAGCTTCCTAGCGTAATAGATAGAACCTCTAGGAAGTCTTTATTACTCTAAGCCAAATTAAAGTAAATAACAATTTTGTTATTTTAATTTATAGGCAGGGGGGTGTTAAGGGCTTGTTACCTTAATTAGGCCCTTTTCCCCTAAAAAGGGGCAAAACTAGGGGCCTACGTTATTATTGTACTAATAATACAAATCAGAGGTAGTAGGTGTTAGTAGGAGGTTAAGTATTATGTTAAAGACCTAGTTGCAGGTTCCCTTTAAAGAAAAGCAAGCTTAAGGGAAAAAATATTATCTAAGCAAGGAGTATATGTCTTATGAGCATGTTACAAAGAGCAATTATTTCAGGCCGTAATGGAGTACATAAGCTTGTCGAGAGACCTGATGTTTACATTAGAAACCACGTAATGTGACTTTGACATGCGCAAGGGTCTTTGAGAGAGCCTATTTGGAGTTTAAAAGACATCTAAGTGCGTAATAGCTTTGCTTTCAAAACCTACAATACATCAATTTATCCCTTTTGTAGCAGTTAGTAGATAGTAATGCTGAAACCAATAATTGATTAGGCGTCTTCAAACTGCTTAACGACTAATGCTTATTTGTTCCAGGCGTAATTACTGAACGGCAGCAAAGAAAATTGTAAGGAATTCAAGGGAACTGATGACATATTTATAGAATATTGTGAAATGGTACTGAGTTATTACAGCTGTAGTTAAGAATATACTAAGCGATAAAATAGATGCCCTACTTTGGATCATATGGATCCAGCTGTGAAAATGAAAAAGAAACATGGTATTATTCAGAAGCAAATTAATGGAACCCTAGTTTATTTCAATGTAATTGGAACATTATAAAAAGACCCCAACTGAAAACTTGACAAGCTATATAAGAGCACTTTTTGTCTTACTTAGAAGTGATCAGTAGCTCTTAAGATTATCCCACTGGCGCGCGTTACGGAATTTGTCTGGTCTCACCTTTTTTCCTTTCTTTCCTTTCTTTTTTGTTTACTTTCGTAAACGATCTTAATCGTGAGGGAACCACTGAAAAGCTTTCGCTAGCCCTTGGTCTTCATAACTGAGGGACCTGAAGCCTGAACAGCCTCAAGAGACTTGGCCCGTCTTGAGGCGGACGCTAGGGAGAAAGACCCGTAACCTTCCCTTGAAGAGTTACACTTGCTGCTAGATTAAAGGCAGTGGAGCATCTAATTTGTCACTACATCAAATCGTCCAGACGGATCTGGTCATGCGTCGAAGACGCTGCTAAAAGAGTAGCAGTTCATGCTTGCTAGCATATTCATCTAGCAGATCCATAGAAACTTCAGACAAGAGTTGACAACGTATCGCGTAAGGCCGAGTCGTCATACCCAGTATCACGAATCATTTTGTATTCCAAGGGCTCATCTACGCTTATTGTCGTTCCGACATCTGATACACGCTCGTTGTGTTTATCTCCAAGGCGCGTTTTCCATTTCGCGTCTTCCGTTTCGCGCCTTCCCCATGTCTACACCTTCCATGTTTATACACTCCACTTATTTGAAGACGGAAGGAGGGAACTATCCCAAGGTGCTGCCCCTTCCAACTGCGATTGACTCTCCTCTCTGGTTCCATCTGGAATTTCTCAGAACCAACGTGATGCCTCGAGTTTCGACCTCAGCAATCTTCTTGTCTCGCCAATTCCAATTTCTCCCATCTTTCGTCCTTTGAACCCGGCCTCCCAGCCTCGTATTTCCGATCATCACACACAGACCCGGCCGTCTGCGAGTCGGTTTCAACTACCCGTTTGCACAATCTTGCCCTGCCGCTCTTCTCCGCGCCTTCTACTCCAGCCAAGCAATCCAACCCTTCGTAGGTGCAAACACTAGCTCTTAGCCTTGTGCTTTACGTCGTGATTCAATAAATCAGTGTTGATTTTGCTGATCATCGCCGTCTGCTGACTTATGTTTCATCCCAGATTAGTTGGATCACTCATACTTTCGCCTTCCACGGTGAATAAATAATGGCTTCCCTACCTCCCGCCCCCTCGTTGGAAAGGACAGGTCGGACAGCTGTCCGTTCTGGTTTAAAAGAGGCACAGCGGGCTTCCTACCTCATGCAGTTCCATGTCATCGAACTGGAAAAGTTTCTTGCCGATCAAACAATCGTCAGGAAGTCAACGCAGCACAACATCAACTTCCTCGAATCCATCGTTGTTCGACTACAGAGACTTGCTGCGAAGTCCAAAATTACCAAGGTCGACATAGAAGGACTCATAAAAGCCCACCAATTAAAAGTCTCAATGGGAAAGAAGGACCTGGAGGCAGTTTTGATCAAACAGCGTAGCGCCACGGCACAGATCTCCGATCACACGAACAATAACTCAAACATCCGCAGAAATATCAGTGCCAGTGCCGCTTTCCGCAGTATCGTCGATGATCTGGATGTCATCGTACATGCTTTGCAAGAGTCCCTGGCGCCTCCAACTCTTCATGCCCAGGACAACGCCCGGCTTCGCTCAATACTTGTTTCGAAGGAGGCAGAGATTTCACTACTGCAGCAGGAGATCGCGGAGTTGAAGGTGTGCTCCTACGGTCTAGCCATCTGCTTGTGACTTTGAGCTAACCTGAGAAGGGAAGGAAGGAGCAGACGGAAGGCAATTTGATCAACCTCCTTGACTAGTCAGCCGTCGGAGACATTCCGGGTTCAATGCGGCCAATGTTGGAATCCGTGCTTTATGCATCTTTCTCGTCCACAAAAATGTTCAGGTCAAATACCTTCCTTCTGTTCGTCATGGTCAGGGTAGAAGGGGACGGACTCGTAGATCAAGATTAGCATCGTTGCTGATATCATTGCTCTTTTCTTACATGCATGTTCTCCGCGAATTGGCGATACTCCTTTCCAATGGTCCAGTTAATGTCTGAAGCTGGGAGCCACGGGCTCCAGTCGTTAAAAGGCTACGATTGAGCCACGTGTGGATCCTCACTCTGGGCAGCTGTTACCTTCCTCTCCTCTCACATAGAGGGCCTTGTCACGCGCAGACTGGGGTTCGCACTGGGTTAGAGGCAAGCACTTTTGTGCGGAAAGTTAGCCCAGAAAGAATAAATCTCTGGCGCTCTTGCCCTTCGTCGGCATATTGAAGATTATGTAGGTGCACAGTGTCCCGTCGTCATGTGAGATGAAACATGAAGGGAGCTGAGGGCAAGATAGTCAGAAGATATCAGACAGCGAAAACAACTATTAATTAATAAAAGTCATGATGGGCAATGCTCTAACTGCCATGCTGTAAAATAAGGCAAGATATACAAATGCAGGCATGTGGAAAGGACATAGTTTTATCAAAAGATGCCTGGCCGTCACGAACCATCTAAAATCGTTTCCTATTCTTTTTCGTCCTCATTGCCAAAACTACTTTAGATCGCTACCATGACGCCAGCGGCGACTCTCACCGCAACACCGGCAATCGCCATACTGGTGCACTTGGGTGCGCCGCCCTTGGAGGCCTCGGTTGCCGCGACGTCCTGCCACGCCTTCTGTCAGTCCGAGACGTAGGACGAAACCTACCTGCCCTCCTTGTCCGGCATGTTATCCTGCAAGGGAGCCGGTGACGGAATTGGTAGCAGAACGGGGTTCTTCGGAAGATGGTGATAAAGACAAGCCCGAAAAGGAGCAAAGACAAGCCACAAAGCCGTAGAAGAAGCCAGGACAAACGTTTGTTTAAATTGCAGTCAGTGTAACCGGGCGTATCTTTTTTCGATAACCTGCATCATGCATGTGCCACGCCCAATGGCCCTCGGACGCCGAAGTGGGACACCGCTTCGGATAATATCCAGTCGGTGAGGGGCCGAGTGGGACCATTGTTGGCTTTTCGAGCCTGCCGGGCGGTCAAACCGAAAGCCAACATGGGAACCATCTGGCAAACGTTCCATCATTCGAAGATGCCCGCTGGCAGTGTTTGGAAGTACCCCTACTTGCCAAGTTCATAACGGGTGTCATTTGGAAAGACGGACCCGTTCGTTGATTTAACCCAGCCATGCTTGCCATAATGAGTGGGTCTGTCACGTACATACTTTAGCGTCGCACCCGCATGCCAGAATAGGAAAGGCGTGGTTCGTATCGCTTATCTGCCTAATCTGGATATTTCTTGCGTCTTATATGGATCTCGTCAATGCTGCCTGCCGTCAACGACCGGCCATGGAATTCTCACCTGCCTGCTGCAGAACCTGACCAGCCGTTGACTTTTCTCTCGTTTCCAAATTGCTGGGATACATAAATTATAGTGACTTTTATCCCGTTCTGTGCCCTGGAATCAGAAAACAGATGGAATCTCAATCCTCCAGGCCGAAAAAGACCGACATTGTTCGTAAGCGGACGGGATGTCAGAACTGCAAGAGCAAACGGAAAAAGGTTATAAACTTGTCGCCTTCGGTACATCCGGCTCGACCCATAATCCTATCAAGTATACAGACACTAATATTGTAATAGTGCGACGAAACGCGCCCCGAGTGTCTCGCCTGCGTCCGGAGAGGTCTCCAGTGCAGCGGCTATCAGCGCCCGGTCACCTTCAAAGACGTCACTTCTTTGGCAGCGGAATCTTCGAAGCGATTTGAGGAGGCCAGATGGGCTGATCTACGTCTCGAGGATGACCGAAGAAAACAACGTTGCGGCCGGGAACTGCAGGAAACCTCCTCTACCTCCCAGGATGTGTCCCTCCATGTGACCAACCTACCGCAAGATCCCAATGCCTTAACGGGGCAGGAGCTCGCTTCTTTGCCCACTTGGAACTCCACCAATACAAACATCGGTATCAACGGCTCATTCATCTTGCCGTGGGCGCTGTTCGATACCTCCAACGCGCCTGCTTCCGATAACCTTTTCCAAGAGGCCTCAAAAGAGATTTCCCCTGAAAGGAACCACCATCCGACACCCTCCATCCCATCAAGCGGTCTGGTTACTGTATCGAGGGGATGGGAAGTTGATCCGCCGCTGATCACAGACGCACCGAGTCCTACTCTATCGCTTACACTTTGGGACGATCTGATCAACTCTAAAGATTCGTCATCCGGACCAACAACGTCCACTCCGTCTCCTCTGGGCTCCCCAGCTGCCGATTGCCAACTTTATTTACCGTATGAGGAGGTGCTGGTCCAGCATTTCGACCGGAACGTCATCCCTGCTATTCCCGTGGCCCTCGCCTTCCCAAGCCTGTTCAGCCAAAGCAGCTGTTTCCGATCCGCCGTCTTGGCACTTGCCGCAAGCAACTTGAAACTGACACGACCTCTTCCACCGGATGCTAAGAGTCTCCGAGAAATTTGCGATGAAGAAAGCATAGGTGTCTACTACGACGCTGCGGTAAAAGGCCTCCAGGCTCACTTACCGTATGCTGAGACCCACCATGGGGAGGAGTTGGCGGGTGCCGCCTTGCTTCTAGCGTATCACGAACTCGAGGCTGGGACGGCTTTGGGCATTATAAACCACGCGACTGGCCTTGACACCATTGCTTACAAGTTGGACTTTGCGGGTTCCCCAGTGCCTGGTCTCTTCAAGGCCTGGCGCATGCTTCGGTACGATCTCCGCCTCATGAAACTACCCATCAGGAGAACTTGCAACTCCGTCGATGCCTTCGACGCATCAAGTCTACTCGATTCCCAGCTTGCCATTCGAGATATTTTGTCGAGGGTCTGGGGCCTCCACGCCCGTCTTTCCATGGAGGCATCGTTCGCCCATGACCCCACCGTCCAAGGCGCTAGTGCATCCGAAAAGGTGGCATCTTGGCTGATATCGGTACTCGGCCGCAAATGCGACAACCGCAACTTCTGTTTACGAGACTTCCACAAGGACACTCTTACCTCGGAATCCATTCTTCAGCAGTGCCATATCTTCAGCCACCGGCTAGATAACTGGCATAAGGCTCTGTGTGACCACGACTTGCCGGTGGTCAACCTGGGCAACAATTCGGGCATAATCAACGGTCCCACATTTGAGACTTTTGTCAAGTACAAGTTCGCCGACGAGCGCAAAACCCTGGACTACGTCATTTACCTCGTTTGCCGGATGGGCTGCAGCTATCTTCGCTCTTTATTCGACCCATCTGCGACCTCCTCGTCAACCGATGCTCTAGGCAAAGTGATACTGGGCATCGCTTGTGGTATGCAAACTCATCTGAGACAGCAGTTCACAGTCATTCGGATGGACATGCTGCTCGCAATGGCTGCATGCATGTCTGAGGGGACCAACTTCGTAACAACGATCCTTGATTTCCTGATACCTAGGATAATCGAACACGGCCTCACTGGGCCCGATATCGTGGCCTGGGTCTGGCTCAGATCGTCCCTAGAACTCGGTCTGAGGGAGAGAAGGAAAGGGCGGATCATCAGAATGATCATTGACGGGACCGATGAGGACTCGGAGATATGGCAACTGGTGAACAGACACTCGGTTGCCGTTTTTGGGGATTACAATGGGAAGGGCCATTTTCGCGATTGCTATTTCGTCGAATACCTGGCATAAAGTTGCTTGGAGACACTGTACGCAACGTATTTGTATTATTATTCACCCTTACTCAAGGGCTGTTGCCATCGTGTAGCAGCTGCTGGGCAGGCGAGAAAACGATGACCTCTTTCCATGCGACTGATAGTCCGGATCAATACCTGCCGACGGCCTTCTTCATTCTGGCATCAAGCATTATTGTTCTCAGCACCCCTCCGGCGAGCCTTCTTGAGTGATGTGGCTCAGCCAAGGTTTGAGTCGGTAGGTGCAAATTGTCTCGGGGTCAGGTCAACAAGGTGCCCTCCCAACTATCGTCTCTGAGCAACAACCAGCTTCCTTTCCCTCTCTAACCTCTGCGAAACACACATATTCAACATCTTGTCTTAGCTCAACGGGCTCAGTCTCTTTTTACCAAGTAACCCTCATTGTCACAACATGTCGACTATGTACTTTTCAGACCCCGCAGTCTTCGAGCAGGAGAGGGCTCGCGTAGGCGGAAACTGGGAGGCTTACTTTGCCAAGCATCCCGACCTGCGTGGCATTCCCGGCTTCGAATTCCCAGGAACCCCTGACCAGCCGGTCTCGCCTGGAGGCTGGGATTCCTTCGGACTATTCTTCGCCGGCATCACGGCCCCTTCCGACGAGAACAAGCTCAAGGTCGCGCAAATTGCACGGAACTGGTTCCAGCTTCTTTTCATTTGGCTGCACAGGCTCTCGCGGTCATGTCCTATCGACCATAACTTTCTCATGGCGTTTGGGAACGACTACGCTGCGCGCTACGACAAAGACCCGCAGGTCTGCTGCTCCGTGGACCTATTCATCGTCATGTTCAGCTTCATGGAAGCCAGGAAGAAAGCGATTGGCCGTCTTTTTGATCCCACAGGCTTCGAAAGGCTTCACTACTTTGTAGATGCATGCATCAGGGAAACGATGCCGCGCGCCTGGGCCCTGCCTAATCACATACATCATATTTTTTCCTTGATCCGAAACCAGCCCGACGGTAATTGCATCTGTCTTTGGCATTGCACTATGGGACGAAGCTAATGAGAAGTCACAGGTTTGTAGTCGCAGCTCTTCCAAGAGGCCCATGGCATACTCCCCAGTTGTGGAGGAGCTGCTTGGTAAGGGATACATGAATCCTTGGCGGAGGCTGAGGCAAAAATATAGCACCGCTAGGCTAGTGTGCGGCTCACGAGAAGCCAGATACCATTTGAGTGTTTGAGACTAGTAACATGGTTGGCCACAAGGTTGTGAAATCGATTCCAATGCTTCTACTGCTTGTGTTTATCCGGGTGGATGATGAGTCTGTGTTCGTGATTCCAAACTGCTCATAGGGCGCGAAACCGCATCATCTTCTTGTAGATAGGTTTGCCAAGGTACTAGTCAAAAGCCCAACTACTGTGAAGCCTCTTTCTAAGGCGAATTTAGACAGACAATAACTATCATCTATTGGCGCGTAACCACATCTCCAGAACATGACATCTGTTTTGTCGGACGCAGAGAAAGGCTCGCCTCCGAGCTCCTATCAAATCCAAGATCTACCGCTAACTTCCGGGACGGCAACACGCTGAACATCCGAGGCCCGCGTCGAATCCAGGCTTCGCCGGCACGCATTTGCCAAGGTCGGCTGTTCTGCACGTATTCTTCTTCCGTCAATTCGGCGACGCGAGGAAGAGTATGGTTCCTTTATAAGCACCCGCAGACGATTCGATATGCCTTTAGCATGCGTACAATAGAACACTTTTGGTCCAGAACGCCTGGTCCTCTTGTTTTCACACGAGAGCCACGCCCACACAGCCCAGATAGCAGGGGACCTCAGTGATCCCGAAGAAAATGCGAGCGAGGAGCAGGCAGGTGTAGTTCCGGCTCACCGCTATGAGAGAGCTGATGGTGTTCCGGACGGCCATGCAGGAGTTCATCTACAGGCTGGGGTGAAATTGTCTTCCCTACCACGAGTTGCCAATATCATCTAGTCGAGACGTCTCACGAGGGCGATTTCGGCGGAATCGCGTTTCGCATGAGCTTCCGAGTCGTCTCGAGCTTCTGGAGCGACCACCTTCTACATCGTCTGGAATGAACACAGCCTCTGTTTCTCTCTTGGACTTCTACTGGCCCTCGGAACACTCCACGGCGGCACCCATTGCCAATTTCCTCGGTGCTTTCCAGGGCGGCTCGTAACAAGATCGGCGAGGAAAGGTTCAGCCCATCAAGACAAAATTCCCGAGCAACATGGCCTTGTTTGACCCTGGGCGTTCTTCCATTGACAATGTATAGCGCGCAGCCAAGGTGCATTCCTTGTGCCCCCTTGACCGGACGTACATCTGCACAACGACGGCTTCACGTTCGCAAAACAGCCTTCCCCGCATCGCTGAGGGGGGGGCTTGTCCAAGGTGCGACGGCGCCACTGCGAGTACTTGTGGTCGACAAGGGCGGCTTACATACGCATGGTTTGGTAGAAATCATGTCTCAGCGTAGCTGGAGCCTTAGTTCATGTAGGATGGATAGCGGCATAATGGGATGGAATGCCATGGAGAATGAGCCGTTTCGACGCTTTATCTTTATAGAAAACGAATCTAGCCCTCTTACAGCACAAGAAGACTGATTAGTTCTGACTTAAGAGTAAGTCAGCCCGAGGTCCGTTGCTCCACGAGCACCTTGTTCAGCCTTTAGAAATATGTGTGGAACGCCCCTGCGCCTTGTCTGCAACACCCTAAACTAATACCCTCTTTCCCAATTGCTTGATCTTCGAACCACAATCAGAATCTAAGGGGGGAAACCGATACCGAATGAGGTCGGCTCATGGATTTCCCGTCCCATGTTCAGGACTAAATATAGTCTCATGTGATCGAGAAATAGGTAATGCTCATGGGTGGGAAATATAACCCTGGACCTAGAGCGAAGGGCACCGTGTATTCTTTGCCGTCGAGCAATTTCAAGCAGTGCAGCAGCCTCTGGAGACCTAATTTGAACGTCTCCTTCTCCCCGCCGAAACTAAGTCGGAACCAGCCTGGTCGCTTGGAGCAGAATGTCTGCGACTGGTCAGCATGATCTTTCTCCACTACAGGGATAGAATGAAGGAAGAATCTTACTTCACCGGGCTCGAGAAAGACACGCTGCTTCAACATATATTCCAGCAGTGACGAATAGCCCTCTCTGCCGTGTTGTTGGGGGCTGAAGTCCGCCCACTCCGACAAGTCGACAAAGACGAAAAGTCCGGCTTCCGGCTTGTCATATGGAACATTGTAACTAACGAGGATTTCTTCCACAAGTTTACGCCGTTTGTTCAACCGCCGGCGGAACACTGGGAGGTAGTGGTTTTGGAGGTACTTCGTGTCCGATATCAGCTTCTCTGCCACTGTGGAACTCGAAGCAGACATCCGCCCGGGCCTGCTGCTGTCCTCAGTCATGAGTCCCAGATGATGACACCAACGTATGTGAGTCGACCACTTACCTCAACGACCTCATGGCATTGTAGGTCTGTTTGTTGTATGTTGCCAGGAACGCGCCCTCGAAACCACCAAGGCCAAGATCCTAGAAGGGAATCAGCATGTCTTTCCGTCTCACTCTCCGTCTCTATGAATCATCCATTGAAATTGAGACTGCGCTTTCAGGTGGTGATGGCCCGCTCCTTACCTTGCTCATCCCCCACAATACGTGAACGTATGTAGCATTCATGTCCAAGCCAAGGCTCAAGATGCTTGAGAAGCGATCTCCAGCGCTCATGGCGTAGGTTTCATCGACAATCAGGTGGATCTCGTACTTCGCGCAGAGCTGTGACACCTGTAGTAGCACGTGGGCCGCATAGCACCGGCCCAGTGGGTTGTCCGGGTTGGCCAAAAATATACCTCGAACCTTGCGCTTTTGATCCAACTCCATCTTAATCGCAGCTTCGAGACGCCTAACTAGTTCCGGAGCCTGTATGGGGGCGTCTTCCTGTGGCGGGGGGCCCCAGAACCGCTCTTCGGGGATGTCGTCGCACGGCACCTCGACAACATGGACATTGTTCTTTGCCCAGACGTCGTGGGCAGATATGCCGCAGCTAGGTGTGGGGATGAGAATTGCGTCTCCTTCATCTGCGATACTGTGGGTCAGAGACTCCAGCAGAGTGTCTACGTCGTTTGCCGCGAATACGTTGTCGTTGGTGAGTGGGGGGCGAACTCGGAAGTGTTCGTTAATGAATCTAGCCGCCGCTTTCAGCAGGTTTGTTGAGCTCTGCGTATCTCCGTGATCAACAGCTCGGTGGATTTTAGCATATTTGCGATCAAAGACATCATGTGTCTGTACTCACCATCCCTCAGCTGGCTTTTTTTCACTTTCTTTTTCGTCCACCCCGACAGGTCATCAAGCATCAGCTCGTTGACAGCAGAGCCCATGTCTATGATGCCCTTGGGGTTTTTGACAGTATCATACAAGTTTTGCTCCAACTTGTAGCCAAAATCAATCGCAGATGATGGCCGGATGCTCTTCCGGCCTCGAAGTGACGGTGTCAACGCGTTCTGGGCGGACATGGTTTATATAATATGGTGATGCTGTTGAAATCCGATGCTATCAAGACTATCAACGGAGACCAAACCGAGCGGCACAGTCGATATTTATATCATGACGGTTCGACGCCTTGAGGCTTGACCTTGACCACGGTGTAAGAGTCACCCCGGCCGTGATGGTGTGTGGGGCCCATGCGGCATGAGTTGCGCGGCCCCGGAATTTGACTCCCTCTTGATTTCCTGATCGGGTAAGCAATTAGGTACGACCACGCTAGTGGTGCCACAATCTCCCAGCCATTGAAGTTTGAGCCTGGTGACGATGACTTACGTGCTGATTTGGCATGGCGCACACCTCCCACGGCGTGTTAGGGCTTGCATTCCCTGCCATCCACCAATGCGCTTCATAGGCTTTTTTATTCTGTAATTAAGGGATGGCATGTCGGCTTATTGGTCGTGGGTACCTATCAAGCCACCCAGCACTGCTTGACCCGCCATGGATTGAAATAGCCATTGAGCCATATCTGGTGTCAGCACGGGTTCGAATTTCACCGCTCCCGCCATTCTCTGGTCAAAAATCCATACTGACGATGCACTTGGTAGGGCGCAGAAGTTGCCTGGACCGTGCGCTAAACATATTCAAATGACGACGCAGTCGCACAACGCGTCGTCTGCGGATTGCTTTTGAAAAGGTGCAATAGTTAGGTATGCGCACATTCACTACATGTACACCTGACAGGCACGCACACGATTGCGTATGCACGACATGGGTTATCCAACAGTCTCCACGTTATGGTTATATTTTGAGGCAATTTGAAAGCCTCAACGTGGGGCCTTGATTGCGTCTATTGAACTAACGCTGACCACGGAGGTACATCCGTCTGCGCAGCGAGGGTCAATGAAGTTGACCGGTCCACCAGTACTGCAGTAGTATACGGAGCTGCCGGCGGAGCAGCGCACTCTTCTGACCGCCGAATCCTCCTCTCCGGCGCTCATACTGACAGGCCCGTTGTCCTCGCGGATCCTGGTTCCGTCACAGAGATGTGATAACTGCCGTCAACCTGTTGTTGGCATGCAACCGCGTCGGTAAAGGTGAGCTCCTGGCCATGGCCATCTCGAGAGAAACCGAGTTCGTTAACCGAATAAACCATGTTTGCCGTCATAGTCGGCTTTTCCAGCACAGCCAGTCTTATTCATCAAGGTCCAGATAGGGGATGTTGGTAAAGGGAGAGTGAAAAAGTGTAGTAGAGCTGCCTAGATGCTAGGTTACTGAGTAAACCGACGTTGAAGTCCCGAAATAATACCCTAGCTAACATCATGCTCCATGGCACAGCGACGCATCGTGGGCTGGTTTAGAAACTAAGCCGCGATCCCCCCTCAGATCCCATCAAGTCCCGCACACCGTCTACAATCTCGTCGATGAGATGCTCGACGTTTGCATCCACGTTGACCCGCAGTACCATCTCCTCTTCCAAAGACCCCCCGCCGCCCCCAGTCTTGCAGGCGCCAAACGAACCGAGCGAGGCGAAACTTGTCATGGTCCGCGAGTCGAGAGGCTTCAGCACAGGCAACTCGTCGTCTTCAACCTCGTCAAGCGGCACAAAGATGACGCCAATGCGGTACTCGCCAACAGTCTTGCGTATACAGTCTTTATGCCAGCGGTCTAGCTCCGGATGGGTGACAACCATCAGCGCCGGGTTCGCCCTACGCAGCCGCTCGTCGCTAGGCAGAGGGGCCCATGTGACAGGCTTGTTAATGTACTTTGCAATTGACGGCGGGGGCGGCACATCTCCGCCAGATGACGTAAAGCTGCTCGCAATACTGGCAGTTGAAGCAGTGGCAACCGTGTCCGACGACGCTGAAGCGATGGAGCTCCCGGAACCGCGGCGGCTTGTTGAGGTCAACAAGGCTCCGCCGAAGCCGGAGAAGCCCTCGTTGGCTGGTCGCGACTCTTCAGGAAATAGGAGGCCGGTCCTCGTCATCTTAGAGAGCCACATACGCTGGTACCGCCCTTCATTCGATAGAAAAGCTGGAGTAGTTTGCCCTTTGCCGCCGCCGCCGCTGTCGTTGTCTTCCACAGGTCCCCTCGAGGCTCCCAGATTGGCTGCCTTGGCTGCTGTCTCGTGCAGGCTGTCGCCTTGAAGGAGATGGCAAGAGAGGGCGCTAGCAATGGACTTGGCGATCTGAACCTTGCCGGCCACGGCGGTCGAGGCCAATATGAGGATAATGTACTTTAACGGCTTCATCTTTACCCGGCGTCAGAGCTTCTCGTCGTCCGGTTTGTCGGGGGCGATGGAGCATTGCCTGGGGCGTTGGTGGGCGGATTGGGTATTCGGACATTCTGTCGAGGAATCTGAGATGAGATTCTGTGGTTCTTCACATGCAGCTGTCAAAAGCGCTACTTGTTATAAGATCTGGGTGAGTTTGGTGTTGATGCTGGTTGAAGGTTGGCAGCTACTACATACTTCTTTGGAAGCTTCCTGATAAGCCTGTGGTCAAGTGTTTTGGTAGTTTATGATTGGTCTCAAGGCCTGTTCTTTGATTGGATCCTGTTGGCTCTATCCTGCATCCTCTGCATAAGATCGTTGTGATAGGAAACTCGGCCCTATAAGTACCAATCCAAGTTTCCCAAGTGACAATGAATCCGAAAATATCCAGTGCCCGGATAGAGCCTGCAGCCTATATACGGTTTTTTCTACAATGGTTGTTGGAAAAGTTCGGCAGTTGTTAGAGAACCTCTAGGCATGCCTCTCCATCTGCGCTTCATCATATACCCATTGAATTTGCAACAATGTCAAAATGGAAATGTGAATATATGGACGAGTGAGAACTTTCTTGTTCTGGATATTACATTATCAAGAGGGTTATTGATTTCTCTGTTAGTTACATTAACTGCGAAAGCCTGTGAACATCGGCACAAGCATTATGGAGTAAATATAATCAGTTGGTCAAGAACAGGTCGACTGTAGGTACTTTTACCCGCTATTCATGTCTTCATTCGGCACAACAAGGTGGCAAAGTGCTTTATCAAGGTCGCATCGCTTGTCGTTGATGCATTCAAGGTGCAGCATGCAGCATGCAGCACTGCAATGTGATATTTGACCTTGAGACATGCCACACACGATCCACAGCGTCTGACATACTGCAAATCGATTGTAGCCGAGGCGGGGCTCATAATATATATAGCAAGGGGTTCGCCCAGCTTGCATAGGCGAGGTAGAAAGTTGGATCAACAACAGAATTCCGCGGGCAGAGGATTCGACCCCGCGCGAAGCAACAGAACACATCAACCAAAACGTACCAGAACACCAACGGCGGCATGGAATCCAACCCTTCTCTCGATCTAAGTTTCGGCACCTACACCATTCCTTCGCCCGCCGAGAAGCCTATTCCGTACCTCGTCACAGCATTCCTCTTTGTGATCTTGGTATATGCCGTCGGTGATCGCGCCCCCAAGCTCCCGGAGGTCAACCCCTTGAAGGCCTTCGAGTTCACCAACCGACGGCGCAATGGCGAGTTTGTCCACCAAAGCAAGGAGATTGCACTCAAAGGAAAGGCGGTCTTCGGAGATAACCCGTTCAGGATGCACACAGAATGGGGCGAGGTCGTCGTCTTGCCACCTGCTTTTATGCAGGAACTACGCAACGACCCAGGGCTGGAATTCTCCGATACTTTAGTCGACGTAAGTCCTATTTGCATTGCGGCAATGATGGTGCTCCTGGGCTGATGGCCAAGCCTTGCAGGACGCTCATGGTTACATCCCTGGGTTTGACCCATTTGACGGCAACCCTGCAATATTGACAATCATCACGAAATACCTAACGAAGGCACTTGGTGAGTTTATCCACGTCCCGTACTGGAGCAAATACGATCCCATGGTTTGGTGCTCACTGTGTTTCGATAGCCAAACTTACGAAACCCATCTCCAAAGAGGCAACGCTTGTTCTCCGTCACGTTCTCACCGACTCAACAGGTATGTTACATCATCGGCTCTGCTTTAAAAGTGCTGGCGAACCACAACGGTCCACTGACACCAACCCTTGGCAAGACTGGCACCAGATCACTCCCCGTGATGACATTATCCGCATAGTATCCCGCCTCTCCTCCCGAGTCTTCATGGGCGAGGAGATCTGCCGGGATGAAGAATGGGTCCGCGTCTCCGGTTTCTACAGCGGCGCTGCCTTCGTGGTCGGTTGGGGCTTGAGCCAGTGGCCCCGATGGGCACGACCCATCGTCCACTGGTTCCTCCCTTCCTGCTGGTACGTCCGCCGCCTCCTCGCCGAGTGCCGCAGCACCCTGAAACCCCATCTCGAGCGACGGAACGCGCGCAAGGCGGCGGCCCTGGCACGTGGTGAGAAAGATCCCATCTTTGACGACTCCATCGAGTGGTTCGAGAAGGAATGCACGGCCAATTACGACCCGGTCAGAGAGCAGATCACCATGTCTCTCGTCGCGATTCACACTACAAGCGAATTACTGCAGCAGACCATGCTTGATCTGGCGAGCCACCCGGAGCTGTTCCAGCCCCTCCGGGAAGAACTCGTTCGCGTGCTGAGTGCCGAAGGCCTGACGACGACGGCATTCCACAACTTGAAGCTTATGGACAGCGTCATCAAAGAGTCGCAGCGAATGAAGCCTGTACTCCTCTGTAAGCCTTTCCCCATCTACAAGCTTCCAGGATAGTGGACCAAGCCACTGACGTGCGCGTAACAGCGACCTGGCGCCGCTTCGTCAAGGAGGACATCGAGCTATCCACCGGCTTCGTCCTGCGCAAGGGTCAAAAGATCATCTGCACCAACGCCCACATGTGGGACTCTCAGTACTACGAGAATCCGCAAGAGTACGACGGCTACCGCTTCCTGAAAATGTGCGGCACCGACGAGGAGAAGCTCGCCTACCTGGTGAACACCAGTGCGAAACACCCCGCCTTCGGTTACGGCCACCACGCGTGCCCGGGCCGCTTCTTTGCCGCCAACGAGCTCAAGATCGCGCTGGCTCACTTGCTGTTGAAGTACGACTGGAAGCTGCCCGCCGGGTGCAACCCCCAGCCTATGCCTTACGGTATGGCGCTTATGCCCGATCCCAGCGCGTTGTTGTTGATTCAGCGGAGAAAGGAGGAGATTGACCTGGACTCTTAAGAATACTGAGAAATCGAGTGACATGGAATGACAGGGGAAACATCAGGTATCGATAGCTCCGTTGCAAGGATTTGGCGCTCCGCAGCATAAAACCCCAAACACACACGTATTTATTCACTAGCTGCTCGTTTATAGCTTCGTACCTAATATATACAGCGGTACCAAGAGCCAATACCGGTTACTGAGAGAACTGTTTCTACCATTCCAAATATTCCTTTACAAAGACTACCACAGAAATGGCATGCTTATCCTGGTACGCCTCCGCAAAGCTCTCCGAGCTCATTCCCCAACAGCGCTTCATTGCCTTATCGGGTAAATTGGAGGTCGAATCCTTTGAAAACCACGTCCTCGCACCGCTTCAGGAAGTCAAGAACGTCGGCCGCCGTGTGCCAGGCATCGTTGTAAGCAGCGCTGAGATACAGTTCGCCCCTGAACGTGCCCAAGAAGAGGCCCAGGCCGTTCCCCAGCTCTTCGCCCGTCACCCACGGGTCGTACACCTCGATGGCTCCCGTCTTGGGAGCAATGATGTTGTCGACGCGGCCCATGCTGGATATGGACACGGAGGGGTGGGTCTTTGGCGGGGGCACGGGCAGCGGCCGGGGAGACGCGGGTACGTCCGGGGTTGCGGCGGCCCAGATGGTCGGGGCGAGGGCGTAGTGTTCCTCGTCGTTCCGGACGCCATGGTAAAAGTCTTTCATGATCTGCACAACACGCAGAAACTCTCCGTCGCTGACTTGGTCGTCGCCGGCGGCGGGAAGGTCCATATCGACCACCAGACTCTGGCCGGGAACGGAATGGTAAAGGGCGGCGGGATGCCGATGAGAATTGTACGGCGCTCGACAGCTTGCGCGCTCGTTGCGGAGGATGTAGTTGACGTAACGCACGCGCTTGGCCTCGGGGGCTCGTTTTTGGATATCACGGAGGACGAGTGCGATGGCTGCATGGAAGGCGTGCGTGACTGTTGCGTTGGCAGCTTTGCACGCGGGGGTGAGCAAGGCAGTCTGCTCTTTGGTGAGAGTACGAGCGACGCGTTGGTGACGGCCTGGGATGCTGGCGCCGTGTCGGTAAGGTACATCAAGGACTTCTACGTCGGTTGCATTCATAGCGGCAGCTTTTTGCGCTGCCATGTCTGCCAAGCGCTTCTCTTGGTCGGAAGTGAGCGTCACGGGAACGTTGGCGGCAACGCGATAGGGCGGGCTCAGGTTCGCAGCCTCGGAACCATCAAGGGCCGGGGGCTTGTAAGCATCTCCTTCGTAAAAGGCTTTGGAGGCGTAAGTGACGAGATTGCTTAAGAGAATCAGGGTTCCGACCCCGTCGATGATGTCGTGGGGCGAGCGGAAGACAAGATCGCGTCTAATCATACCATCTTTGTGAGAGGGTGGGCTGAGGACGAACAAGGTCGGCATCTTTGGGGCTGGCGGCTGATTGTTAGCCCATTGTTGACCAGTTTGTTCGCCCGACACGTGTATGAGCGTCTCTTCAAGCCAGCATTTCTGTTCGGCCAGATCACCACATCGGCGGTACGTCTTGGTCCACTTGCCAGTGACGAGGTTCTGGGTGACCTGTGAAGCGATGGTTGGATGATCACATCGGATGGCGAGCCAAGCAGACTCCAAAGCCTTATCAAAGATAATTCCGGCCTCCTCAGTACTATCCCCTACGTCCCGGACATCAATATGTAAGGAGATGTGACCAGTGATCGCAAAGAACATGAGACTGCTTCCTTCATAAAGCGTTGCAAGGGCTGAGTAGAACTTCTCGATCTCGTCTGCGGTGCGCTGCCATACTCCTGGAGTGGTCTGGCGCCAAGTAAGCTCGGGGTATGTCTGGTCCATGGATATAGTCAAGAAGAGGATATGGGTAGGTCACTCGATCGAAGATAAAGAGTAACGTGGATCATGAACATTCATACTGTGGAGGTCAGCTGGGATCCCTCTCTCATATATCTATGCGGGCTTGCTCTTGGAACCATGGCCGCAATCCGAGACTCGTCTCCGGCTCCACGCCGAAACTGGACCATGAGGCGAAGGAGGCCACAAGCGGGGTTGGCCCTCCAAGATACCACTGGCGAATGAAGCCGAGGATCAGCCATCTCGGAATTAGCGTCCCGGCCAGAGTCATGGCCGCCCCGCAGCCGATTGAGAGCGAGTGGCTGAAGGTCCGAAATTCACCCGGATGACAACCAGCAGCCCTGGTGGCTGCCGGGTGTTGCAACATCTCCATGATCTACCTATATACCTTGAGACTATTTTTGAACTTCGTGAGATTTTCTTGTCACGTTATTTGAAGTTTTGCTATGTAAAGGCTGGCTTTTCCATACCAGTTACCAAATCAGTGGTATCCTCGCCAGCCATGTTCTTTTCAATCTCTATAATAACTCGCAACTCCAAGTCCTCGGCTTCTTTTGATATGGATGCTAGGATTTTCATCCTGAGGATCGTATCGGGATGGTCATCCCCCAACACCTTACTTATCTCCAGAACTAGTACCCCCAATTCCTTGGCTTCTCCTAATCTACCTTGTTTCCAGTACCTGGATGCTAGGTATCACAGGTGCTGTAGCTACGTACCGACTACGTACCGACTACCATAGATACGTACCACGGGGACCAAGATGGCCCCAACAGATCAGCTACAGCACAAGACAACTTGAATCATACACACACACATTGACCCACCTTTTGGTGACTGTGCCAACAGGGGGTTCATGTCTGTGTGGCGGATACCGTCAGCCACACCACGTGCTATGTCACATGGACGAGCTCGAGGGCCCCCTTTATCCCATTGAGTGCGAAGTGACCTCACATAACCCAAATATGGGTCTCTGCAAATGATTACCAACAGCTATTGGATAGTTGGCCTGGATTGCTGTAGTCTTATTGGTCTGAGGCTATGTGAGGTCCAGTGGCACTCAAAGGGATAGTAGGTGTTGAACGTGCTACAGTACTAGGTCAAAAGTCTGTTTACAGCAACAAGGACAGTCAATCAAAAGCTACATTAGGTGGTTAGGACATAAGGTCTTTAGTGACGCACTGTGAAATGACCTCCAGCTATTAATGGGTCCTCTCTTTAACTCTTCTTTGGGTTATCCTTTTTGCTGTAAACAGACTTTTGACCCAGTACTGTATAGAGCGACATGCAGTAAGAGACCCCAACAGCTGAGACTGTACGCAACAGCACAGATATCGGAATGGTGATAGGAGAGAGACACAGCTGTGCGGACTTGCGCTGTACAACTGAACAAATGGGCAACCCCAGACTATCGTAGAGGACCTCTATGAACAGATGCTGGCTAAAGAGCCGTCAGGTAAGGAGGCGGAAAGCTCGGTGCAGCTTCTACGCGATGCCAGACCTGAGCCACAGCCTTCTCTTGCACGGCAGGGCGCTCATACACACAAGCTGCGGTCCGAAGCCAACCACTTCCTTTTCCCGCTGGGGGTGTTGATATGGGGCCTTGTCCATGTATATCCAAGCAGCCATGTTGCTGTGAAGAGCATATGCACCTATAAGCAAGATTAGGCTGATGGAGTTAAACACCGGCCAAAAGGACCAGCCAGCCAGCCAAACTGGCGAGTTTGTGACACATCTTGATACTCGACTCTGTTGGCGGTGCATCATTATGGTAGTAAGTGGTATTATTACAAGACTCGACTCGCAGAACTATGCGACCGAGTCCCAACGAGCGAGGGCAACAGATCTTGGTATGTAATATCTTTAGTACAAAAATGGAATACAAAAGTAATCTGCTCTGGATCAAATAGCTAACTATCAAATACTGCAAAGGTTCGACAATTTGCCGGTTCGCCCTTTTACCTGAGATAAACATTGCACCGTCAAAGCAAATACTACTGCATCTAGAAGAAACGGTTGTACATGCGCTTCCAGGTAGGCCAAGTGGCCATCTCAGCCTTGTAGCGGTTGATCTCGTCCCAGTCAAGTTCGCGACGGCCGGTGTCAACGTCCATCTGGTGGGTACGGAGCCATCCCTGGCCCTTCCAAAAGTAACCAATCACCCAGAAGAGCAGGATGATTGGCACAGTGAGCCAAGCCTCGAAGAAACCTTCGGCAGAGTTAAGTTCGTCTTGTCCGGCTGGGGCAATTGCTACAAAGAGCTGTCATGGTTATTAGTCGGTGCATGCATGTGGTTATAAAGGATTCTTAAGCGGGACATACCGTAGCAAGCAGTACGAGGGCGCAAAGTATCAGGCCTATCCAAGATCCAGTAGTGCCAAAAGCAGCCTTGAAAGGGATCTCGTCGATGGTGTGACCGTGGTAGGCCCAAGCCTTGCGGAATCGAATGTGGGCCAAGCAAATAGATCCCCAGGTAAACAAGGCAGCAAGTGCCGACAGGGCAAGCAACCAGTTGAAGACAGTCTCACCGTCCGCGTCCAAGTTGATGTAAGCAATGGCACCACAGATGAGGTGGACTGCAACGGAGGGGAGTGGGCGACCGGATTTGTCGACATAGGTAAAGATCCTGGGTGCGTAACCCTGCTGCGCGAGGCCGGTTAGAGTACGGGAGCCGCCGTAAACGCAGGATACACCAAGCGATAGAACAGAAACCAAAATAATGACGTTCATAAAGTGGTTATAGCCGTACAGTCCAGCATACTCGGCAGCCAAGACGAAAGGCGATGTACCGTCCGCGTAAGGGTTGTCGGCACCAAGGATGTTCTCATCGTTGGAGCTGATGAGAAGGCCAACGAAAAAGAGGCCGAGGATGTAAAACAGCGTAATGCGCCAGAAGACTTGCTTGATGGCACCAGGGAGGGACTTGAGGGGGTTCCTGGCCTCGGCGGCAGCCAGACCGACAAGCTCGGTTCCAGAAAAGGAGAAAGCAGCAGTGACGAAGACTGCGCAGAAACCCTTAAAGCCGTTCTTGAACGCGCCAGGATCGTACCAGTATCGGGCTCCCCAGTATTCATCGTAGCGACCCCCGGCGGGACCACCACCGCAAACGAGGATCAAGGCAACAATCATGAAAATGACTATGGACCGCCTAGTTAATATTGTTGAAGATAAAAGGCGGATAAAGTTCCAACTTACCGATGGCAGAGAGCTTGAAAAGCGAGGACCAGAACTCCTCTTCAGCATAACCCAAAGTTCCAAAGATGTTGATGATGATGATGGCGACCCAAAAGACTGTAATCCACACAGCAAGGCTGATACCTCTGGCACCTTCCCAATAGTTGATTGTAAGACCACAGACCGTTAGCTCGAGCGGTAGAACGATAGCCCACTATTGCTTGTCAGTACGCCGGGTCTCGGTTGACTCTGCTTGTCTGACAGTTCTGGGCGCGAAAACAAACCTGGAAGACGTAGTTCCATCCCATGGCAAAGCCCCACGAAGGGTCGATAAAGCGGGTTGAGTAGACGTAGAAGCCACCGGAAACAGGGTACATGACAGCGAGTTCACCAAGAGCGTATACAACATTGAACATCATGACACCGATGATGGAGAAATCGATGAGAAGAGAGCCGGGACCCTGAGACATGTCAGTCAAGGCAAGGTGAAAGGGTAACTAAGCGGGTTGCTTACACCGGTAGCGAGGGCACTTCCAGAGCCAACGAAGAAACCGGCACCAATGGAGCCACCTGGAAATGAAAATGTCAACAACAGTTCTCGTAACAGCGGGAAGTTGCGCGTACCAATAGCAATCATGTGCAAGTGACGAGTCTTCATGGTCTGGTCAAGATGGACGATATCGGCGCCATATTCTCGGCGCTTAAAGGACTCCAAGTTGAGACCGTTGCGGGTGTAGAAGTTCTCATCACGGCCAGGTACGGCATGGCTGGCGTTTCCGGTGGCGGTCTCGGCTCCTACACCAGCTCCAGTGCGGGTGTCAGTGTTGGCCTGGGTCGTCTCTGGTGTCGAGACACCGTCATGGATGTCTTTCTCGGTGGCCATCTCGTGCCTGGATTGGCGCGAAGCGCGTCTGACTATACTCGGGCACGACTGGTGATTCCCGTGTTTGGGACTGAGGGTAGGTAAAACCCGGTCGAATGGGAAACAGCGTGGCTCGGGGGTGTACGGCCTAGGGACTCGAGGAGCAAAGAAAGGAGGCGGGCAGGCCCGTTGAGTTGACGGATGAAGGCACAAGAAGAAGAGGGCGTCGATCGGAGTCCAAGGGAAGGGGGGGGACGCGGTGGGATTAAAAGAAGACGACGGGCCATGGGTGAGAGATGTGAATGGTCCCCCCCTCGTCTGCGGTTCACGCAGCCTTAGACATGGTATAGGTTGGTTTCGCATCCTAGTCGAGACTATCTTGTCGGTGCGAGCAATTACTGGCTAGCATGGCTATCAGCGGCCAAGTCATGCGGGCGACGCGAAGGTAGGTCAACGGCGGCGACGGGCGAGTGAGGGTGCCCAAAAGACTGGCGGACAAGGTGGTTTGAGTAAGATTGGTGTCCGCCAAGCGGCATAGGACGGCCAAGTCTCGGAAAAGTGGAGTGAAGCAGACGGAAAGCTGGACGAGAAGAGAAGGTGGATGTTGGGGGTTTCCAGGGAAGGTGATGGTCGAGTGTGTTCTGGTCCATCGATGAGTCTTGGTGGTGAAGATGGGGTGGCGGGCTTGGCCCCGATGTGCGTGGGCGTGGGCGAGAAAGGCTGACGTCGAGATTTGAGAGGATGCGAAGAGAGGAAGGTATCGCAGAGTATCTCTCTGGTACTCTTAGGCTGTCATTATCAGCAGGGCCCGCCCGGGCTGATGCATGGAAGCTCGTTCCGCGCCTTCTATTAGTGTTGACAGTACAGGTGCATACCTAGGTACCTTACTCACCTAGGACGTGGTGGGGATGCATCGTGTGTCGATCTTGGCGGGAAAAAGTGGAACCGGGCCCAGTGGGAGTGAGTGGAAGGAGGGGAGCGTGGGGAGGTGCGAAGGAACGGGAGAGGAAGAGGGGGGAGGGACGGGAAAGGGAGGAACGACGGCGACGGCAGGCGGAGGCAGCACCACCCTCCGGTCCCCATGTAAGTAGGTGCCTACCATAATTACTCTACTCAAGCCGCACCTTCCTCACCTCTCTCTTCCCTTGTCCATTTAGGTATACGTACGGATACATGCGTGTCGACACCTCACTTACATATATCACGATCCGGGAAAGGTCTGATGCATCTTCCGCCAAACGCTTCCCTTCCGCCAGCTCCCATCACTTCGTACTTGCCGCATCATCTTTTCTCTCTTTCTCTCTCTCTCTCTCTCTCTCCTTCCCTCTCCTCGAATAGAGGCAATCTTCGCTTGCAGGCTTGATGCACCTGCCGAGCCCTTGGCCCTTCACAAAAGTCCCATTTCGGCCAGTGAGCGTCCAAGACGGTGCGACCGAGTCCCTCACGCGATTGGGTATTCGTAAATTGGGAATCAACAGTCGAGCACGGCCATGGTACACGACAGTCACTTCGCTGGACCTCCAACGATGCAAGCCACTCCTACGAACTGATTGATATACGGTCACATACATACAAACATATCCCTTTTTCCTTGGCCGTCTCCAAAACCAAGACTCGACCCCAGTTCGGTCCACAAATGCGCAACTTCTCACTCGCCGGTTGAGAAATGCCAACCATTTGCCAACCGTTGGCGAATTTTGGCTTCTTTTATCAATGCCTCCTTACTGGTACCAAGAGCCAGCCAAGTTGTTCTATCGGTGTTGGCATGCTCACCATGGCCCGATAAGCCCCTCGTGCAATCCTACCGCCACCACTCGCTATCTTCACCTGCCATAAATCCCCTTCCAAGGCTTTTCTCCAAGAAACACCAAGAAATCAGACAGCAATTCCAACGCGACGGTTCGGCCGAACACGCGTATACACGACCACTTCCTCGTCCTCGGGGCAACTACACCAGTAGATATCACGACGCCAGACTTCGCCTATCTCTTAGCTCTAATTCCATGGGCCTTCCAACGACCTTCTGAACCCCTTGGACCCTTTCCAGCTGAAAGGCTGTGCTGCGCCCCTTGCTCGTCTTGGAACGCGCGCCTGGGCGAGCTTTCTCGGGAAGGTGTCATCGTCTCGGCACGCCAGCCGTCGTCAGGGTACTGTACCTGAGGCTGATTCTCCCCCACACCAGCTAGGGAATTATCGCCTACCACACCAGGAGTACTATTGCTTCAGGTCGCCTGTCCACCTGCTGACTACCGCCCGACGCGCATGCCATACCACGCCCCGTGACACACCACCTTACCCATCCCCCATTGATAGCTCATTGTGAAATCTCGACTTCTACCCAAGTGGAAACGCCACGCGCACGCTTTTTGCCTCTCTTCCCGTTGTGATTCATGAACATCGCCTGGGATCATCGGACTTGACATCCGTCGCTGGAATTTGCATTTGAGCCTGCAGATATCCGACTCGGGGAAGGTCGTCCACCCGTAACCCGTTACATTCCAACACTCCGGCTCAAAATATGTCGATCCCCCAGATCAACTCCATCAACGTAGGTAGTCAGTCAATATTATACCTACCCTACGGTAAGTAATAGTGTATAGGTATTGAACGCCGGCATCCTTCCACAGGTAAGCCGGGCGTACCCCACGGCGCTAGCCTGCGGCCCGGACTTCGATTTAGAGAAATTTCCCCGGGCAAGGGATAGGTAGATTAGACTGGCTTTGCGAAGCAACACTTGCGGGTGGATGCAGGCCAGCCACCCACCTGGCATCCTTGGAGATGGTCTGGTCTGAGACCAACCCAGTCGATTGGCCGCCTCGCCTATCCATTAAATCAATGCTCCGACCGCACCCTTTTCAGCGGGGCCCAAAAGGATCTTTGGGTCCGGCCAGTGAGCTTCGCGCGATATAGAAGGGCCATTGAATATGGACTTGACAGCTGGGCGTGCTTGGTCGAGTGGCCTCCGCCTACCATCTAATACCTGGTCGATAAGGCCGCAAGGCGAGCCAACAGCTGAGACTAAAATGAGCCAAGATCAAATGGAGGCTTCTTAACAAGGAACACCTTCTCGGTTCTTCGTGTGTACCCAAAGATAGGTAGTTCGCGAGGTCACCCTCCAGTCAACTGGCAAGTCATTGTCTTGGCACTAGGAAACAGGCAGAACGTATTATCGCCGATGATGTTTCGAGCCCGCCCACGTGATGGCCAGCCCGAACATGTGATCAAAGCTCCGTTTCTAAGGCACTTCCTGACAAAGACTTCCGACATGCATGGGCCTGGAGAACCTACCGGTACGCGACCGCAGCCGCCGGTTTTGACTTCCGGTGCCGTGAGGCTCCATGTGGGCCTTTTGTGTCTCCAGCCCATTAACGTGGTTGCCCAAAGTCAAAAGGCAAGCTTTCCGATGTCCAGTTATGTCACGCACGCTAGAGCCATGATATAGTTGAGCATAGATATGGAGGAGGGGGTCTGAAGGCTCTGTGAGGCCTTCAAAGTTTGTCTTCCTACTTGGACTGGCAGTCAGGGACGAAGAGGTTCTCGGTGCTGGCTGGCGGAATGATATTTGATGAGCGCAGCTCGATTGTTGCAAGTCTTCCTTCTCCATTTTCATCTTTTTCTCTAGGGGGCTATTGTTCTCCCGGAATCTCATGGTCCCTTATAATTCTTCGTCGCTTGTCATTCTCGGGAGCACCTATTTTCGAATAATAAAACAGCGGCGAGAAACAATAACAGCTTCACAGGCGCCCATAGTAAGTTCCAAGCATGCTTGAGAATATGACAGAATTCCCCTGACGTTGTGGCACTTCAAAAGTATATAAATTGGAAGGTACAAGTCGTCTCGATGATGGCTTCCCTCCAAAGCGCGAATGGTACAGTGTACCCACCCATCTTCTAAACCTGTCCTTTTCCAGAGATGCAACGACTAACCAACACCTCAAGATTCTTCTGCAGAGGTTCTAACGCTACGCTTGCCGTCATCAAATCCTTCTGGCTTGCTGTCTATTTACCCTCCTTCATTGTCTGTTGAGTTGACTTTATCACAAGATATTTACGATAACACGGACATGAATACTTCGCCAGAGGAACCCAAGCCGGCGAGAACTGCGGCCATGGAATCCACTCCCTCCTCTTCCAGCCATGCCGCTGTCGACGCGCAGGCGTCCGGCAAACGTAAACGCTCGCCGGTGGAACCTACAACTACGCGATCCGCTCCCTCCTCTTCCAACCAAGCCGCTGTCGATACGCAGGCATCCCGTAAACGTAAACCCTTACCGGTGGAACCTACAACTGCGCGATCCGCTCCCTCCTCTTCCAACCAAGCCGCTGTCGACGCGCAGGCGTCCATCGAACGTCAACCCATACCGGTGGAACCTACAACTACGGTATCCGCTTCCCCCTCTTCCACTCAAGCCGGCGTCGACGTGCAGACGCCCGCTGGATGCAAGTACGCTGTCAACGGCCATTGCGCCATCCGAAGTCTTACCTATTACCTCGGAGTTCTGAGTAGCGAGGAGGTTCATACAGAAGACCGGATGTATCACGCAAACATTTTCTGTGACGCAGTCACCACAGGGCCTCGTTTCGTCTGCACTTTCCAGGTCTGCTGCGGCAACATATCACTGTTGTCGTTCGCCGTGGAGCGGCGCTTCCCCATGGAGGTTCTGGAGTTCCTCCTGACCAACACGAGGTTTCGACAGGAGGACGGGTGCCGAATCATCGACTTCGTCGAGCACATCGGGAGCCTCATTGTCTGCTTGATGTATGGCTATAGCGGCCGCTGTTTCAATAACAGTCTGCTCGACGATGCTAAGCGGTCCCTCCGTCTGCTCCTCCGCGCCGGCACACAGAACGCGTTCGCAAGACGGATTTGGCACAACAACGGCCAGTACCGCACTTGGATCCTGAGCGTTCTCCATGCGGCCTCCGTTTACGTTTCTCCCATTCCCTCTGAGCCGGGCCAGCCGTACATCACTCGCGTCGTCCCCATTCTTGCTCTACTCCACTTGGTAGAGTGCTTCATGGAGATGTTCCCCGATGAGGACGCATCTTTCTGGAGCGTAGTCCTCCAGGAACTGTGGATGCACAGCCGCATCACGAGGGGAACGTTGAGGCGGGTCGCCGACATGACACTTCGGCTTTTAGATCTCGGGGCCTCGACGACTTTCGCACTCCCAGATAGAGCCAAGGGCGGCAGCTTCCTCGCCTGTCTCGAGAACGGCCTGGAAGCTGTCGAGGATGTCAACCCCTACGTTGACGACATTGAAGCCACAATTGGAGGCACCAAGATCATGGAATTTGGTGGTCCTGGACAGGCCATCGACATCATTAGGAACAGGATGTATGGGAAACGAATTGAGAGCATTGAGCGCCTCAAAAAGAAAATCCTCGGGGACGGCAGTCTGAGCCCCCCCTCCGTGGATTGATTGCAGCTTGAAAAGCATCTAGCTTGAGGACTGCAGCTCATCAGAGCAGAAAGGTACTTCATCAGGCAGTTCGAACGGGTGAGGACCTTGGTAAGTCGCAACCTATACATCATACACCAACCTGCATCCCGCATGATTCGGAATCCGGTTGAAAATGCCATACTGCGCTCATTAGTGTCCATATCAACCAGAAGTATTAGTACGCTGGACCGCTGGCCTATTACATTGTCATTAGGGTGTCAGCCTTGGCCATTTGCCAGAGCTGCGATCGTTGCTACATTACATGCGCGTTGCATCAATAGTAAACAACGGTACAGGTGTTAAAGTGTTCAAACCTGCAGCATAATGAATTAAAAAGTAAATACCACCGAACTTTATTCAGAATTATGTACAGTGATCCATCGACCAGCTTGGGCTTATATACTTTGCGTGACTAGGAATATTTCAAACGCATTGCGAGTACCTGCCCTGCGTTAGTTTATGGATCAAATCGGCAATTGCAAGAAAGGGGACTGGGACTGTTCTCACCATTGGTTCTGAGCATTGCAAGTGCTTCCAGACTGGCAGCACGTCGGACCAGTCCATCCAGACCCGCCGCACTGGCCGAACTTGGCCGCACACTGTCCTCCACTCGGAGGAGGTGCAGTGGTAGGAGTGCTGGAGGGAGGGCTGGTGTTGGCGGGAGGAGGAGCGCTGCCGCCGCCGTAGATGGCCTTGGTGAAGAAGTCCCACGTCTCGCGGGCCATCCAATTGCCCTGGCTGTCGTTCGCGTCGCCTACGTGGCCGCCGCCGTGGCCGATCCACCAGACGGGGTACCCAGCGCTGCAGCTGTACTCCGTCTTGATGTGCTGCGAGGACCCCGGGCTCGGATCCGGCGCCGTCTTTGACTGGCACTTGTTGACGCCGAGGAATCGGTCGCGCAGCGCCCTGCCCTGGGCGATTGGGAGGACGTTGTCAGCGGAACCGTGGATACCGAGGTAGGCGACGGGAGTGGTGCCGCCGTCGCAACCGCTCAGTTGAGCACCCGCAATGACGGAAACAGCGCGGAAGATATCTGGCTTAGGATTAGCTAGCGTCCTTCAAAAGATAGACACCGTCTCATAGCACGGCAAGAATATGTATAACGATGGGGGGCGGAGGAAGTTTACGTACTGGGCCTAGCACAAGCGACCGCATTGGACATGGCTCCGCCGTAGCTGAAGCCCGTCGCGAAGCGCTTGGTGGTGTCGACGCAGAGGCTGTTCTGGACCTCGCTGAGGATCTGGTCGACAAAGGTGACGTCGGCGCCGCCGTTGTTGGCCCAGCCGGCGTTGAGGCCGTCGGGGGCGACGAAGATGGCCGACTCGCCGGCCAGCGCCCGGAGCCCGTAGTACCCGGGGGCGACGGTGTTCATGTTCCCGTTGAGCCAGTGGAAGCCGAAGATGAGCATGTACTCCTTGTTGGGGTTGTAGTTGGCGGGCACCTGCAGGATGTACCGCCTGCTGCCGATGGACTTGGTGCCGCTGGCCGGCGCCGCCTTGCCGCAGCCGGGCGTGGCAGCCATGACGCTCCCCAGGGAGACTGACAGAAGGAGGAGGACGATTGCCGAAAAGGAAGCCATGACGGAAGGGGTTTCGGTGCGTGAACTCTGGAACTGATATCCCATGGCCCAAGAAGGAGGGGAGTGCTGGTGGACTCGACTTCGACTTATAACAGCTGTCGAGTTTGGCGATTCCGGTTGACCGCCGTAATGATTGACAACTGCCGTTGGGGAGTGCCATCTGCCTCGCATAGAATAATACTTCCGACTTGGCACTGAATGTTTGTACCAATCAAGGACAACACCGTTATTGCAACTGGTGTTGGGCTCGAGACCCGGGGCTCGTGGTACATCCTGTTATAGCAACCGGGGCAGGCTCTCCGAGAAGAAGAGACCGCAAACTAGCTTATATTGGGATCTACTATGCTGCAGGGATTCCACATTTTGGAACTACCGCCCTCTCCAACGCGTGTTTTTGCATATAGCCGGGTCGAGTTAGTTGACTAGGTAGGTGGCCAGGAGCTAATTATCCCAGCGTTTCTAGCCAGCCACACATTTAACCAAACCTGGGGTAAATCCGGGGTAGCAGCGGCGCCCAGTGGGCTCTTCACGGTGGCCGTCAAAAGCTGCCACTTGCTATTGCGGTAGCCGCGGTAGCCATTCGACAGAGGTGGTAATAATAAGTTGTCCAACGACGGTGAGTAAATGTGAAGTACTTGGCGTGAGTTGGATAAATTGGTGTTGGGCGGGCCCAATTTGAGTGCGAGCCAATCGCGCCTCCCCCGGTCAGTCGGAGGTTGATGGAAGGGCTTTGCCCAGCCGGCTAAGTGACGGTTTTCCCGCTCGACGTGAACCATCCTTCTTCAGCAATTCTGTCTCTCTCTCCTGGCCTGTAGGCCTAGATCTCATGGTCTCATGGGTTTCGTGGCACTTGGGCAACGTGGTAGCGGTCAGGCGCAAACCTGTTTGTTGTGTTGTTTGTGATTGTTCTCCGGTTGTCGCTGGCGTCGCAACGCAAACTTTTTCTTTCTGCAAGCGAGAGTGTTGAAAACCGTTACAGGATTCTCATATCCACACCATTCCTCAATATAGTCGCATGGAGGCTGGCTCACAAGTCACAGTCTCTTTCCTGACCGCCTAAACACTCTATACTTTGAACTCAATCCGGCCTTCCTCCTCGTAACATTTATTGCGGCTTCTATAGGGAGGGGAAAGGAACAGGCTTTTTCATACTTGGCTCATTCTTGATTTGCCTCGGCTCATGATGTTCCGGCCACACCACTTACCTCGTACTTTTGGCCACTAACTACTCACGCCCAGCTTCGTATGGTTTGTTTCTGCCTATAGAAGCCCAAGACTAGTCTCTCAGCTGGCCAGGATTACGGAACACTGAGCTTGCTCGGCGAAGGCAGCCGTGAGCACTCGGTAGGCTTTCTTAGATTGTACTACACCGCCATACATCCAGAATAATGGTTTGTACCTACAGCACAGCTAAAAACAAGTAAGAAGCGGTAATACTAGAGTTTCTCGGCTTCCCAAGATGGCTTCACGGGCCAGCATTGTGATATCTCGAGGCAATTTACGCAATGATAACAATATAACCGGATAGGTTGAATCTTTCGAAGATGTGTCCATGAGATGATGAGGCTACATGTGCGGTGATTCGGATAAAGTAGTCAAATCTAGCAGACAATCTTCCGGAACATGCGAGTCTACAGCAAAGACAAATTGCTGTAAAAGGCGGGATATATAGATACATTTGGGAGGCACTCTGATGCAACTCTATTAAGGCATCATAACCGAGATTCTTTGGGATAATACTGGTAGCAGTGATAGACGACATCGTGACTGTCCTTCACCATCAATCTCTGCGTGGCGATAGGCATAGGGACCTCAAAGAACCTACGCCATCTGCAGCAACGAAACCGTCGCCACCATTGGTTAAATCAGGATGGGCTGGATTCTCGGCTATAGGCGAGCTGGGTACAGCTGCGGTCGGCGTCGGGATACTCGCAACCTGGTTGGTTTCGGAGATAATAGAGGCTATTGTAATACGCGCGCCAAGGTGACATAAATGTCACCCTTTTGTTGCAGTGAACCAGGCTTTTATGTTTCCAGGATCAGAACTTAGGTATTTTTGTTACCCCTCCTCTTGGCTGGAGAGAACCATGCAATTTTTCAGCCAATAGACTACTGTGAATAAACGTTGTTTGTCAGGGGGCGCAACTCGGTGCAGATCGGTAGGCAGAGGGCGGGGCCCCTTGCTAGCATGCCTTCTGTCACTAAGTAATGTAATATATACATAGCGTTAGTAGCTGCCCGCAATTTGCGGTGTCGCTTTTGCGACACCATCCATCTCAACATGAACGTGTATACTCTGTAGCCGGCACCCGCGCCCTCGTAGTCTTCTGGGTCCCTGGATGTTGCAACCTTGTCTTGTCCCCCGTGTCCTACTGCAATATGCGACCGAAAAGCGCAGGTGAATGCTAACTTGGGTGGGTAGCTGTTGCGATATACACGAGACTAGCACGCCGGATGCAGTTTTGTTTAATCGACGTACATAGGTAGGTTTTAGTTGCAGCTTGCTGTGTGCTAGCCTACTGGAAGGGAAGAGTCGGTGTCGCTCGGGGTGTCTTGCGACGATTTGGTTTGTCATCTCTTTCCAATGCCCTTACTGTCTTCATTTGCTTGCCGTAGCCTTCGTAGATGGTAGATAGGAAGACGTCCTAATATTACGGCCTAGCTGGAACTCGCTAGAAATATTTTCTCCAGGTAGAAAATGAGTTTGTAAGGTGCTAAACTAATGGCATATATGAAAGTAACGAATAGATAGCATCATTAAATACAGGAAAGCGTACCGTCGAGCATTATGCCAGCAAAAGTTTTAATGACTCAAGGCTGCATGCGTAACCTGTAGTTCAACTGTATGTTAGAAGACAAAGAATATTAACAAGACTCATTACGCCTAAGCTAGCTTTAAGGGACTGTGACTATTTCATACATAGACTGACGTGATGATAAGCTAAAAGTAGATCTACAATCGTAGTGTGACAATAGTGGCTTACATACTATTGTATCAACCAATAAACAACACATAGCTCTCCATTATTCCAACATTTCTTTTCAAAGATGTCGCCCAAAATCAGCAGGCAGCATTCCCGCATGTAGCTAAATAGCATAATTGTTGCGATGTTGACCATCGCCTGGATATTGGCGGTATGGATTAACGCCGATCGGCCGGAATAACTACAGCCAATTCGCCGTAGATCCACTAGATCCATAGGGATATTACGCAGTGAATTTGCTACGTAATCCTACAATAGTTTTCCTTCTTTACGTATAATTTAGGACTAGTATTTACCCCTATTATTTATTACTACCTATTAATACGTATAGTTAACTATATTACTACCCTAGTAAAACTAACACTAATTAGTAGTTAACTTTATAGTAACTACTACTATAAGCTACTATAGATTAGTAAGGTAATATAAGAAGAGGTAATTTTTCTATTAATTATTTATAGTAGCCCTAATTAGTTACTAAGAATCCTATCTATAAATACCCTTATAGTAAGATTACGCTATACGCCTATTATAAGTTAATTTATATTACTTAGTAGTTATATCCCCTTAATATAGTAAAAGTAGTATAAATTTATATTATTTATATAAGTAAATTAACTTTATTACTATATAAGAAGTCCTCTATCTAACTATAAAAAACACCTTACTTTACATACTAACCTACTATTAATTAGTAAATATTTACTTTTTACTTTCCTTTTATTATAAGCCTATAAAGCTTACTAACTTTCTCTTTTTTATATATTTTTTATTTTTCTTTAAATTATTTTATATTACTAATATAATAGCCTTTATTACTTATAAGCTTACTATAAGCCTTCCTTTTTTAAGTTTTTATTTAACCTTAAGTCTTTATAATTATCTATACTACTAGTAGTAAATCCTCTAATAGACGTATACGCCCTTTAATAATAGTTAAAAGAAACGCCTATAACTAAGAGGTAGTTAGGCTAATAGAGGGTAATTATAAGTAAGTAACTAAGATAAGTAAGTATAAAAAGATAATAAGTAATATATAAGAAGATAAATTAACTAAGTAACTTATAATAATTTATAATAAGTACATAATACTATATAACACTATAAGGCTAGTAGCTATAATAAGTAACTTATACCTTATACTAAGTGACTTTAGAAAGTATATTATTCCTAATCTTTAGGGGAGAGATTATATTATAGATATACTAAAAGATCTTACTAAGGCCTAGTAATATAATAGCCTTACTACTATAGTAGCGTACTATATTACTAAGTATAAGGTAAATAACTATTTATATAGTATCTTTTAAGCTAAGGTATAAGTTAACTTTAAAGATTAGTAAACTAAGGATTTTACTCTCTTACTATATAAAATACTTAAGAGGCTATATAAGTGCCTTATAAGCTATAAAGTATAAATTAATTAAGTAAAAAACTTTATAATTATAGTGTGTTTTTACTAAGCTATCTAAGATAATAAAACTATTATCTAGAATAAAGAGATAATTAAGACTACTATATAAAAAGTTAGAGGATTTAGAGAGCGCTTAGTAGATAATAATTTTTATAAAAAGATTACTAGTATAGTAGTATTACCTATTAAAGCTATTACTATAGTAAAAGCAGCTAAATAAGCTACAGCCTATAAATTACTACTAATTACCTAGGTAACCTCTTATAATAATCTATTATTTACACCTCCTTTAGCCTTATTACTATAAGAACTTTAAATAATAGTAGTAATTTATAAAGCTTAAGTCTAACTATATTTCTTATTAGTAGTAACGCTTACTATAATAACTATAATAGTAAGTAGGTAAAACAGCCTAACGCTAAGGTAATTAATAGACTTAATAAAGTTCTATATAAATAATCTAGGTTTAATATATAGTAGTAGCCTATATAAAACTATTAACTTAAAGTTACTATTTTTTTATAACCTTTATATCTATATAAGTATACTATAAAACTACTATAGCGCAGTAGTAATAGTAATACTTAAAAGGGAGCTATATAAGTATTATACTACTTTATTACTTAGTTATTTTAATAATTTTAATATAATAATAGTAAAGCTTAAATAACGCTTTAAAGGTAATAAAGTACACCTTTTACGCCTAGCTAAGCTTTACTATACCTCTTTTAATTTAATTACTAAAGAAAACGCTAGTAAAAGTAAGCTTAAAGTACTTAAGGCACTTATTATATAAATTACCTAGTTAGTATAAGTAACTACTTATAATAGTACCTTATATAATAAAGATTATTATAAGTAATTACTTACTTACTGCTATAGTGTGCCTAAATACTTTATTACTATTCTTAATTTACTTACTACCTTTAGTAGCCTTTATATATAATTATATAGTAGTATAATAAATTTACTTCTTTACTATAAGCTATAGTTATAATACTTTACTAATAATAATTATAGTAATAACTAATACTAGGTTAACTATAAGTATAATAGCTAGTATAACTATAGGGCAGACCCCTAAAAATAGTAAGGCTATTTATAAGGCTCTCTATAGTTAGCTAGTAGTAAAGCACTACCTAATAGTAATTTATCTAAGAAGTGCTTTATCTATAGTAAATTAGGCTATTAGTTAACTAAGTATACTAAAGAGGAATAATAAGCCTCCTTTATGTAGTATAAAAGCACTTACTTTATATAGGCTTTATAGACTACCTTTAGTTACTTTTTTATTAATTATAAAGGTAATAAGCTAAGTTATCTTAAAGAAGTAAGTAAAGATAGTAAAACTTACCTATTAGATAGTAAAAACTATAAATTTACTATATTTTTTACTATAACTATATACTTTAGTAAGTAGTTAATTAATAGCCTATTAACCTATAAGAAGTTATATAACTAAGTAACTTTTTATACTATTACTTATAAAAATCTATATAAAAAAGAATTACCTAACGTAACTATAAAAAGTAGTAATATCTTTATATTTAATAACTACTACTTTATGTCTACCTTTTAAGGCATTATACCTAATATAGGTATAGCTAAGATATCTATAGCTAGCTAGTAGTAGTACTTTACCCTTAAAAAATATCTTAGTAAGAAGATCTTACTAGATACTACTTATACTAGTAAAGTAATAATTTACTTTAGCAGTAGGGATTACTATAAATCCCTTAAGGTAATCTATATACCTATACTAATGAGTAAGCTTATTTTTTATATAATAATAAGTAATATACTATTTCTCTTTTACCTATAAGATATAGATTACTATAGCGTAAAACTTAATAACCTTACTAACTAGCTTATTAAGGATAAGATTATTATACTTATTACCTAAAAATAAGGCTATATATAGATACTTTTAGAGCTACTTAAGAGCACTATTATAAAGTAACACTTAACTAATAGTAAATTACACTATATTTACTATAGATTTAGCTACCTATTAGTAAATTAACTTTATAAGTTACTTAAATAAGTAAGTAAATCTACCTCCCTTACTACGCTTAAAGAGATTAATAAGTACTACTATTACTACTAACTTAACGTAAAGGCACCTAGCTGCTTTAAATTTACACTATATAATAACTATAAATTTAACTATAAAATCTTTATTAATATAATATATATAGATAGTAATAAGCCTATACTTTATATAGTTAACTTAGCTACTACGTTTAATATAGTAAGATTCTTACGTTTAGTTACTATAGAGTATATATAGAAGGTAATATAAATATACTAAATTAATATATATCTTAGGCTACCTAATTAGATTACTACTAACGCTAGCCTAAATTTTTATATAGCTAAATTTAAATACGCTGCCTATATATTATTTATTAAGGTTAATAAAGTGCCTATTAAGGCCTATTAATCTATTAGTAAGGTAAAGTAATACTATACTGCCTTTTGCTATATGTATAAGATTATTTATATAGATAGTAATTATAAGCCTAAAGTTACCTTTTAATTAGCTATTAAAGCTATTAATAATACTACTAGCCCTAATAGCCTTATACTAACTCTATTTATTTTTAAGGTATACCCCTATATTATAAATAATTTACTACCTACCCCTTTTACTATATAGCGCGCTAAAGTAGTAAAAAAGGCTATAAATATAATATAGTAAATCTATATAAAGAGATAAGTATATAATATACTAGTAATATATAACAGCTTAGATATAATAAATACTATAGTGCTACCCTTTTAATTACTTATCTATATATAGTATAAGAAAGACAGCTAGTAAGGCCTATTTTACCTACTTACTAATAATAGTACTACCTATACTATTAAATTACCTTATAGCTTATATAATTTTTATATTACTATAGTAAAACTATACTATATAGCATAAGAAGAAGCTTAATTAGTGCTACTACTTATAACAGCTAAAAAAGATAATAATCCTATATAAGCATAAGAAGAAAAACCTATAATAACTAGTAAATCTATAAAGAAAGTATATAATACTATTATTATTAATAACAAGTAGCTACTATAATAAGGCTATAGCTACTTATAAAAGAACCTAATTACTATATTCTTTTATAAGATACACCTTACTATTAACGTTTCTAACGTATACCTTACTATAAAGGAGGAAGCTAACTATACACTTACTATTAAACTATATAAAAAAGGCATTTTTACTACACTAGGTAAGCCTTTTAAAGAATCTAATAAGGTAAAAGTAAAAGCCCTTATTAACTATAGTGTATTTTATATTATTACTTATAATAAGAAAACATATAAGAATATATAGATCTTTAAGTTATATATAGTATATAAAGTTAAAAAAAATAAGTAACTATATAAGAAATTATAGTTAGTTATCTAAGGTTATACTAATAATAATAAGGAGATAATTCTTATGTAGTTACCTATAATTTAATAAATAGCCTAGTAATTAATCCTTACCCTTACCTTATTACTTTTATAATATAGATTTTATCTCTAGTTATATAATATTACCTAGGCGTATACTTAATCTATAACACTACTTAACTATATTATTCTTATAAGACTTCTTATATAAATTTACTATCTTTACCCTAGTAACTTTATTATAAAGGTAATAAAGCCGCTTTATAGTATTACTAAGGCAGGCACCTACTAGTAGGCTATATATAACTACTACTATAGAGAGAATTTCTAGATAGATTTATTAACCTTTAACCTATATCTACTTATTTTATTAGCTAATAATAAGGATTTTAGCCTTATTAGTATATAAATAGATAATATAATTAGCCTTATAGATAATAGATTCTCTACCTATAAGGAGAAGGAGCTTAAGAAGGTAACTTTTACTATAAAGCCTAAGTAACTATTAACTATTAATAATTTTATTACCTTTAATAGTAGCGTATTTTCTTTTAGCTATAATAGTAAAATAAATTTTTACTAAAAAGATTAAGGTAAGAAGCTTTAGCTTATTAATATAAATTTACTTACTACTAAGTAAGATTTTATTTAGTAAAAGGCCTATAAGGCGTATATTACGTTAATATACTAACCTAAGGCTTACTTTAACTATTTAGTTACTATATAACACTAAGAGCCTATAGAGGAAGAGATTAAGGCTCTTAACTACTAGATTAAGTAGTAAATAAATTACCTTAACTATAGCCTACTTTTTTAGCTAATTAACCTTATAACTATAAAGCTTTTTATCTTTATTAATAGCTTATTTATAAATAACTATAATTTTACCTTATAACTTAGCTTTATTATTATACTTACTAATAAAAGTAATATTATATAACCTACTACTAATAGTAAGAAATTTATACTTACTAGTAATATTATTTACTTTAGCTTAATAAAGTATAAAAAAGTTATATATAGTATACTAGCCTCTAAAGTCTATAGTATAGTTACTAGTACTAATATTACTTATATAATTAGTACTATACTTATAATAATTACTAACTACCTTAAGTTACTATAAATCCTAATAATCCTTTATACTAACTTATACTCTCTCTATAAGTGCCTTATAAAGCTTAATACTACTAAAGAGAAGTAACTTATAATTAATATTATAGCGCTTTACTAGTTATATAAGTAACATAAGATCTATAAGATCTAATAGATATAAGGGGAAGATAACCTAGTAGATAGATTTATAAAGGTATTACTTAATAAAGTGCTAAAGCAGTTAATTAATAATAGTTAATTAAAGATATAAATAAATAGATAGGTTTTATATATATAATAGGTTATATATATAAAAAGTATTAAATACTTTTTAGCTTTTTATTTTTATTACGTTTTTAGGCCCTTTATAAATAACTAGAAAATAGGGGTAATTTATAGCACTTTAGAAGGTTACTAGTGTTATAATATTAACTATTACCTAGATATTAGTAGTATAGATTAATGCTAATTAGCTAGAATAACTACAGCTAATTTGCTGTAGATCTACTAGATCTATAGGGATATTACGTAGTAAATTTACTACGTAATCCTATAATAGTTTTCCTTCTTTACGTATAATTTAGGACTAGTATTTACCCCTATTATTTATTACTTACCTATTAATACGTACGGTTAACTGTATCACTATCCTAGTGAAACTAATAATAATTCTTTAGAGATATTGCCTAATGTGCTGTATCTAAAGTAAGGCGAGACTACAAAAGAAGAAGAAGGTTATTATAACTAATCACCTAGTAAGCAGACTTTAGGTCTTTCTATTATGACACTAACGAGGCCTCCCGCGGCTCTTGTATATGGGAATGGCTTTACGAAGCAGCTTATTGTTGCATCGAAGACAATCTCAAGCATACTCGTAGTATGTCCAACAACTGGGTAACACTAAACTTCAACTCAGGTTGTCTCCGGCTGTAGAGCTCGTACTCTCTCGTCACAGGGAGTTTCTTTTTAATTCTGTTTGGAATGAAAAAAGATAACCGGGTCGCATCCCAAGTGAGGTTGTCCCAACCCCTGTAAACCCACCCGACATGGCCCCACACATATTCATGGTCTAGAACCCTCCTCATTTCGCCCACAAGTAGCTCAATTCCAGTTTATCGCGATATGAGCAAACGTAGCATCGTCAGCTTCCATCACAGCTCACCAGCAAATGACCAGCGCCGATGGTTTAGTGGTAAAATTCTCCGTTGCCATCAAGCAGCGTCGGGGAGCCGGGGGTTCGATTCCCCCTCGGCGCAATCCTTTTGCTTTTGCCGGCCGTAAATGAAATGATTGAATGCGAAGAAAGCCTATCTTGCTTCTGAGATGCCCCTCTTTCTCATCTATCTACGATATATAGACTGATTTGTTTGTTTGTGTCTGCGCATCTGAGTGGAACAATGGCCAAGGCATAGTGGCGCTTCTCAACGAGCCGTTGCTTATCTGACGATGCTCGAAGCTCAGCAAGCCATGCCGGGTCGGTTCTTGGAGGCGCGGTTGTCTCTCATCTCGGTATCGACTGGTCCAGTTGCACAAGACAACGTGGGCATCTGGTGAGTATCTGCTGATCTCGGCTCGCCTGTTCTTCTTGACGTCTTGTTCCAATTCGGTTCATCGCGGCGTATCTCAAAAAGAAAGAAAAGAAGAAGAGAAAAATGTGCTTCAACTGAACCAAAATTAAATCATACGGAGTCGTGTAAATGGACAAAGCTTCTCCCTCGTCACAGCTTCTGCCGAACTTACGATGGATGACATTAGAACACTGTCTAGTAGGCTGCTCTGGGCACCAGAAACATTCAACTACCAACTTCCTTTTGCCATCTATGTCTGCGGCGTATCACATGGGCCACATGATACCCCGTCCCGTTGCAGGACATGCAGGCATCGGATAGGATTTATGTACGTGTTCAATCAGTGCTGAAAGTAATGTGAGAGTTAAAAGAAAACTGTCAGCAGGCAAAAGCCGCTGGGCTCTGCCGGATAGTCCGAACAGTAATGCCTCAATTAATTCGTTTTGCCAGTTTTGGTTCAATCATTCATTCGGCTGTATGATGGTTGAAGGGAGTGAAAGTGACCCATCAGTCGCACAGAACCTCCCTGAAAGACGTTGTATTTGAATCTTGGCCGTCGACTGAGTTATACAATATCAGGCAAGTTCCACATCATCAAAACGATGGTTTCGAAACCGCCGGCAAAGGAATGACGTGCTCGGGATAGTGTTTGAATTCAATTTGGCCGGCCAAACCCATGTACACCATCATGCGATCATATGTTGATGGCCCAGCTGCGTTCGTCAACAGACTCTACACAGCTACAGGGCCTGATCCGAGGAAAGGAGGGCAGCGCTATAGAGTTGCTGTAATGGTCCGCTACGTCAACAAACCTATGAGCGGGATATGGGTGTATGTTGTTCAAGCTCTTCCAACCCCACGTCGGACGCGCGTTGTGGCGAGAGCGTGCCTCGTAAAGCAAGACCTCGGGATCCCCTCGACTTGGAAGCCATCTGCAACATCAGTCGGGGCAGTTCGGCGTATCTAGCCACTTGAATGACTCATAATACTCAATAATGGCGAAGTTCATGGCCAGGAAGACTGCAAGGAGGCCGGGCATCCGAATACACAACCTCAAGCAAGGTTCAGTCTCGATATCACATGAAAATAGCCGCTCTCCTCGATGCTGGGAGGCCTCTCTCGCAGGCCGCCGTGTCGCTCCGTCGGTGACAGGCCAATCTCCTTTTTCAGACGAGAAAATACATGCCTCAGTCTCTCCCGTGACGAGACCCCGTGATCAAAGTCCTCAAGCTTTGAGGCGGCGAGTGTCCGCCTCGGTAAGTATTCGACCGCCCAAGGGAGGCTTCGCCACCGGCCTGGGCTGCGGTCTATCGACCGCATGTGAAGAGATTCACGATAGACGCAGTGCGCAGGCACTGTCCCCTTCGGAAGAGGACCTGGTGATGCCGGTCCAGGATCGCAAGACTGGTACACCGACTCGCGCGTCGCGATGTATTCGTCAAAGAACCGCCGGTACATATCGAGGGGGGCGTGCGGGTCATAGTCGACAACGGTCCGGTGTACCCTCGACGCTCACTCGCGACGTCGCCTTAGGTTCATCGCCGGACGGACCCAATCATTCACGGATGGCAGTCCACGTCACCGGAGGCAGCCTACGCGCGAAAAGGGGGGAGGACTGGCTCTCGTCGCTCTTCACGCCGAGAAGTCCCCCACCCCCCTAACATGTCCGACAAACCTCACGTTCGGTACACCGAGCGTGTCAAGGAAGGGGAGATTCACGACGACTCATCCACGAATCATCAGGTATACGGAGCCTCGAGACCTCTCGTGACCCTTGGTCCGAGGGTGGCACAGCAACTCCAGGAAAGACCGAAGCATCGTCACCCCTATACCAAGCCACCACTTAGAAACGCAAACCGTTGAGAGTCGGTTCTGATTCGGCACGACCCACAGAGTGCTGCCTATCGGCCATCGGAAACATTTCCCCAAAGTAAAGCGGCCGATAGATCGATTCGTCCCCGTCCATGCACCCAAAAGACTCTCGGTCCCGGGGCGACGGGATCACCGTCGTCATCGTGCCCACGGGTGCCTGGCCGTTCCCCTCAAACATCGTCATTTCGATCGCATGTTAAACATACGTACTGTCCCACGCAAGTGGCGATTACTTCCCTCGTCACGCAAGACTCATACTTCCTCCCCGAACCAAAAACCCAACCCGCGAGGCCGGTAGCATGCGTTACCCAATCGCCCGGAGGGAGGGCCGCCGCCCTGCTTTTTTTTTTTTTTTTTTTTGGCGGGTTACACAACCTCCTCATCCGGCAAAACACAACAAGAAAAGAATCACCGACCCAGGCCTCTGGGAGAGAATGCACGTCTCGCTTGTGTCTAGTGTATACGACGTTTTGTTTCCATTTGTTGTTGCCAGAAAAGCGCCGGGTCGTGCGGTGGCCCTAGGAGTTATGAGTCACAGGCGTGCGAAGGCGCTGGCAAATCACAAGCGGCAACTTGAGGGTGAAGGTGGCGTGGGGGGAGGGGGTGGTGGTAATACACAGTATCCCCCCCCCTTCGGATCGGGCATCACGTAGAGTACACACGCAGCAACACACACACACGAAGACAATCGCCGAAGAACATTCTCGGACTTTGGAACAAGGTCGAGCACATGGGCTGCGTTGACAAATGCCCGGGTGGGCGATGCGCGCGCCCAGCGAGGAGGAAACAGGGAAAACAAAAAAGCCAATAAGACAAAAACACTGGACGGAGAGGTGCAAGCGCCAAGAGGGAGAATGCGCAATCTCGCGGATTGTCAGCGGCCGGACGGGAAGAAGAAGAATCTAGGCTGCCCCCCTCGACGGATCGCAGAGATTCACTTCGTGTCTCCAGTGCGTTGGCCAGTCCTGCATGTGTGTGTGTGGCAGTGACCGATGCCTCTTCTCGCTGCGGGCGCGGTGTAAGCCTGTCGCCGTCGTCGCCGCGGGCTGCGCAGTGTTTGTTGGTATTGTTGGTGCCCAAAACAATAGGAATGAGATGAGGGAAATGAGGAAGAGAAAAGGTCGCGGCGGAATAACCTTTGGAAGTTGGGCTGCACCGCGCTTTTGCTGAGACGTACCATGCCACACCATACATACATGATTATTACATACAAGTACCGGCCACCCACCACACCACACACCCACACGCACGCACGCACACACGCATGTTGCGTCATATTCTCTCCAAGAAAAATGCACCACCACCCAATGCAAACGCCCACGTTCTAGGCCGCAGACGCCAGGCGATAAGTGGACAAGATGACGGGCTAGAAAAGGGGAAGGGACGGGAAAGAAAAAAGATACATTGGCCGCGTCTCACCGAAGAGGGGGGTGTACGTTTTCCGCCTTTTTTTTTTTTTGCAAAAGATACATGGCACCAAAAGGTACCATTGTCCAGTGTGCAGAATCAGGTAGCAAGCAGCTAGTTTGGGATGATTTGTCACGGAGATCGGAAAGCGGCAAAAACAAAAAAGCTTGCGACATAGAAGACTGAAGAAGGAAAAGAGAGCCATTACTAAACGCAAGCGGCGGAGACGGAGATGGGTGTTGAAGTCCGGACAGACTTTTCCCGCGCGCGACCGAGAACCCCGACCGGAATCCCGGGTTCGCCGCTATTCGCGGGAGATCCGAGCGTCTGGGGCGGTCTGTGTACGTACCGTGTACTTGGCTGCCGAGAAGGTACGTACCTTGACAGTTTCCTTGGCCCCACCGTGGCGAACCCGCCCGTGCTCCCGTCATCATCTCATCTTTCCATTGGCTGCAGCACTGGGTTGAGCCACATGACTCGGGGGGTTCTAGCGGGAGATGCTAAGCCACAGAGAAGAGGCGAGAGGCAAGACCCGCCTTTTCCAATGGGGCGCTGAACCGTCCCGTCGGCCACATGTGGCGCCGCCGGCGGAAGTTTCTCTTTTCTTTTTCGGCTTTGCCTTGTCTCCCGTAGTCTACCCGAGGAGGTAGTAGGGAGTTGTGTTTGTGCAAGTGTGTGTGTGTGAATGCACATTGTTTGGACGACATGCCACTTCGAGGCTGCGACGGGACTCGCTGTCTCCAACACCTAAGGAGGAGAGAGAGAGAGAGAGAGAGTCGTCCAATTAATTGTCCGTGGCGCATACGGGCCCCGGCAAAGCAGAGACCCTTTTTGAGGTGTAGAGACTCCTGTTCCTAGTCAATCAGAAAAGGCCGTTGGTCCTCAGCAGTCATGATCCTCGCCATCGTCCCGCCAAACAAAGACATCTCTCGCGCCCACCCGCTGAGCCACTGTGCGACGTGAACCGACGACATCCATCCCAAGCCGACCAAATAAGCAATCAAACCAACCCTCATTCTATCATCATCCTCTCTCACAACACCCAGATTTCCCATGGCTGAAAGACTCATTGGTCCGGCCTTCTCCCTTCCAGCTGATTGAGCCAATAACCTCCCGTGCTTTCCCCTCTGCCCTGGCGTCTCCGACCCCTCAATGGAATTCGCTACACCGATTCGCGAATTCCTCAAAATGAAATGCACCTCAAAATTGGAGAGACACCACAAGCCCTACTACAGGCTCATAAATATGGAGGCCCCTCTCGTTTGCCAAAGGTTGAAAAAATAAAAATAAAAAATAAAAACCCCCCGAAAAAAAAAACCCCTCTCGGTTGTGGCCCTCGTTCGTACGCCCCCCCTTTGCTTTCCCAAACACCCCTCGTCCATCGACGCCGCCACTGCAGCATTACATCTGCTCTTGTCCGATAGGTTTTCAAGTACGTGCGGTGTAGACCGGTAGGGCGGGAGGGACGTCCGAAGCCAGGGGGGGGGGGCGGGCGGAGAAGCGACATGGCCGTTAGCATAGGTATGGATGCATGGAAGCATATTTGGAATGGACCATGTATGATGAGGACCAGCATAGGCGAGAGGGACCTGTAACCTAGAGCAGAGCCAAGGTCCTGAGCCAGGCGTGCGTGACGTTACGGCAAGGCGTGCAGAACGCAGACCGTGGACCGCAGACTCTGGGCGCAGCGTAGGTAGGGCGAACAAATCGGACAAGGGCACATCCGTTGGCCGGTATTCTCGCAGGCCCAGCAAAGGCAGCGCGCGCGCCCTCAAGTAGCCATGGTGATGTGTTGTCCAGGAGGCCATCGCATCGCACCATCCGGCAGCATCGGCGCATCCAAGCGGAAATCAAGGCAGGCAGGTAGGTCTGCAGCGATCTAGAACGACAACGTGGGACCGAAGGACCACCCTGTTCGACAAGGACAGCCACTGCTCATCTGTCGGCCTGCCAGCCTGCCGGGTCTGCCTCAATAGCAGGGAACACGGCGGTTTGATCCAGAGCCAGAAGCCGACAACATGATCCGTTTGGCCTTCTTCTTTGCTTACCGCTCATGACCGCCCTATCATTCATGCATTCATTCTCTCAACCGACAGTGGGAGAAATGCAGGACGGACAGGGCGGCTGACTGTTGTGGAGGCGGAAGATGGAGGATGCGATTGCCTCCCTCTCCCCCGCCGTTCAAAACAGGCGCGCATTGTCGATTCGGGCATGTTCCCACTTGGTTGCATGCGAGGAGCGATGAGCATCGGGGAGGGGAGGGGGGTCGTATCCCGCTTTCCTTCATCGCTTGACCGTCACTCGGGGGAGGGGGCCGTCTTCCTATCCACGTCTTGTCCAGCTCTTCCAAGAATGGCAGTCAGCTGGTTTAGAAAGACGGCCAGCTTTCTAGGCCGTACCTCCGTGAGCTGACCGTGGTTGGAGGTAGGCCATGCGTGTGTGTTGTCGCGTACAACATGCGCCACCACCGATATCAGCACTATGGGCAAAACCCATACACGTTACACCGTCTCGCGATGACCATGGCCTCACTTACAACAGCCAACACTCGTTTGTATGTCTGTTTGTCTGGGCGGGCACATGGAAAGACGGCGTTCCGCCAGAGAAATATCGTGTGCGCATACACTACGTCACCGAGCCCTAACGGGACCTTGCTCGTCGGAGGGGAGGGGGTGGTGGTATGCGTTGCGCATGCGACAGCTTCAAAACCCAACCGGCCGGCAGCAGGGCGCGTGTTCGTGATTCAGGAAACGCAAGGGATAGAAAAATAGAAAGAAAAAAAAAAGTCAAAATAGGGCATGCAAGCAGCAAGCCCCTCCTCATGCCTCATGCCACGCTCGCGTCTGCAACGAAATGCAATGCCATGCAAGTGCCCCGCCAGTCCGCAAAATGGAATGCAGTAGGAGGAAAAGGGAGAGCAACGGCGGTAGGAAGGGCGGTTGCCATGGGATGCAAAGAGTCGGTGAGGGGGACACTTGCGCTGCGCCTGTCACATTTGCGGTCTGGACCCCCATGAAGGAGGAAGGGATGGGATGGATGGAGGGGCTAGAGGGCTAGAGAGGGAAAGGATAACAAGGCAGTTGCCAGAGGCTTTGCCTATTTTTGGTCCGGAATAGTTGTTTGATCGAAAGGTATTGGTCGAGTCGAGTCGAGGCGTGTGCGGTTATGGATGGTGGGCGAAGAAGGAGAGGGTGAGTCGAGAGAGAGGATGAGAGCGCAGGACGCTCTCATCAGCATCGGCCATGTAATGTACATGGATGGGCGCAGCGGCGGGTTTGCAGGGCTGCACCTATGCAGCTGGCCTGTTGGTGAACGAATAGACGTCAATGAGGCCATCGCCAGTGGATGTTTCGTGCAGCGCTCGATGTCGGCCTGGTGGGTGTGTGATCGCGCCTAGCTGCTGCCACGCCACGGCTGCCAGAGGGGGGTGCATCGTGAGAGGAGTCGGACAGACAGAAAGACAAATACACCTTACATACCACAAAAAGAGTACCGAGTAGGTATGCGTATGGATACCTGGGCAGAGACAATGCAGATTCGGGAGACCCCTGGAGGAGGCCCGCAGGATTAGGGATGCGGATGCGGCCCTCGTGGTGCAGTAGTGTTCCCCTTCAACGGCCCTGCCCGCCCGATGTGACTGGCCCGAGGTGACGATGCGCCGGAGGAAAGGGGGGAGAGGAGACCTTGAATGAGCGCCGTGCTACGTGTCCAACAACGGCCCAACCCAATCATGAACTAGCCGGTCCCTCATCAACGGGTGTAGGAGGGACTGCGACGAAGCCCTGATAGGGCGGCCATCGTAGACGCAGACAAACAGTCGACAGCCTCGGGCGTTGGACATCAGTGCAGCACCACTCGTTGGAGTTGGGACCGAAGACATATGAAAACCCTCATCGCCCACACCGCATACACCACACCATACCTTCACCGCACACGGTACACGCCTCTACTTTGTGTGACGCGCTCCCGAGCCCCCTGCGTATTTTCCCTGTTTTCCCTCAGTCCATATGAGTCACTCTGCGCCGACAGTCGCATGCCTGGAGGAAGGCTGGACAAGCTGGCGTGTGTGGCTGGCATGGCGGGAGAGTGGTCTTGAATGAGGAGAGCAAGGGCAGCGAGATGAGGTGTGTACTATTCTCGGTGAGAGAGAAAAATTTTCATGCCGATGCCGCGCCAAAATACATTACATGAAAAAAAGCAAATTGCAATGCACACACATGGAAGATTGGGCGCAATCTGTCGCATGGGCACGCATGGCGCATCAGGAGTCTCGGAGTCTCGACATTGACATTTACATTGACTGACCAGGGTCAGCAATAACAACATGCAGGGAAGCAATCAGGCCGTTTACATACACGAAGTGTACACTAATACGGATGACCACAATCCATGATCGTGACAGACAACCAGGCAAGCAGGCCACTTGGCCGAGCATTGGGCCACTGACCGAATTCAGCAGCCCGCAGTCAAGGCGAAAATTGGCCAAAGCGGTATGAGATATTCCAGACAACCAGAAAAAAAAAAGAAAAAAAAAAGAAAAAGGGCAGCGAATTCGAATTTTTGTTTTGGTGGGATGAAGCCTGCGACCCTGACCCCTGACAAGCGAGAGACACACAACGTGTTGAAGCCCTGTCATCACAAGCCAGCGCCACAGCGCGAGCGCAACATTTAGCGTACAATGTACGGATACTGTACATAGAGCCAGCCGGCTGGGTGGAAGTGGGCTTCAGACGAGAGAGAGAGAAAGAGAAAGAGAGACAAGGCGATGATTAACGAGAGGAGAATCGTCCGAGGGGCAGCAGGGAGCCGGAGCAGGGTGCTGGGACGATTGCAAGGTCCAACGGCTCCACCCGGAACGCTAGGAACAGCAGCCTGTGTGACGCTATCTCGTTTGTGCAGGGAGAAGGGGGCGTGTGTAAAAAGGGGATATCAGAAGCTTGTGCTCCGGACATGCTCTCTTTCTCCTGGCCATGGATCCCAACGGTCCATACAGAGGGTACGGATACTACCTTATGTTATGGTACCGTAGTATGTCGCAGTGGCTCGCACAGCAAGTGGTCCATCGACGACGGATGAAGCAAGCAAGCCGTGGTGGTGAGTGTAGTGTTATGTTGTGTTCCCATGACTTACTCGACCAATAAATTCGACGAACTGGTGGACACACTGTGACACTGTGTAGAGCGAGGGTGGCGAGGGAGGCTGGTGATTGATGGAGGTGTGTGTAAGTCGGCCTCGATCAATAACGACGACGACGCCTCGATACCTAGCCATGGTTGACGAGGAACGAACCAGATGCCCAAAATCGATCCTGGCTGTCCTCAAAGTGAGTCAGTCTCAGCCAGGCGAGGAATGTCAAGGTGAAACCGACTGTTGTGTTTTTTGTATTGCTCGCCCTCGGACGGACCTTTATTCTCATAGCAAGGGAGACATCCGAGAGAAATTCGGCGGCTGAGAAGCACGGGCACGAAGAGAAGGGAAATTCAGAACGTCGACCAAGACATGAGGCTGCCATCGCAAGACACTACACTAGAGGTAAGACGCGACTCAGGTCTTCCGAGAGCTCACAGGCCAGGCCGGGCCACTACGACGGTAGCGCTACGCTACGAGGACGAGGTCTTACTCAACGAGACTTCTGAGTTGATGCAAACACGCTCGTGGTATACGCTGCGTCGTGTTGCGAAGTGCGTGCGTGCGAATGGTGTACGAGTATCAGGTAAAGGAGCATATTGGGCATCCCAGGGGTTCGAATTGCTGTCATAGCTTGCTGTAATCCTTGGGCACCTGTCGCTCCCATTTCTCGCATCCTACACTAGCACCCGCCTAGGTAGTCCAGACTTGCCACGCCCGGCCCGGCGGAGAACCCTTTCAGCGGCTGCATTAGCTGAGCCAAGATGTTGAACAGGCCGCTGGGAGGGGCGTTGCAGGTATGTGAAGGCTGACAAGCACAAGCGCTAGGCCGATCCCTTGAAGCGCTCCTTTCCTCCCCAGAAAGACGATTTTGTCTCTTTTCTTTTCTCTTCTTCCTTTTCCTGTCACCTCCATCTTTCCAAGCCACCCTGTTTTCTTTTGCCAGGTACAAGGAGTTCGCGTCCTGGTCGACTTTGACATGTAATCATGAGCGGCGTTGTTCTCCAAGGGTACTTCTGGGATGACCCCTTGAATGATTTGGCCAGGCCGGTGCACGAACATGAGGGCGAGGAGTGTGGTGTGCCATGTTTTCGAGCTCGTAAACGGGGAATTCGCCATTGGCACCCAATATGCTTGGGCTGCAAAAAGAGACCAGGGTAGTGGTGCACCGCCCACCGTCGCTCACTGCGTTGCCTGCGAGATGGGCAACTTGGAGAAAAACAAGCCAGGGAGCAAGGTGAAAGGCCAATGGCCGCATGGGAATCCGTCGTTGCCGGACCTGGAATACCAGGCCCGAGAGCGATGATAGTATGGAAAAGGGGGAGCTGGTTGGCGGAAAGGCCGACGATGGCCCTTGTCTCACTCACCTTGGTCGGCTCCCTGCACACCGGTCGACAGACCCATTTCGCTATTTCTTAACCCCTGATGAGGGGACGTGCACAAAGATATTTCACCGAGCACACCGTACACCGTATACCTGGGGAAAGTTACCGACGTGGTCGAGGTGAGGCCACCAGGGAGGCTGGCATTGCCACGTCGCAGACAGATAATGAGCCACTCTGAGTAGGAGCGTGGTTTCCTGAAAGAGGGCAAGCTTCCACGTACGCGCCACATTGAACTCTGTAGTGTAAAGAGCGACGCCAGGGGGGAGGGGAGACGATATGATTCTGTCGGTGGTACTGGAGAGGAGGCAAGAGGGGCCGCAGCCGACCGGGTAAGGCATTCGAGCGCATCCGGGACTCCCAAGCGGGTGGATAATTCAACGTGCGGATCCCAGGCGTACCTACGATGTAGTATGGCAGCGGGTGCGCGAGGTGTGGAGACGAGTCCGTAGTGTACGGATAGGATAGTACCTGTAGGACAGGAAAAGAGGGCCGCTAGAGCTGGTTGAGGTCATGGAAACGCTCTGGAATGACTCCCATTCGATGGGACTGGGCGGGCGAGAAACCCCACTTCACATCGTCGTCGCGGCTTGGGTCGTTGGCACTTTTTGCGTCCGAGTCAGCGCAGTCGGAATTTGGACACGGGGACGTGTGGGTGGCCGTACGTAGGTAGTGCCGAATTGTCGGAGCTGAGAACCCAGAGGGATGAATGGAACATTGTTGCGTTGGATGTTTGCCCTCTCACAAATCAGCAATGCACTAGGACTTGCTTGCACATACAGGTACATACCTAGGTAGTGTAGTACTATTGTGGCGGCGGCAGGCTTAAGGGGATGGTGAGGAGGAGGCAAACCAAGCTGCATGCGTACTGTAGCCGTTGATGCCAATTAAGGTGATTGATTGCCGTTGATATTGTCGTTACCATCGGGTTCATCCCAGCGAGAGGCGCACACTCTAATGCAGGGGGCCTGTGCCTAATGACCGATCGACCCGAGGCAGCCGAGCTTTTGCCTCCCCCTCTCAGTCCCGGGAGGATGCAGGCAGGCAATGAATGATGGGTCGGGGAGGGGGTTCTTTGCGTGATGGTTCCTGGTTGTGTACGTGTTTCTGGCCAAGGGGCAGAATGAACAATTGTGATTTTTTTGATTTTGTTTTTGGTGGCCTAAGGTCTACATTATCGTTTACCTACCTACCTAGGCAGGTGTTTACTTCAATGGGAATGGAGTGGAAATGGAACAAAACTTGAATTGGCAAGTAGGTATGGGTTGAAAGCTGCAGTCTTCCTTCCTATCCTTCCTCAGGTTGGCTGACCTTGTTGCCCCCTTTGGCTGCCTCTTCTGGAAAAGGAAGGTAAGGCGAGTGAGGTAAGCGAGGTGAAGAGTTAAGGTGAGGGCCACGAGGCAGGTGTGGCAAAGTGGGTCATGGGTGGATACGTATCTATCGACGGTATCCGTACCTTGGATAAACCGAAGAGAAATCAAATCACAGCAAAAACCTGCAGGTGTGCAGAGCCGATCCTTCCCACCCCTGCCACCTTATCCGTACTGGGTTGGTAGGTAATAATTTAGACGCTTGGACGCCTGGACGGGAAGGGATGACATGACTGAGCGAGCGAGCTGGCTGGCCCCGTCCCATCCCCTGTAAATGTGCCTTTCTGGAAAGAGAGGGGCCGCCTTTCCTGGCAGTTCTGAATTCTGCATGTTCCGCTCTGCTGTTACCCCCCGCGCTGGGGTGCATGTGATGAGCGAACCGTTACACTCCAGGCATGAACTTCGGATAATACCTATCCTCTTTTCCAATCCCATACCAAGTACGGAGTACGGATACGGATACGGAGTATCCGTATACCTACGGTAGTACTATACCCCGTACAAGCGAGCAGCTTCACCTATCGTCACTCACCCTCCTCGCCGCCCGGCGCTTGCTGGTCGGTCACTTGATCAAGACAGAACACGGTCTGATTGATGGCTGCAAGTCATGCCTCCCATCACCTGCTGCTGCATCACACTTGAGCCTCCTTTTGACTGGTGCAATCCACGAGGGTGTGAATATGGGCAGTGTACCTAGTGCACTTTCATCATCATCTTCATCCTCATCACCCTCACCCACCCTCATTCTCTCTTCCCCGTCCAATACGCGCTGCTCTGCGCCCTACCCCTACCCTTACCCCAACCCCAACCCCAAAATTGGGATGGCGCAGGGAAGGAAGCAGACGAGTGAACAAATCACGCTAGAGTACGGGGTATATCGTGTCGAATCCGATGAAAAGAAAATGCACTTTGATGCTCGTCATCCCTCTCGACACCCCTCCATCGTTGAACGTGATCGATCGTGCATGCAAGGTCTCCAAGTGCTTGTGCTTGTGCAACCGTCGAGTCAACTTCCCCCCCGCCAGGCCCTTTCTGGGCTCTTAGGTGTACTTGCACCTGACTGTCTGTCTATGTCTGACATCCATCCATCCTGCTGCCCTGTGTTCCCTCTTGCCTGTTTTCTGTAGTGTGTGCGTGTGTATCGGTTTCCCATGTTTGGGTCCTGCATGACGACTTTGGCTTCGATAAGAGAGCCTCTCTGTCTGACTAACCTGACTCCTTTCTCGACCACTTGCCTCAGGCGCACACCTTGCCTTCTTCTCCGGTCGTCGCCGTCGCCAACTGTCATTTGCCAGAGCGTCATCACCGAACAGCCTCGTCATCCTGTTTACTGCCTACGGATACTCCCACATGTACACGCGACCTGATCCAGGCCAACATCGTCGTCGCCGCCGCCGCCTGCTACCCCTGGCTCTTCGTTCGCTCGGGTCGTACCAGCCAGTCAAGCATCCATCAAGCAGAGAGATGGCTTGTTGTTGCATCGTAGCGCCAACACATGCATTCATCACCTCCAACCTCCCCCTCCGCACTTAGCCGGCCATGCTAGGCCTGCCCAGTTGATCGCTCTCGCATCGACCGCGTCAACATTAGCGAGACTCCTCGAACCGTCAACAACACCACACAGACCAGAGTGGCTCATTTTGAGTGTCGGCAGATCTCGTCTACCATAGGACCGAAGCGTCGACTTCGCCTCAACGCCTGACAACGTCCGTGCTAGCCGGTCGACTAGTTATACACTTTACGGTCTCTATCTCTTGGTACGCAGGAACTTCCCAAGTCCTAGGCCCTTCAATCCGTCGACCCGGCGAATGTTACCGTACAAGTCTCAATACAGTGTCTAACTACCCTACCAGTTTGCAGAAACGTTGCGGCTCCCGGAGACGGAGCGTCCTGCAAAAGCGATGGATATTTTCCCCTGAGACGGGGGGAAACAGGAAAAGAAGAAAGCAAGAGAAAAAAACTCTGAAAAGAAAATGCAAGGGCTCCAGACCGACATCTGCCAGGCCCCTTGCTGGCCAGCATCACCCTCACCTTGCGAGTCCGTGTGAACCGCGCCGCCTCACCGAGCGCGCGCCGAAGGCAGCACCTGGCCGCGCGACCACAACACACGCAAAAACATTATGGCACCAACGACGCCCCCACCCCCCTTAGCAAGCCAAGACTCGCTGGTCATTCCTCCTTTGTGACCTCACACCGAGGCGCATGCATTTTGGACTCTTTTCCGACTCCCACCTACCGTCGTCGGCCAAATTCCTGCGGCGGTTCTGCTCGTACTCGAGGAATCTGATTGATATTGCAGCGACATACAACGGTATCCTCTCCATACCAGCACTGGTGGCTGGGTTGGCGCCCCCGGCTCTCAATCGGCAGTCAGGCTGGCTCGTGTTTCGGCTGCCTTCACCTTGGACACGGTGTGATTCACTCTTCTCTCGATAATCGCGACCCTGTGCTGGACGGCGGTCAAGGACCAGAGGCGGACAGAGGCCAGCCACGTCACGCCAGGGGACCGATAAAAATTTTCACCTGGGCGGTTTCAGTGGCACACTCTTGGGCCCGGTGAGAGGTGCCGCTACGCCTCGGCACCAACTGGGTAAAGTTTTAGTCTTGTTTTTATTTGCGGTGGAAGCCATCTCCAAATTACCCAGATTCCGCACGCTTGTCCGCTCGTGCGAAGGGCCAATCTCGGTTACCCATCGCCGGCAAATTTACCCACACGGCAGCGGTTACTTCGTACGCTACTACGGACCCTTACCTGTACAAGACGTATTCGTAGAGCTCTATCTTTCTCCCGGCGACTAGGAACAAACAGCCGAGGGGGGTCTCACAGACGTTGGCGTTGACTCATTGAAACGACAAGGCCTCCCAGTCGCGGGTCCCTCTCACCCAAGGTGCCCATCGCTCCCCCCCCCCCCGGGGCTGGCATCATCATCACAAGCGGTAACGGGATTTTGATACCGGTGTGGCCAATTCTCAGTGTCAAGGTGTCAACCGCGCCGCTTCGGGCAGGCAGTTCACTCATTCCCATTCCACCTCGCGCCGAACACCAAAGCGGAAGGTTGAGAGAGTAAGACGGAGATCAGACACGTCCCGCGGCCAAGCAAGAGAGGAACAAAAAGGGGGTGTGTGTATGTAAGTGTGCGTAGCACAGGCGGTGACTCGAACAATCGAAAAAGCAATCAAAAGGGGTCCAGCCCTCTTCTGCGCGCGCACGTAGGAGCCCAGCGTTGGGAATCCCAGCCCTTTTACATGGCACACAGGGCGACTACATACTTTGTAGTACATTGCAAACGACGAAACAGCCAGGGCGACGACGACGAGGTGCATTCTTCGCCGCCTCCCCTTATTCCAGACAGATGTTTGGCTACCAGCTATTGTGTATATTTCCAGGGGGTTCTGTCGAGTCAGCAGCAAACCAAAGCGCAAGTGGGTTGAGCGATGCCCCGATTACGCTGGCTTGCGCAATAGTGATTGACTGACACGGGCGGACGGCTGAAGGGTTCCTTCGCGCAAGACAGGGAGCGCGGGCGACAGGAGTCATTGTTATCATCCGGGCGAACAGGCGGACCGACAAGTGGATGGGAGTTTAAAGTTGCGAAGTGGACTGATTGGATTGTGCACCGGTGCGTTGCGACAGCTGGCTGAAGTGAAGCGCGCGCTCGCTGGTCTGGACAGTCTGAGCATCTGAGTCGCTGCTTGCTTTTCCACCTGGCTTGAGAGACTTACAATAGTCGCACGAACAGCAGTCCAAGGCCGGAAGACGGGCCGTCGATTGGTTTGCGACGGCGAGGTGAACAACAGCCTCTCTCACAGCCAAGAGAAGGGCAAGCGCACCCGACGTGTGTGGTGGAAAGGCATCTTGGACATGGACACAGTGTGTGTGGCTGGTGTTGTGTAGGAGTCCAGAGTCGAGGAGTAGAGTAGGTCTTGTTCGATTGGGCGCCTTGGAACATCCATCTACTTGGGTAGGTGGGTAGACTACACGCCTCCTTCACCAACCAGACAGAGTGTATCCGTACTCCGTATCCGTTCACTAGAGTTAATCAGCAATTCTTTACGAATCCACGGAAGGACCGGGGGGTGAGTAATACTCCTCTCTCTCTTTTTCTGGGAGGTGGGAGGGCAGGAGCCGTGGGTACGTAGGTACCCTCAGCTGCCTACCTTGGCTGGGTAAGTGTAATGTAGTTAAAGTACCTTCCTATCGACACACCCCCAACCAAGAAACTTTCTGTCTGTGTCTCTCCCTAAATTGGGCACAGGATCCGTGTGCGTCAGCCTCTACTGTCGCACCCCTGTTCCTTGTCATTCTCTCGTGCATACAAAGCAGGGATAAGGGCCCTAGTATGGTTCCTCCTCCTGGACCCACCGACCTGTGAAAAGCACCATTCTCACCCCCCCCCCCCCCCCCTTAGGTGGGACGACGCACACCTTCCCTCTTCTTCGCCCACAGAAGAAAACTGGGCACATGTAGTAAATTAAATAGGCCCTCTCCCTCACCACTCTTACCAGTTTTCCTCTCTTCTCATGTTTTTGGCTTCTGCCAATCAATAATAAATCTTTGACAAAACGACGTTCAAACCCAACAAATCCCAACAGTACGTCATTGACGACACTTTGGTTGCTGGCAAGCTTTTTTTTTTTTCTCAGAAGCCCCCAGCATCTTCTACCGCACACCTCCGAGGTCGAGAAGCTTCTTTTCGTGCTCGGTAATCTGGTCTTCCATCCCCGGTCAGCGAGGGTAATTTGCAGCAGTTATATCAAACCTGGTCATGTTCGGCTACAGAAAACACATTCCTTCTCCTCCATCTTCCCACCGCATACCAAGGTGACTTGCTTCACCTTCTTTCGTGCCTCGACATCGGCGCGATAACCTGGCCCTGGCATCAGACATCACCAACAACGCAACCATCGACGACATTTTGGGGGGATCTCTCGAAACCTAGCAGACGAAGCTGCTAGAGAAGGACGAGTAGAAGAAATAACAAGACATCATCGGACGCCCCCGACGAACATACAGAGAGAGAACCGTCACGCAAAATGGCAAACTACTCATCCCCCTACGGGTCGACTCCCGGCGAGGAGTACTACTACACCCAGGAACGATACCAGTCGGCAACCCCAACTCCCTCCCCTCGGGGCCCCTCATCCTACTACTACCCCGGCGCCACGCCCCAAAGGCCGGCCACCCGCGCCCACTTCCGCAACCCCAGCGAGTTCAGTCCCCGTCCGCCGACGGCGTCGCCTCGATACACGAGCGATGGCTACTATGCCACGGCAAATGTGAGTAGTGGTCATCATTCGCGCAAGCATTCATGGGCCACTCCGTCGCAACCAAAGCGCGAGCGCCGATCTTCTTATGTTTATGTACGGGCCTCGACGCCCCACGGAGAATCCGACGAGGACGAGGTCATCGAGGTGGATGGCCGTACCTACGTGCTTCAGGCACAGTCGCGCCAGAGGGCAAAGAGGCATTCCGTTCAAGACACTTATCATTATCAAGACGCCTGGAGAGGATATGCAACTGATTACCACCACCCCACACAGAGCGGATTCGCCTACATTGAGCGCGAGGCCCAGCCCTATGACCCGCGCGCCCCTCGCCCCGCGGCCAGCACCCATGCCCGTCGTTCCTCGGCTTCGGTGCCCCAGCGGCCATCCACCACCCGTCCCGCCAGCTCTCACGCCAAGAAGCCCCCTCCGCCTCGTCAGGCCAACGAGCTGGATGCCAAGAAGCACAAGATCCCTCCCGGTTACTCCCTCAAGAACTGGGACCCCACCGAGGAGCCCATCCTCCTGCTTGGCAGTGTCTTCGACTCCAACTCCCTGGGCAAGTGGATCTACGATTGGACCGTCTACCACCACGGACCTGCCACCCCCATCTCAGACATGGCAGGCGAGCTCTGGCTGTTGCTAATCCAGTTGGCCGGCAAGATCAAGCGTGCCGAGGAGACGGTCGAACGCGTCCGCTGCAAGGAGAACAGGGAACTTATCGATGACTTTATTGAATCGGGCGAGCGCCTCACTGACAAGCTCCGCAAGCTGCTGAAGACGTGCGAGTCGCCCATGCTGAAGGCCGCCAGCAAAAAGGGTAACTCCCAGCTCGGCAAGAACGCCGGTGTCGAGTTCGTCGAGACTCTGTTTGGCCGTGAGCGTGAGCTGGACAAGACGGAGCGCTTCATGCAGGGTGTCCGTCTCTTCAACCTGAGATTCGACGCCAACTGTGAGGACATTCTCCGGAACCCGACCAAATAGAGGACATGCCTGTCTCTCCCTGTGGAAACTTCCTGCCTGGTCTCTTTTATCTGCCACAATCATGCCAAGGGCGGATTTCTTTCACCCCATGGAACTGCCCGCGGACTGCCACTAGGACCGGGAGTGCTCATTATACCATTAACAAGAAGAAGAAAAAACAATAACAACGACACCAAGAAAACCCACATCGAACCGACGGAGGGAGTTGCCGATTGTACGATTAGGGATTTGTTTACCGGATCTCATTTTCCTAGGGAGTGTTTCCTCATCCATTTCTCTACCTTAGTCTCCGGATCTGGATTTTTTCTCTCTCTTTTATCATCACCATAAACATAATCTGGCGCAAGCTGTTATGCATCGGGGATACACACCAAGGATTTTTCTTTGCGATACCCAAGATACCACACGGGCCCGAACCTACACGGGAACGAGAACGACTACGAACGAACGAACGCACGGCATCATCGCCCTTGTGTGTTAGAGGGATGGACATCAAAAGCATGCTTTGGTTGCGACATGATCATTACGCGAGACTGGACCACGGTCCGGTCATGGGAAAGAAACAGCACGCGCGTGGAACTCGAATTTTGTTTTGACTGGGAGGTCCAGCCGTTCACTCTTGGACCTGACCCTCGCCGTCGTCTATTTTATGCGCAGCAGGGAAACAGCATTTATATGTAATACCGTCGTCGACTTGCACGGACGCAACGATGACTTGTTTTGATTGGTTTAGACAGGAAAGGGATTTGGCAAGTTTTTTGTTTCGTCTTATTCGGATTGCAGCTTGCAACACATGTCGGCCGCACTGGAGGCGCATCTATTACAACATGTTCGCACGACTCGATATCATTGCAGAGTCGAAGACTTTTCTTTTCTAGCAGGAAGACTACGGAGTGCTGGATATACCCCTTCCTTTCCTTATTATTGGCTCCGGGGCCGGAGGGAGCCGGAGAGTAGCTTAGAAATCAGACATCAAACAGTAGCATTCATAAACAACAGTGTGCCTCTTGCATCGTGACTGGGGTGTCGATTTACAGGTAGAGAAGACGGGAGACGTGGAGGACGGCAAGGTCATCATCACATAGGTATGACTGTCAATGGCGGTTGGTTCCCCGTGGGTTGTTCTCTCGCTGCGAACTAAACAGCCTGACCCACGAACGTTGGCGGCAGCAACAGTAACAGTAACAGCAATGGGTCGTTGGTTCGCGGAAATGACAAGCCCCCCCCTTTCTTTAGGGTATGAGGTCATCATCCTTGGGCGCGACCAGCCTCCCTGCTCCGCGATGTGTCCCCCTCGGCCTCTCCACAAACAAACCCCCGGACCGAGACGTTCATGCGACTAGGGGGGATGGGGGGAGAGATCGCGAGGCACGACGTCACACCGGGGAGAGTTCTCAGTTGTCTGGAGTTGTTCTTTTTTCTTTTCCCCTTCTTTTTTTTGTGCGGAATCGCGAATGGGACGGGTTTCTATCTTTGTGAGGGAGAGGAGACGGGAGAGGGGAGGGGATGGGCGGTGGGTGGATAGACGGGGTGAAGAGAGGGGCGGGTGCCGGGACACACGGCGGGGATCATCTAGAGGGCTCATATCACTTGCATACCTATTGCCCGTCATTTCTGACCAGGCCTGGGCTGGCATTCGGCAATGGCGTAGTCACGGCCCTTTTGGCCACGGGGCTAGGGTAAGCAACTCTAGTAGAAAGAAAATACATTTCAATCACCATGGGGGGGTATTGGGCTGTCTCAAACACAAGGGTCCTCTGGCATTCGTCAGGAGGGGGGGGGGTCTTCACACACATACACGCCCCTCCTTGCGAGACGGCAAAATGAGTCTGAGACTCGAGACTGAGAAGGTCGAGTGAGGCTCTGGGCTGGCCGCGCTGGAATGCTTTTCCCCATATATCAGAGAATCTCAGCCACACGCACACACTCACACACACACATACGGTCAGGCGTCGAGACAGACAAGTCCGATAGGGCTCACGTTTTCGTTTTCGTAAGACATGACTGGCATGCCTGGGCCCAACAGGCATGTATGAGGCCTGGATTGACGTTCCACAGGGGGGGTCGAGCCGTCTCGACGCAAAGCTCTCACCCCCTCGCCCGACCTCTGCCTCGGCGATATCATCGGATGTCGTCTTCCGATGCGGGTGAGAGAATGAGGATGATCCGACTTGGGAAGAGGAAGAATTCTTCGCTGAAAGGTGGCTCGCTCGGAGAGGGAGATGGTAGCGAGCGTGGGCATGAAGAAATAGAATCAAAAGGCGTTTGTAGTATGATGACCGGGAAGGTGTCTTGCCGTGCGCGGATCGCGTTTTGATCGCGGGTCGACGGTAGACATACACATAGAGAGGGAGAAAGGAAGAGAGAGAGAGGCAGGCGTGTGTACTCTGCGTTTGTGTCTCGCTTCTACCTCGCAACATGCGTGTGGGTGCCCGTGTTTCTTTCTTTTTTTTTCCCCTTGTTTCTTCTCCATTTCTTTTTCCTCCTCCCCCCCTATCAAGTTTCTGATTTTATGCGTTTCCAATCCAGCCAGCCAGCCACAGCGGAATCGCAGACCGACCTAAGCTTTGCCCACGGGACGGGATAGATGCCGGGACATGGGCCATGTGTGTGCGTCTAGTATGGCAGGGAGCGCGCGTCCCATCTCGGGGCCGTTTGCTGCACCGCACGGCTGCCAGCTGTAGCATACGTTATTGCTCCCTTGGAAGAGAGGCATGGTTCAGATGGAAAAGGGATGGAAAAAAGCAAAAAAAGGCAAACGTGTGGGTGGTGGGTTGGCACGGCCGTTTCGTTGGACAGTTTTTTTCTGTTTGCTTGTGCATGCATGTCAAGCGTGCGTGCGTTTGCTGCCTCGCGGCGGCGGTCCGAGCAGCGCACCACGCGCGCGGGATAGTAGTGCGCTGTGTTCTCGCGCGCGCCCTTTGCTGTCCTGCACGGAGGCGGGAACTGCGTCAGTCAGTCAGTCAGTCCGTCATTCAGATTTACCGCACGGGAGGAGGCGCGGCGAGAGGTTGGGTAGTCATCATCACGGGTGACGGGCGGGCCCTGCGAGACGGACGTCATGTGCCGCCAGCCAGCCCGGGTTGAGACTCGTCCTCGTCAGCTGGGCCTTGTCTTTCTTCGAGGAAGGCGGAGCTCCTGAGCCTCTCGGGTTCTGCCTGTCTGTCCTTACACACGAGTCACTGAAGTTGGCCCATGACGACTTCCGGGAGGCTGAGACAGAGGGGGGAGGCTCGGTCGAGGCGGGACTCCGAGACGAAACGCCGGCGCTGAAGGGGCCGTGTGCCCCGTGCCGATCGGACCGGCGTGGGACGCCCGCCCTTTTCTTCTTTTCCGATCCGGTTGCGGCGCCAAGTACAAACCAATCAATAGATCAAGGGGGAGGGGGGGGTTGCTTCTCGGCGGCCTGGTAGACAAACAAGACATGCCTTGGGTGCGGCAGTTTACATGATCCAGAACCCAAACGGGAACTTGTTGATCGGCCTTGTGTATCCGCCGAGGATGCGGCAGGCCGACCCAAACATTCGAGATCTATATTGCCAATACGGCCAGGTGGCGAGCGAGGGGGGTGGGGGGCCCTGCACTGCCACCATATCGTGGACGTACCACTCGATACGAGCGCCTCTTTTGGTGCTCTGGGCCGGTTTTGACGTGGTACACGGTGAATCTCGCAGAAGGGTGCTTCTTGGTATCGCCCGGGTGCCACCGCGATCCCATATCCGTCCCGGGAGCATACTCAACCTGAGTAGCAAACGTCGTCCACCTGCGTCCGGGGCGACATTGGTTTGGGGCAATTTAGATTGGTTTGTGCACCCTTTTTTGACAAACCCCTCCCGCGACAAGGGCTGCGCCGCCACTGGAGCCTTGCGTGACGGGAAAGTAGACGGGAAATAGGGACGTACATGGCACGGGCCAGTGACCCCGAGCGTCGCAACGGGAGGGCTCGGTGTGACGAGTTCGTGATGGAGGCGCTTCTTGTCTCCCGCGGCGGGCGTTTGGGCGGCACGGCGGGGGGAGGGGGGGTGGATAGGAGGCGTGGGTGTGCGGGTTGAGTGTATGAGCGTGTGATTGTGTGAGAGAGCGTGTGGTGACCGTTTGCTTCTTCCCACCCGATCTGTCACCTTGATTCCAGGGCCTGTATGTCTGTTGGATGCAGCCACGATATAGGCAGTTGTAGGAAACAAAAGGAAATTCGGCGAGGCTGGGGGGGGACAGGACAGGGTTGTCCCGGATGGGAGAGAGAGAGAGAGAGAGAGAGAGAGAGACATGAGTCCGGACGAGATGTGAGATGTGCCGGGAACTGCTCAGCGCTTCGCCCTCCAATCACGTTCGATGTGGCATGGCAGTCGGCAGTCAGGGCACACGGCACACCACGTTCCCCCCTAGCTGCTAGCTGTCAGCTTGCTTTTCACGCCGTCTTCATTTAGGTGGCGGTTTGGTATTCTTTTCTTAGACGCCCCTCAGGGGTTAGGGGAGGGGGCTGGAGGCTGTTTGCTGGGTAGGGAGGTCTCAGTGTAGTCAGTCACTTTGTGATTAATCTTCTCTCCCCGGTCCGCAGCGAGATGGCTGGATGCTGTGAATACATACATCAGTTGGTTGCGTGAAGAAGATGCGAGGTACTCCCGAACGCGAAGCAACCTCTGGTGTGACGGTGGCTTGCTCCATGATTCGATGGATGGCTATTTTTGGCGCTGTTTTTAGCCTGGGAAGTGCACATTTCGGATCTGGACGGGAGGGGGACGCAAAAGACGGGCAAGGTTTGGGGGCCAGATGGGCCCGTCCGTGGGCCGCAGATTGCCATGGTGTAGCTGGTCGCCTTACGAGGCGGGGGAGGGCTGTGGGATGTCAACGGGAAGATGCAGTATGACTGACGGCAATGGCATATCAGTCTTTGAATCCGAGGTTACGTGTTGGTCAGTCTTCGGATAGGATCGAGGCGGGAAGAGGCCAGGACATGCGTGTCTAGAGGTTGATACCCAAGAGGCTGAACTTGCAAGGATTCACTCATAGAGGTGAGAGACAGTGATGTTGCGTTTGGTTTTTGATCGCACCCTTGCGTGCGCTGGTGTCTCTGATGCCGCCTCCCCTCCCTTGCAACGGCGTTGGTCGCTCACATGAGGCTGGGAAGACATTCGAGACATGCGTCAGCGCAGCGCCAGCATTGGCGTCGTGGTTCAGGGTTGCTTCTCCCTCATTATACACTAGGCGACGACTCTCACCATAGGGGGGTTTTCTCCCGTGCTAAAGCAGTCGCGCCAGCTTCTTGATGATAGGACAAAGGGTTTGAGCACCCCCGACTGGCCATCATGGGGTAACCCAATCACATCACGTACAGACCTGAGATCGATGGCCTATCGAGAGACCCGCCAAGGACCCGTCCAACCGGGGTATTGAAACGGGAGAGGGGCAAGCTACCCACTGAACGAGGGGGTTGGCTCGAGGAGGGGGTAAAACCTTGGACGGGTCGACGCCGATGATGGCAGGCAAAGCTCTGTACGTAGCCAAGTGTTCCATTCCTTCTAATGCCGAACGTGAACCCTGCTTTGCCCGCCCGTTCGGCCTGGCGCGACTGACATGATCGCCCACCGTGGTGTGTCAAGACATGCCGCTCTATTCCTCCACCTGTATCCGTACAGCAAGCAAGCAGTAAGAGTCATTGTAACCGGCTCAGCCTCTCTCAGACGGGCACATACGACGGGTATTACGCCCAACGATGGCCAGACAGACAGATGGACAGACAGACGGACAGACAGAACCAACCCGAGGCTCCGACATAAGCTGACCACTTTGCTCTGACATGCGGTGCGACCGACTCTGCCCATCCAACGAACCTGTCTGTAGTGCCCTCCCTACCCGTGAGTTGCTAAACCAACACCCGAAACCCGGGTTGTGCTGCATTGGCGTGTGCAGTGCAGAACCAAACCACGCCGATGCAGAGCGCGGCACACGCAGAGAATAGACGCCGTGCAGTCTAGCAATCAGCACACGGCATTCCGAAGCAAGCCGTTATTTCGGGGGATGAGAATGGCAGGCTGACCTGGTGCGGTGCACACTCACACTCACACTCACACACACATACACACACACGTTTGCGAGCTTGCGTCATTTCTCGCGCACCTTCAGGGCCCCCCTGGGGGTCAAGATATCCCCTCCCCTCCCCCCCGGTATACTACATTGTATAGGTACAAGAAGGTGGGAGGAAAAGCATGGAACAAGCCTGCTGCCAGTGCTGTGACGGCCCGTTCCAAGCGTTCGTCCAGGTTATGGCAGCGTACGGATAGAACTATACACATGGTAGAAGCCCATCACGGGCATCACAGAACCATCACACACACAGCTGAACTGACGGGATCGTCGTCACCGAATCACCTCTTTCGGGTTTCGAGAAAGGGAACTCATCACGTCCGCTGCACACTCCCCCCCCCCCCCCCCCCTCCCTCCCTCTCTGGATACTGCACTGCTCACCCTGCTCTGGCAGCGGCTGTCGCGTCGTTGGCATGCAGTGGGCGCGGCGGATGGTTAGCGGGGGCGGGTTTTCGCGATGCTCAGCATGTGTTGATAATATCCGCCGGGATACTACGGATTGAGGGGTTTTGATGCACGCAGTCTCAAGAGGAGGGGTTGTTGGAGAACGAACAAGAAGACATGGCATGGCGACAGGGAGGGGAGGATGAGGAGTTTGTCAGTTGCGGACAAACTGTCCCGCCATCCAATGTCATGCATGGGGCGGGTGGGGGAGGAGAATGGAGGGTTTCCCGCATTTCCATCTTCGCTGCTCTGCTCTACTGTGTTCTATTGTGCTCTTTGGTTCTCGCCAGTGAATCGGCCCATCGTCTATCCATCGTCTAGTCTCATCATGCAACGTCTTGCACTTCCGAGGGTATCGTCAGGGTCCTCATGGCTCGCACAGCAGCAGCAGCAGCAGGGCTCGTAATACTTGGCAAACATGTTCCCCTTCACCCTTCCAGCTGGGAACGAGCCCGGCCGATCCGGCCAGCAGAAGAAGCCCATCAACATTACCATCACTCTCAGTCCATCCGTACCCTCGCTCGCCAGGCCATCGCTCCGGGCGAGCCCGTTCCGCAGCATGCCCCGAGGACACGCTTGTGCAAACCTCGCATGCGCCTGCCTTTCGTACCGAGTGGCAACCTGTTCTGATGGCCGCCGCGGGGCCACGCCACATGGGAGCGACGTGTCCTTTGACCAATGACATCTGCTTCTCTGCTCCGCTGAAGACCCAATTGGGGGGGGGGGGGGGGGCGTGAAGAACTCGAGGTATACAAGTACGGGTATAGGTAGAAGTATAGTACTTCATCGACAGGGGCTGGTCTCTGGTTACCCCGCCATGCATATCCGCCGCAATGTGCTTGGTCCGCGACCGCTGCATCGTCGGCACAGTGCGATGTGTCCTTCCTGATTCTGGCTGTGGCTGTCAGGAAGAGTCAAGGGAGGGAATCTTCAAGAGCGAGCGGGGGAGGGTTATCGTAAGGATATCCCTAGGCATGTTGAAAAGGGCGAGAGGTGCGTTACCTTGCTGCTTCTGCTGCTGCCTCGGAGAAACGGTCCCTTGTTCGCGGTCCCCCGCTCTGCAATGGCTGGTGCCGCATGCGCCGTGGATCATTGCAGGAATCCTTTTTTTTTTCCCCCAGGCCAGGCCGTCACGGAGGACTCGTGGCCTTTCCTTTGTGAAGAGGGCTGGCTGGTTTGGATTCCATTTGACCTAGACTATGGAGGGGGGTGCATGGCTTGCTTGTCTACGCGAGGAAAGGGGCCAGGTTCAGAGTCACGTTTGGCGTGGCTTTTTGCTTCACGACTAAAAGACAACCGGGAAACGAGTCTTGCCGACAATAACTGTGAATAATCCTAGCCTCCGACGCCGGCGAGACCATGTTGCTGCTAGCCTGGACCTAGAAGCTCCAGCTCGGTCCAAGCATTGCTGGGAATCGACCGGCCGGCCCGTCGACGGCGCCGATACAGCAGCAGCAAACCGTTTAGTATTGGCCGTCACGAGACCCCAGACAAAAGCCGCCGCCGGCGCCGGCGCTACTACTTCCACACGCTAGAGCTCGTCGCGCCGGCCTTCTTCCCCTCCTGGTACGTGTCGCTCAAGGCGTTGTACAGCCCCTTGACGCGCTCCGTCTCCCGCACCCAGCGCGCCCTCGGCTCGCCCTCGGGCAGGTCGGCCACGAGGTCGGCGAGGCTGCGGGCGGTGAAGAACTTGTTGGCGCGGTTGTACAGGGGGCGGCGGGCGAGGGCGTCGTCGGGCTCCCCCTCGGCGCGGACGCGGAAGACGGCGTCGAGGATGTCGATGTCGTGCGGGATGGCGAACAGGTCGCGGCTGTCCTCGTAGGTGAAGAGGTAGTAGACCTCGCGGAAGCCGGACCAGGCGATGCCGCTGAGGCAGAGCGAGCAGGGCTCGTGGGTGGCGAAGAAGACGCAGGCGGTCCGCGGGCTCGGCCGGGTGGCGGGGTCCGGGAAGACGTCGGTGAAGAACTGCTGGATGCAGTTGATCTCGCCGTGGAGGAGGGGCGAGGCGCGCTCGTCGTTGGTGGCGACCGTCAGGGCCTCGAGGGTCGTCGAGGAGAGGATGGCGGCGCCGAAGAGCTTGCTGCCGGAGCTGACGCCGCGGCGGGTGAGGGGGACGATGCGGTCCTCGGTCAGGGAGAGGAGGGCGGAGAGGATGGTCTCGGGGTCGCGGGGCGGGAGAGCTTCATCGGCCATTGCAAAGACGTTCGGGGTCGGTAGCCCGCGATTAGAGTGACGTCGGAGTGGTCGCTGGCTGGCTGGCTGGCTGGCTGGCTGACTGGCTGTGGTGGTTGAGCTAGAAGACTACTACTACTGCGTCAAGGGTCATGAGTGAGTGTAAGTGCAAGTTCTGGATCGCATCCATTGATGCGCGCCGAGGTGTTTTTTTAATCAACCGCGATGCTTATCACGAACAGTCGCGGTGGATAAGGCGCCGACCTCCCTGCCATCGGAGGCGTCCGTAGCGCGGGCGGGATGAGTTGTTGCTGCGTCTGGTCGCGGCGACCTCCGCGTCTCTGCGTGTGTGTGTGTGTGTGTGTGTGTGTGTGTGTGTGTGTGAGTTGGTGGGGAGTCGGAGATGAGAGTTTCAAGGTGTCGCTTGATGGCCGCGTTTTCGTTCCCTCCCTGCATTGACAAGTTGGAACTGGGAGCGTCACTGGGTTTGACGGATTGATACTCGAAGCTGTGTGCTCGTGGAGGGAGAAATTCCAGTTTGGTAGAGGCCGCGGGGGACCCGGATCCACAGTGCCGCCGGTCACCGGTCGCCCATCATAGATGGGGACCGGAAATACGATGGTTTAGTGGGAGAAGACGGTGAAAGCCCAGACATCGTGGTCCATATCCCGGCAGCTTCGTTTTAATTTGCTTTTCACCAGAAGTGCGACTGGTCGAACCCCCGCCGGATCCTGTGTAATCAAAGCGGTATATGCATTCGTGGACCTGGCACTGCACTCGGTGCCTTCGTACCTTGTTTACAGCACCTCTGAGGGTGTTCGCCCATGAGGACCGTTTTAACAACCAAGACACTTTCGACTAACGGATTGGCCGTCATGTCATTGATCCCTTCGAGAACCATAAACACCGTCTTGCTCGTGTACCACGTAAAAAGCTGTGCCTGAAGCCCGGAACACACGTCAAGGCCTGGCCTGCGACGCAAAGTGACGCTTTTGACGCATCTCACTGGTCAATGGCCGATGACTAAGCACACGCTCACTTTTTTTCTTCACCAGCTGTAGATACACACACACACACACACACACACATACATACACATACATACCCTCACCAGGAGATGAGTTCAACACTACGACCCGACCCGGCACAAAGACCCTAATGCATTACATCCGACTCCTCCGAGCCCCCAAGCTCACGTACGACAAGGGCAGGAAACACCCGTGGTCTCTCAACGTCGTCCTGACCGTCACCACGGATCTCGGCGACTCCTTCCTGAACCCGGACGACCATGAGCCCGTCAAGCTCAAGATCAGCGCCGGCTGGGAACAGCCCTCGAAGCAGCCCAAAGCCGACGACCCCTTACTATTGGCAGCGGAAAAGGTTCTGCGTTGGACACCGGGCATGCGCGTCCTCAAGGCCGACATTCCTGCCCAACACCTCACCACCCCGGCCCTCCCGAACCCCGGCCTGGGGCCCTTGAGGGTCCTCGTCCGCGCGAGCGGAAGACAGTCGGCCGATGCGGCGACCGACGTCGTCTTTGCGGGACTCGACGGGGACTGCGGCAAGGTCATGCCCGTGTGGGCCGACGTTCAGACACCGGACCACAGCGAGGCGCCGACGACGTGCGTGCGGAGACTCGCACACGGCGGCCGCGACTCGGAGCCGTGCGTAGAGATCGAGGAGGACATCGGCGAGAGCATCGCGAGGCACATCTGGGACGCCGGGCTGACGGCCATCTCGACGCTCTGGCTCGCCAACGACCGGGACGGCCACGACGACGCGGCGAAGCGCCCCTGGTGCATGAACCGCCTCCGCGGCTTGCTGTTCGGCGGGCACCCGCTCAACGTCCTCGAGCTCGGCTGCGGCGTGGGCATCCTGGGCAACGGGCTCGCGCAAATCATGACGAGGGAGGACCCGGAGGGGAAGAGCAGCATCCTCATGACGGACCTGCCCGAGGCGGAGCAGCGCGCGAGGGCAAACATGGCGCGCCTGGCGACGGCGGGCACGGCGTCCATTCGCCCCGAGTACGAGAACCTCGACTGGGACGACGGCCGCAAAGGCGAGCTGGGCCCGCTCGCCGGCGCCAGGGCGTGGGACCTGATCGCCATGAGCGACTGCACCTACAACGTCGACGTGCTCCCCTCCCTCATCAACACCTGGACGGCGGTCCACGTGCACAACATCTCCCGTAGTAGCCGCCCCGGGGGGGGCAGCGACGGCCCCGTGCGGACCCACGTCTACGTCGCCTGGAAGAAGAGGCACCCGGACGAGAACGAGTTCTGGCACCTCGTCGACGACGCCGGCTGGGTCCTGCTGGAGGAGGACGTCGTCGAGCTACCGGTGCTCGGCGGCGAGACGGAGAGCATCTTTTCCTACCTGTTCGAGACGCGTTCGCAACGCTACGAGAGGGTCGCCGAGACGGGGACGTGGAAGTGTCTGGATCGCGCCGGCGCGAAGCCTCGTTGAGCGTTTGTTTTCTCGGAAAAAGAAGGAAGAGAAAAAAAAAAAGACGGCTAGGGCGTACAGGCTGCGACACTCATGCCGTCTTTCAAGGTTCGCAAGATCGGGGTTTCATTAAGACGACAAACTTTTCGCAACTGGACTGCCGGGGTTCACACAGAACATGCTCAAGATGGACTCGATTGTGCATTAGGTCTCAAAACACCCCTCGCCGCATTTTCCACGCCCGTTCAGGTCTGCTCCGCCACTACGCCTGTTGAACGCGAGCATCGTCCAAGAAAGCGGCGCCCTCTTGTTGATCAAGAACCTTCTCTTGCCGCACCACCCGGAACTCAACGGGCAGGCGGCCGGCGAAGCCAGCCTCGGCCCCCACTGGAACATGTCAGCGAAGCCCCTCCTCCTCAAAAAGACAGGTATGTATGACTTACAGAACAGAACAGAGGCAAACTCCAGTAGCACCGGTACCCACGGGGTGAGAGCCAGGGCCTGGCCTAGACTCCAGGCATCCTCGGCTCTCCGCGGCGTCCTGTCGAAGAAGACAACGAGAACGATCCAGGCACCCCACATGCAGATGAAGTTAGCAGCAGCATACAGAAGCATGGCCCAGCCGGCGACCTTGTTGAGCCACTTGGCCTGCCACATCTTGCGGTTGTTGCACCGGTAGAAGCAGAGCGCGACGCTCAGGCAGAGGCCGAAGAGGGGCGGCATCCACACCATGGCCGCCATGGTGAACATGGCTGCCTCGACCGCGACCTGCGGAGGGTGGTTCTGCCGGCAGAGGTCGAAGACGCGGATGTCGTCCAAGTACTCGACCTGCGCGCTGTCCAGGCACATGATCCACGCGGCGGTGTGGACGACGAAGAGGGCGACAAGGACGGCGCCCTTCAGCCAGCCGCGGCGGGCGTACGCGAGGATCAGCGGGAGCATCGCCGCGAGCGGGTAGAAGGCGGCGGCGGAGACGATGAGCTGGAGGGACGAGGTGGGCCGGCGACCGGTCGGCGTGGTCTGGAAGTAGATGACGGCGGACTGGATCCCGAGGGAGAGGAAGGCGGCGGCGGTGAAGAAATCGTAAGTCGTGCACCGCAAGGCGTCGCTGATGCGCGCGGAGATGCCGAGCTTGTCATCCGGGGCGGGCGCGTCGGGATTCTCGGACGTCTTGTCTGCAGGCTTGCGGCGGCTGAAGGACCGCCAGACGGCAAACAGGCAGTAGACTGTCAACATGACGGCTTCAAAGCCGTACGAGGCGAGTAGCTGGGACATGTCAGTACGTGATGATTGTGTAGCAGCAAGCAAGCCACCCCCAACCCGAATCATAGACTTACCCCGTGCCCTGCGAGACCCCCATCAACCTCTGAGCCGACGGATCGACACACCTCTGGCAAGCAGAGCCTGTCGTGGCTCACGTCGCCAGCCAGCAATGTCCTGTTCGAACGCGCCCACTCATGCCATTCGATGATCTCGGCGTTGGACGGAAGCCCAACGTCGCCATGTCCCACTGCTGTGCGCCAAAAGTCGGCGACTCCGGGAAAGGGGGGCTCGTTCTCCTGCGTCAGAATCCAGGCAAAGTAGTCGCCGGTGACGGAACAATTCCTGGTAACGTCCGACGAGATCCAGGGCACTCTTGTCCCAGGAAGAATGCTCATCGTGAGTTGCCCCAAGGTGTGTCTAGTTGCTTCCATGTGGGCTTTCGACGCTCACACACACCTCGGGAAGCTCAATTGCAGTCGGAACCCGGTTGCTGCTGATGTTGGAGGATTTGACCAAGAATGAACCAACATAATCTCAAGGGAAAAAGGAAGAATCTGGCTGGATGCTGTTGCCTGATGATAGGAGAGTATCCATAAATGCCAAGCAAATAGTCGTTACGTAAGCTGTCACAGACTTGGTTGGCAATTTAAAACAATTTGATAGAGAATAAGCAATTATCATTGCTCTCTCTTACACTCACACGCTACAACATGCAACCAGAAGACACACACTTTGGTGAATCAGTATTTGGTTTATCAACATAAAACTCTTACAACATTGGCTAGAGGGCCCGAAAACGTCGTACTCCAGAGATCGTGATAGCCCCTCTTCCTCCAGCATCTACAGGGGAGGGAGGCGTATCTCGGGTTCTTATGGATAGTGTTGGCGGGCTAAATGGCTACAAGACGAAGCTTGCGATTCGGCCTCCTGCCATTCGGAAAGCTTCAGTGAGCGAAGCGGAAGTCGAGTCTCTGCTGTCCCTCGTCGGTGGTGTTGAGAGTATAGTCCTCCTGCTGCTCCTTGGTCATGACGTTCCACCGCCTGTCGCGGACCTTGTTGCGCCAGATGTAAAAGGCCTTGACGAAGTAGAAGAGCACAATGTTGAAGCAGCAGACGCCGAGGAGGATCTTGTTCCCGCGGCGGTACAGCGGCTTGTCGTCGTCGCGGTAGATGTTGGACGCCGCGATGTTGCCCGCCTGCACGAACATGTTGTACAGCGCGGCGCTGACGGCCCTCGTCCGCACGGCGTTGCTGTTCTTGGCGTTCCAGCCGACGAGGATGGCGTGGCAGTACGGGTAGCTCAGAAGGCCCGTCAGCAGGGCATACCGGATCCAGGTGCTGGTAGACGCCGGCAGCGCCACGAGCGCCACGAGCCACGGGAAGATCCACCAGTTCGAGATGGACGAGACGATGGCCCGCTCCTTGGCCCGCCCGGACACCCAGGAGATGATCAAGAGGTTGACCGCGAACAGGAACTGCGAGGGGATGGCGAGGAGGTTTGCTTGGAACGTGGAGAATCCCAGCTGTCGCAGGATGAAAGACAAGTACGTGCTGGGCGGCGAGGGCGGGATATACGCCGTCAAGCCGATGAGGTACAGAGGCCATTGCTCCCAGTCCCTGACTGCTTTGAAGAGAAGGGACAGACCGACGCCTTCTCTACTCGGGGGTATCAGCCTGTGTCATGGTGTTCAAAGGGGGAGGAGAAAGAATCGTCGTACCGGTTGTGCATGTCACCTTTGCTCGGGTCGTCCCGCAGCAAGCGGTTCACCATGATGGACTCCTCGTGGTCAGTAAACCACCCATTCTTGCCCCGGAACCAGTTCTTGGTCTGGGTGGGACCGGGAGGCATCAGGCCCCAGGAAAAGATGCCGATGAAGAGAGTCACGATTCCCTCAATGAGGAAGCTAGTCGTTGTTAGTTCTGATGAGGATCGATCGCACCCCCGTTCTGCCCTTGGTGTATACTCACAGCCATCTCCAGCCAGCCCATCCCGCCACACCTCGCATTTGAAGGACACCGGCAGCGACCAGAGATCCCACAATGTTAACGGTGCTTAGTGCGGTCCAGAACCACGCAAGCCTGAGCGGCAGCTCGTTAGACTTGTAAAAGTACGTGAGCCAGAGGACGACGTCGCTACAAGCAAGTCAGTAACTGTCCGCCTTCACCACCACCACCACCACCACCACCATCACCATGCCAGACTCACGGAATAAAACCGCCCATCAACAAGCCCAGCAGGGCTTTGATGGCGTAGAACCCCGCGCGGTTCGACAGGAAAGCCTGGGAACCGGCCGTGATGGACCAGCCGACCATGATGGACGGGATCCACCGGTCAGCTCCGACTTTCTTGCTGATGAGGCCGCTGGGCAACTCGGCGGCGAGGAACGACAACAGGAAAATCTACACGGCGTGTGAGCCCATCAACGCCACCACCATCTCGTCACTCTGGGAAGAGACTGACTGTTTGTCCATAGTTGAAGTCATTGGTTGTCATTCCAAGTTCGGGAAGCTTTTGTCCATGTCAGTCACCGTTTCTGTACGAGCTGTCGTCGTCCGGGTGCTTCTTACCATATTGTCCGAAATCGCACGGTTAATGTTTCTTCGGTGGAGGTCGAGAGCGCAGAACATGACCTGTGTATCACCAATCAGCTGCCGTTTCTTAACTTTCGACAGAAAGGGGGGGGGTAGGGGTGCACCAACCCAAGCCCACACCATGATTCTTTTGTCGATCTAAGCAGATTCAGTTCAGTTAGCTCCCGCTCGACATCCTAATTGTCCCACATCCACATGGCAGCAGTAACACTACCTTTTTGACCAACTTCCTCTCATCTTCGGCAGACCATTGGTAGCTCGGGTCGAAGCGATGGCGGTTCTCGTATTGGGCCTTCTCGTACACCTTGCGCCAGTAGTCGGCAGTGACAGGGTCCGAGAAGACGTGCTCATCCGTCGAGCCGTGCTGCTGGGCGACCTGTTCTCGCAACGAAGAGGTCGAGGTGTCTGTCGCGACCTGCGACTGCGTGGTGTCGGCCTCTTTGACCGGGTCCTTAAAGGGCCCTTCCGCTACGTTTGAGCCCATGGCTGAAGTCGACTTGCAAACACCTTTGGCAACCCGGTTGGCAAACTGTATGCGAGTCTTGCAGGAGCCTTCAGAGCTTCGTTGACAACGTCACAACTGCACAGGTACCGGCAACGAAGCCCGGTCCGCGGGTACGCAAGAACCTTTTATACATTACCCCCTAAGGTCCCGGTAATCTGGGTGGTGGTCCCAAGTCCGATCTGTTGCTGTCTTCCCGTCATTGTGAGGACGAGGGGGGGTGGTGCCGAGAACGGGTAGAAAACCCTTCATCCTAGCGCGATGTATCGAAACGATCACCTCATATTCAATTGGTCTTCTTGAAAAAATCACACCTCTTATCTATGATGCAATTGCGAGAGAGTATTGCGCTGCAGACCGGTGGCCCAGCGAGGCGAGATGTCGAGTGTGGGGAGGGGTGTGATCCATAGTGGCCCGGCCCATGTCATACATATGTCGTCGTGGATTGCTTGGCCAGCAACTTTGGTCTAAAGGGCAGTCAGTGTATGCGCCAGTGACTAAACCCCCACGAGCGAGAATTCAAAGCCGAGTTATTAAGGACTGAGTTGAGCGGGAGGAATATCCCGTGTCGGGGTCCAGCGAGGGAGGGGGGGTGGTCGAGGTGACCAGATGCCGGCTGGGGAAAGCTGCGCGATACTATAAAGAGGACGAGCCGATTACCATGTGTGGACAATGCGTCCGATGACGAGAGTAAAACCATGTCAGCCTCTTGTAGAGGATAAGATTAGCGACTTGGTAGAGGCCTTGGGTGGCGGCATGAATGAACACCCGCATCTCTGCCAACGAAAAAGGCTTGGAGTAGAGGGAATTGCGTGATGGCAGCCATGGAATTGCGACACTCCTTTTAATCCGATGTAGAGGTAATTGACCAATCAGGGAACGGCAAAGAGGTAGTCCGCGTCCGACGCCCAACCCAACCCCTCGGGTCGATCGCGCGCCTGTGACGTATAATCATTAAGTTTATTTACTATTCAAATGTATGGCTTATCTTGCCACGGTTGACGCATGTCCGTTCAAGCCCTAGCAAGGGGCGGGAATGGATTGGAAAGGCTCGGACTGCAAACCCAACTGGCCTGGGGTTAAACGATCATTCATGTGAGACAACTATGGCTTTAGTGGAAAGTGACAAGATGAGATCTCATTACAGTATGTATCCTTGTGGTAGAAAAGTCTAGATTCTCTTGTCCACTTTCAATTCTACATTAGCTAGGATGGTGGTGCCAACCGACTTGGCATCAGCTTTGAATCGGTCCAACATCAATCACGTACTGGATTTTATTTTATCGAAACAGACAATATTGTATTCTCTTGCTCGTAATAGAGTGGCATTCATCATACACCAGTCCTTTTTCTTGACTGGTTTTTATCTTTCATTTTTTGCAGTTCTCAACCATTGCCCATGGGCCTCCTCGGCCCTAAATCATTCATGACCAAATTGGCCTCTTTGATGTACACGCTACAAACTCATACCTCGTCATCACATGGACTCTCTAACCCTTGAAAGGGGTCTCGTATGGCCGCTCAGCCTGCGGCGTGATTCTAGCCAAGTGCCTCCGCGAGCCGTTGTTCCAGTCAATCAGCGCAGAGTGCTGAGTGACACGGTTGTCCCAGACGACGACGGTCCCCTCCTCCCACTTGATGCGGGCGTGGAAGTCGGCGCCCCACGCAATGTGCTCGTAAAGGAACTTGAGCAGAGCGTCGGACTCTTCCTTCTTCAGACCCACGATCTCACGGGTGACTAACGAATCACAGTTAGCCGGTCCGGGTTGCTTAAAAGGTGCTTGCTTTAGTTCGCGTGGGGGGGGGGGGGGGGGGGGAACTTACATTGAGGGTTGATGTAGAGCGCCTTCTCACCGGTCACGGGGTGCGTCCGTACGATGGGGTGGGTGTTTGCGACGGGCTCGCGGCGCTTGATGCTGCCCTTGCTGACGGAAGCGTTGATCTGCTCGATGCCGGAGTGGACGGCCTGCAGGCCGTGGAGCCTCTCCTGGAAGAGCGGGCTGAGCCTGTTGTAGGCCTCGACGGCGTTGCAGAAGAGGGTGTCACCGCCCGTCTCCGGCTTGTCGAGGATGTACAGAAAGGTCGTGCCCGGCGGCTGCTGCTCGTACGAGACGTCCGAGTGCCACGCGATCGAGCTCGTCCTGGTGGCGAAGAACTTCTCGGCCGACCTGTCGCCCGCGGCGCGGTGGACGAGGTGGATCTCCGGGAAGCCCTCGGGGGACCCGGAAGTGGGGTGGATGTGGTGACGGCCAAAGTAGCCACCGAACTCGAGCGCCTTGTCGATGGGGAGGTCGGCAAAGTCCTGGCCGCGGAAGGCGACGACCTTGCGCTCCGCGACGAACCGGGCGAGTTGGTCGCGGCCGGCGTTGCTGAGCTTGCTGAGCTGGATGCCCCTGACTTCCGTGCCGATCGTGGGCGTCAGGTCCGTCACCTCGGCCTCCTTGGGGAGAAGGTCGGGGTAGCTGGGGTCGGCGTCCTTTCCATGCTCGTAGTGCTGGAAGGGCTCTAGGGGAGGGTATTTTTGCTCAGGGTTCCACGTAGGGAGGTAATGAGGATACTGCGGGGTTGAAAAGTCAGTCATATTCGTAGGATTCCTAGACATTATCAACCAAAGGTTCAGGTGCACAAACCTTTGCGCCCTTGTGGCCGTCTCCTCCCTTCGCCTCGGCATCTTTGTCGTATACAACAGGCGAAAGCTCCTTGTAATCACCGGAGCCGTCGGCATACAGGCGGAGGTTGTTCACAGGAAGGTTGACCGGGTCGGTCACCGTGGTAGTTTCTGTTGCTGAAGGTGCCATGTTGACTCGAGATTTTGTCTCTTCTTCAAGTTGCTCAATATCAAATTTGCCACCGGTGCATCCATCCACGCATGAGGATTCAACGTCCCGTCCTCGGCCTTATATAGACGACCCCTCCAAAACCTCCAAAATAGCATCGGCGTCGGAGCGTACCAGAGGGGAGGGCTTATCTTGGGACAATTGCATGCTGGCAGGGATTCGATTGCGTTGTCCCCCGGACCCCTCTTCCTCAAAACAACGCACGCAGTGCAGGCCAATGCGGTCCCGATCGCCAGATGGCACAGCCGCAGAATACCATTGGCGTTCACTATCACACGAGGCAAAGGATGGGGGGAGTCGGGGCTCTCTAGGATGGAGGGGGTGACGACATCCACTTGGAACAAATTCACTTAAATGGTGTAATCCGCACCAAAGGCACCGCCGAGGACGGCGCTGCTGATTATCAATTGTGGTTGCGATGTTGCTATCTGGGGCATTGAGCACGCAATCCGCTGATGCAACCCGTGTGCGTCGGACGACCCCCGCAATCCGCATGGCATGACAGCACGATGTGTTTTACCTTTTGCCTTCCGGAAGCTTTAAGCGCCCTAGAACATGGGGTTCGTCTGTTTTGATCTCGATATGTCTCGCTCTGTAACTGGAAGATTCGAGATGCGAGAACTTCTGGAAAGGGCGGCGAGGTTTGTGTAAGTAGATAATGCATCCGAGGCCATCGCCACTGTTCCACTTCCGGAGGCCAGCTCCACCTGAGACGGGGTGAAGAGCCGAATCTTCCCCAGATCAAGTGGGTCAAGTTGCAGACCTGAGGACCGGCCAATGGTCTCACAAGTTACCAGACGGGGATATCGGGATCTGTTGTAGTACCGTAGTTCCGGTCTCCTCCGGTTCTGGGATCAGGAAATACATCGGGTACATTGTCCGGAACGAGCCGGCATTGACCGATAAACTACTCCATTGCCTAGTAGTTTAATAGAGCTCCCGTTGTTAGGATATCCCAGATACACCATGTCAAGGGTCTCCGCTGACCATTGTACAGTGGGGTGCCAAAAGTCTCGGTACACCCACTAATTTCCCAGCCACTAACATTACCACTGCATAACTGCCACCACTCACAAAACCATTAACTTTTAGAAATATATAGTAAACCTATAGTTAAAATAAAGCCAAAAGGTTACTTATTAGTATTATGTATACTAGCCTTATGCTCTTATAACTGCTTCTAAGCGCTGTAGTAATAACTAGATTAATACCTTGATTTTCTCCTGTGGGATAGCTTCCTACGCCTTAGTGATTTACTCCTTAAATAACTCTATATCTAATTAGTTTTTCTTAAGATAGAATGCGTTAGGGTATAGTCTTTTTAGGTTAGACTTTATTATCTACTAATAATACTTAATAAGGTTAAGATCTAGTAAGTATAGTAGCTATTTAATCTAGGAGACTGCCTTATCTAAGAGCTATTTTGTTGTGTTAGCTAACGTGTAAATAGGGGTATTATCCTAAATAAAATACCTTATATTATTACTGCTAGGTAGATACCCTTTTTCTAGGCATTAGATATAGCTGTTAGCACTATATCCCTTCTTCTTTAATATGTTATCCCTCTCTAAGAAGACTAGGTTACTTCTGCTATCCTCTTATACTATTGCCTACACTATTATTAAAATATTAGCCTTAATATAAGTTATAAGGTTAATAAACTCCTTTTGCTATTATTCTTAAGGTAATCTAAATACCTAGGTGGTTAGATTGTTTGTGTTATTCTAATAAGAAGACTTATCTAAGAATTAGGACTTTACCTATAAAATTAGCTTAGAGACTCTAATAAGTACTAGGTTTCTAGCTAAGGATACTATTATTAATTCTTTAATATTTTGTAGCTACGTATGTGTAAATTAAAGCTAAGAAGCAGCTGCTTCTTTTATAATAAATAGCCTCTTTATTGCCTTCTATTTGTGATAGTTAGCGCTTTATAGAACCTGCTTAAGGGTCTAGAGGCTTATAATATTGCTATACTTATAAAGGAGCTGTTAGTATATGTACTAGTTATTGATTTTTGCTGACCTAACTATACCCTGTTTCTGGGTACGTGAGAGTTTCTCTGGCCTTCCTTTCTGGTGTGCACCCTTGATGGATTGCTCTTTTCTCTATCGTTAAAGTGTTGCCGCGACTGCGTTGACAGAGCAGTTAAATAGGGCAGCCGCGTCGCAGTAACTTTGGCTGCCTAACACAAGGGTAATAATTACTAAACGTTAATCCCTAGTAAGCTTATAATTAGTACTGCAACTCTCTAAAAGCTAAGAACAAAAGGCTTATAAATCAGCTATAATTTACTAAAGTTATGGGAAAAATAAGAAAGGGGGATGAATGTTGGAGGACGCGTCGTGACGCGTTATCGAGTGGGGTGTACCGTGATTTTTGGCACCCCACTGTACATGAGATGGTCCGTCTTCCTTTGGAGTTGAATGCTGTATTTTTATGGGACATTTGCCCACCTGCTCTATTGTGTGGTACCATGCTCCTCAAGATCCTTGGCTGGTACTGGAATTTTAGCCTCCTCTATGGTATTCTCTAAAGGGCCTTGAAGCAATATATTACAAATGACATTTCATTAAAGACTGCAACAGCAGCAACATATGTCGTGTTACCTAGCGCACATCGAACATGATTTCAGCTTCAGCCGGTTTCCAGAAATTGCCCACCACCAATTGTGCTCCTCCGTAGCCTACCAATAACATGAAGCTGATCATGGCAGTAAGAGATTTTGTAGACTTGGAAGTAGAGCAGTAGATTCCTAGTGGCCTGCTGCTGGAATTCCTGCCTTGGCTCCTGCTGAGAAACTAGAAGCTTCCTTTGCTTTATTTTTTGGGCTTGGTGTTGACGTTTCAGATAGGCCAGAAGGAGATGGAGCATCTACCGGTGCGGTGTCACCGGCCGGCCTTGTCTGTGGTGAAAACTTCCCGTGATTGCTGCGCCGGGTGTTGCTACGGGGACCCCGAGAAGTGAGGCCATCACTGGTGTCGTTCTTCTCCGACGCTCTCAGTTAAGCTAGAGAGCTTAGAATAAGTATACTAGGCCCCCTTGAACCCTTTTGTAGAAAAACCGGAAAGGAAGAGATGACATTGACATATTCTAGGAAATAGTGAAGGAGGGTCTACTTAGGAAGGATTGACCACTTCCTATGCGAACTGCATTATTACAACCTTTCCTGACCCGCTGCCAATTGCTACCAAATAGTGCTGTGGATTTGACGTGTCTGGCCGGAAATCGGCAGGTAACCAGAGCAAATTGCGCCCATCCCGAGTAACCCAGCAGCGATCGTAGCTAATACCATAACTACGGCAATTGCTATTGTTTGGCTGAATAGGCTCTCCTACTGGAGATGAGTCTGGGTCCGCAACGCCCTCACTAGTCCTTTCAGATGGCTTCCTCTCAATTACTATAGCACCAACGTTGGTGAGAAGTAATAGACCATCCTCGGCGAAGCGTGGTTGCCTTACGATACCATGAAGTTCAACTTCTTGAAAGCATTTGGCGGCAGCAATTTCCTAGAGCTTAACTGTCTTTTATAAGACTAATATAACTACTTAGCTGTTAGGCAAGAAGGCTACTAAAAAAACCTTATTACTATAGTTAAGCGTTATTTTCTTTACACCTATCTTAATATCCAAGAGCTTAACTACCTTCTATAAGACTAATATAACCACCTGGCTGTTAGGTAAGAAGACTACTATATTAATCTTATTACTATAGTTAAGCGTTGTCTTCTCTGTACCTGTCTAGACGTCCTAGAGCTTAACTGTGCTATATGAGGCTGATGTAACCACCTGGCTGTCAGGCAAGAGGACTACTGAGGTAACCTAATCACTATGACCCTTAAGCGTTGTCTTCTTTACGCCTGTCTGAACGTCCTAGAGCTGGACTTTGCTATATGAGGCTGACGTAACCACCTGGCTGTTAGGCGAGAAGGCCACTGAGGTAACCTTATTGTTATGGCCCTCAAGTGTTATCTTCTCTACACCTGTCTGGACATTCCAGAGCTTAACTGTTCTATCAATCGAGGCTGACGCGACCACCTGGCTGTCTGGCGAGAAGGCCACCGAAGTGACATAATCACTATGGCCCTCCAACGTTTGAAGACATGCACTCCAATTTTCATCGACCATGGGGAGCACGGTCAACAAGGATTGGTGTCTTTCCAGGTATTGTCTCCGTGTTATGCTTGTGGAAGGAGTGAATATCAGTGCGGAGGTATACACCTGAAGCGGGTACCTTTCGATTCCCCATTTGTGTGATTGGAGAAATCGGCTTGCGTCCCAAACCCTATCGGTCAGAGAAGACGTTGTATGGGTTGAATTCTATATTACGTTAGCGACGCCATTGCTGGTAGAAGAAGGGCTTACTTTGAGGAGGTTATGCATTTTGAGCACTGCGGCCACTCCTAGTGGCATGGCTTTCAGAAGACTAAGAGCTTCGAGCCACGGGAGGAAGTGAGTGCGGAAAAATCCGTCAACTATGCCACCTTCCTGGAGGTCTCTGATGGCTGATTCCGTATGACGACAGTGGAGTAGATGGTGAGCCCGGTATACACATGAGTACCCAACAGGGCGCAGTGGATCCGGGTCTGGTGTCTTGACGTCTTCGGCAGGATACCCAGGTTCGCTCAGATGGTAGATATCCTCACGATCCAATGTGCTTGTCATGCTTCGTAATGACCGCGAAAAGACGGTGTAATGAGCATATTCTTCCCCTTTAGGGAAAATGACATTCGATGCGCTGTTTGCAAGATAGTCCTTTGCCGATTGATGGACGAATAAGATGGCGCGTTGTCGAAGCGACAGGAAGGAGCCGCAGGTTCCATGTCCTTGGGGAAGAGTGATTGCTCCATGGCGGCGTAGTATCGCATTCGCAGCGTGACGTATGTCAGCCCCTCGCTGTTCGCAGCGTCGGCAGCGAGGGGATTCTTCAGGAGGGGCAGGATAAGGGAAACGCCGGCCATGACGATGGATGCGTAGGGCACATCCTTTACGGCTTTTTTGGTGAGTTTCTCGGCCCATGTGACAGCACCGGCGGCGTTGGCCACGACGTTGCTTAGGGAGATTTCGTGACCAAGGACCGTGGTGCGCAGTTTCTTGTCTTCCATATGCTGGAGGCCCATTTCGATGATGCGCTTCAGGCTTTGCTCGCGTGCTACTGGATCATGGCTGGGGATCGGGTTGTAAACCGCAGCGGCGTTCTGTTCTTCGCTCGCGGAGTGAATGGGCTGGGGGTTGGCTGTGACAGAATTAGCGATAAACATGGACTAGTAGGATGATATGTTGCAAGCGTACGGTTGAAGGCGCGAGAAAGGAGGCTCTCGTACTCGGAGACGAGCTCCCCCTTCTCCTCGGCCAGAGCATGGAAGGCCCTATCCCATAGAGAAGGCTCTTTGGCTGCGTCGTCTCGGGCGTTCAAAAGACCACCGGCAGGGCTGGATTCTAGACTTGTGTTGCCGACCACGGCAGGCGTGGGGGTGATGGCGTCTCCGGGTCCACCTTTCTTTCCATGACTCTTTGAAGAATGATTTCTTAGCGATGGAGCCCAGGCTGCACGGACGATCTACGAGGCTAATGAGGAGACACTACTCCGTAGGGTTTGTGCTGATGTAGTGGCTGCCTACTCGTGCGGTTGGGACGACGGGGTGGTGTGTGTCCAGTGTCTTGTTGGCAGGCCCATGATTGGATGGCAGAGAGCCATTTCGCGAGGGCTTTTCCTAATGGTTGTTTAGGTAAGCTTATCCTACTTGGTACATGCTGACACACGCACCTGCTCAGATGCTTGGTACACGATGTAATACCGAACGGTGAATGTTGGTGAGTCACCTGGAATAGGTATTAGCAGGCAGTGGGGGCAAAGGTAGGTAGGTAGGTAGGTAGGTAGGTAGGTAGGTAGCTAGCTACAGCTACCTAGCTACCTATAGCTTCGTGGCGGTTTGCCTTGGAGCCAAACTTTGTCCAAGATAGCTCCCGCTCCCCCCTACTATGTACAGGTTTAGACATCTGTGCGCGCTGGCGCCGGGTCGAGATGGTTTCGTCCTTTGCAGCGGTTCGGGCCAGCCCACCAACAGCTGCAGGTACCCCACCCCACCCCGCTATAAAAACGCGCGATAAAAAACCACCTGCCCAGAATGGCAACGCAGAGCAAGCAATACCTACATAGCACGCCGGGCATGCATAGCCATTCGAGGATAGCATCAGTCTGCTTGCTTGCTTGCTTGCTGTTTCAGCTGCGGAAAGAGACACGTGGACCTGAGCTGTCCGCGGTGAAGGCCTTCCCATAAAAGTCAACATGACGGTATACACTTCATTGAGACTTATAACCATCTCGTTGGTAACCGTTGCCATTGGCCAACCGTTCGTGCCCTGCAATCGTCCTTTAAAACCTTGCTACCAACGCAGCTTTGCCGTCTCGCAAGTCCCTCACCCTGATCCTGGCATAATGTGTACACACTATTGTATGCCGACGGAGAGCCGGCAACCCAAACAGAGCCGGGGAAATTGGCTTGATGCGTTATGCTGAAGTTGTGCAACTAGAAGCCACCGTATGCCTTGTTTAGATGTATGCCAATATAGTGTGACGAGGGGTTTTGACTTTAACTCACTTTCCACCCTTACGAGGCGCCCGCTTCTCACCCATCGTTTGCCGAGATTGCCAGAGCCTTTGTCTCAATGCCTCCCCCTGCGCAATGTATCCCCTCCACGAGCATCATTGACTGGTCAGTTGTCCGCTTCAATGAGACATACCCACATGGCCATATTCCTTATATGCTGGGGCGTAGACGCACTGCATGACCCGCCCGGGCACCAGCGAACTTCACCTCGATGGCTGTTTTTTCCTCTCCCTTGTTCTTCGTTCTCTTTTTCAATCGATCCTGATGGCCCTTCAAGCTCTGCGGTCTCAATGGAGCTACTCCCGCGTTCCCGCTGACGATGCGTCCAAGTCCGCCTTGCCTTCGCCAAAAAGGACCCGGCCGAGCCTATCCGAGGTCCTGTGCTCGAAGCGCTTTCGCGCAGTCGTGGCCACCGTTGTTGGAATACTCTTTGTGACGTTGGTCTTCCAAAACCCGGACCGGGTCCCGGCAATACGGTCGTCCGCCTCATCCGGAGTCGGCGCTGTGCCCGGGCAAGACCATGTTGACTGGTCTCGGTTTGCGTACGTGCAGTACGTCACTGACTCGCACTATCTCTGCAACTCGGTCATGTTCTTCGAAAGGTTGGACCACGTGGGAAGCAAGGCAGACCGTGTCATGATGTATCCGTCCTCCATGCTCGACCCCCAAGCGACCGAGGGCGACACAACGGATGCGAGACTTCTCATCCGCGCGAGGGATGCTTATGGGGTCAAACTGGTACCTATCGTTGTCCAACATAGGGACAGCGCGGATTGTAAGTTGACCCTCGTGATGCCTGCAGCTTCGGAACCACGGTGCTGACGCACAGCTCTATCAGCGACGTGGGCTGACTCCTTCACCAAACTGCTGGCCTTCAACCAGACGCAGTACGAACGCGTCCTGTCGCTTGATTCTGACTCCACTCTCCTCCAAAACGTGGACGAGCTCTTTCTCCTGCCGCCCGCCCCCGTGGCCATGCCCCTGGCCTACTGGTTGTACCCGGAGAAGGACATCCTTTCTTCCCAGGTCATGCTCGTGACGCCGAGCGCCGCCGAGTTCGCGCGCGTCAAGGCAGAGATCGACAGCGCCGGGCAGAACGACTACGACATGGAGATCGTGAACACCCTGTACAGGAACAGCGCCTTGATCATCCCCCACCGCCCTTACGACCTCCTGACGCGCACCATCGGAGGCGACCACATGGCCGAGTACCTCGGGAACGCCAACGAGGCCTTCGACGCCGTCGCCGTCTACAACGAGGCGAAGTTCCTCCACTTCTCCGACTGGCCGGTGCACAAGCCCTGGCTGTACTCCCCGCCGGAGCTCGTGCAGGCGCATCAGCCCAAATGCGTGGCCAAGAACGGGGCCGAAGACTGCACCACGAGAGATCTGTGGCTCGGCTTTTACACAGACTTTAGGGACCGTAGAAAGGTGAGCTCGCAAGAACATGAAAACACAGGACCCTTGGTGTACACGGAAGACTAATCTACTCGCAGCGGGTTTGCGAGAATCTCTCGACCAGGGGCAACCGGTGACGGTGCACGGCGCTTTTTAAGCAGCAGATGATGTATAGATAAGACATTCGAGCCATTTCTTGTATGATAAATGACCCTAGATGGGATAAATGACTTGTGTAGTTGGGGGTTGATTTTATTCAATGCATTGGCGAAATGATATCCGTACTTCTCACAGCCCAAGATATCTCACAGCAGTCAATCATGACCTCGTCGTGGAAGGACGTCGTATCCGCCCTCGCCTCTTGACACTCATGCACCCAGCACACGGGACCAGAGAAGATACGAGAAACCCTCACGGAGGCCTCACTCAACAAGCAGCCACTGGTTCTGCAGGTGCTCAATCTGGAAAAGAGTGTTCCAGGCTTGGCCGCCCAAACTCGACATGTCTCTCATATATGCCGCACTTTGGACACCCTCCACCGTCGGATGCCACCCAAGCGTGCCGTTGCCGTGCGGGTACCCATCAGTAATGCCGGCAGAGACACGGAAGTTCTGCGGTGACGAATACGTGAGGCTCTGGTTGCCGGCGCCGATGGACTCCAGCACCTGCACCTCATGCACCTCCCTCAACCTCCGGATCTGCACCACCGTCTGCACGTACATCTCGAGCCTGGTCCTCGAAAACCCAACGAGCTCGCCGGCGTCGCCTGTCTCGCAGGCCTCGATCCACTTCTGCCGCATGCGCGGGGAGTACATATAGCACATCCTGGCGCCGGGCACGAGCCGGCCGTTGTACTCCATCGCGAGCCCCCGAGGCGGCGGGGTGCGCGTCCCTGCAGAAGCCGACCCAGCATTCCGCGCAGATGGTGCCGTCCTCCCAGCCGTACCACTTGCGGTTCTCGACGTGGTTGTGTCCCGCGCAGGGCGGGACGCCGGCGAACGTGCGGACTCGGTTGGAATACCTCGACCATACGCCCACTTCGAGAGCCTCCTGTAGTCGATGGACCTGCTGTATCCATCGCGGAGCCGAGGGATGGAGACTGCACAAGATAGTCTGCGCTGCGTCCACGCCGTTTGCGACCTCGTAGAACCCATCCAGATTTCAAGGGCTGATCTACCCGGCGCGGCATGCGGCACAGATCTTGAAGTCGTCGCCGACGTCGCCGCCAGCCAGCGTGTACCATGTGCCTCCCGAGATCCCCCGTCCGCTACACGGAGGGTTAGCGACAATGACCTCGGCCGCTCTGATCATGGCGTTGACGTCCTTCCGACCTACGGCAGCTGACACGACCGCGATAAGCGGGATATTATTCGCCATGGTGCAAAGCCAGCGCTCCGAGTTCTGTGTGAGGTGGTGGCCCGACACTACCTCCATCCAATCCAGTTCGTTGGGCCCGGACCTTGGTGGGATAAGTTCGAATTCGTGACCGATGGGAGTGTGTGCCAGATGTTCTTCGTAACATCTCTCGCATAATCTGATATCAGGGACTCGTCCGCCGGAGAGCCGCACCCATTTCCGAGACGATACAGAAACGGCCTTCTCCTTGTCGCATATGGGTAGGTTCATGTGTTTGATAGTGGCTTGGATCCAGTCTTCCCATGTACGGGCTATGGAATAGCTGATCAAGATCCGGCCGATGAAGGGGATGCATATATCGCATGCCCAGAGATCGTCATTTGCCTGAGGCTTGTCGTAGGGCGCCCAGTGGCGGTGGAATGCCGTGCCTAGAATCACCTCTTCATAACATGCTTCGCATGAAATGAAGCCATTGAGTCTATCATCGAGCGGCTTGAACCACTTCACACCTGCCGTTCCCTTGACGCCTCCAACACCGTAACAGTCCTGGATACCAATACGCTTCGCCATGTAATCCCGAAGAGGTTGAGGATCTGGCGTTCTGAGGTACTGCGGGATCAGGAACCGGATTACTCGAAACTTCCTGAAGCTACAGACACCTCTAGGTCTGATAACGCGTTCAAAAGAAGCCGAGAGGGGGGTGGCCTGGAGGTACGTCTCGTAACAGCAGGCACAGGTGGTGAAGTTTGGGATTTCACGAATACGATACCAGTCCGTTTCGTAGTCAACGAGTCGTGGCTCGGGACAGTCCCAGAGAGTATCGTTAGGCTTTCCGTCTTCGGATACGACAGGCATTGGCACTGTCCTTATCCATCCATTAAGGGCCGTGTCCTCAGAGCGCTGTGCGTCTTGTGTCGTTGGAGGGCTGTCTCGGATACTAGCTTGTCGCAACTGGGAAGAAAGTCTATCGATATTTAGGGTTGGTTCTCGTTGAGCAGATACAGGCAAATCTTGGGAATCCGACTGTTGTGCGGACGTATGGAATGGCCCAGATCTCGGTGCCAAGTTGGCCGGTGGTGTTGGGGAATCTGCTGGTTCGCGGCTAAGAGAAACTTGCGTTGCAGCATGGTGGACCTTTTCTTGGTCAATGTTCGGATGAGTATCGTGAGATGTTTTCCTGTCGGGCGCGGGAGATGGTGCGTGCGAGACCGGTGGCGGCAGTGGCCGAGAATAGCGGGTCGTCGGGCTAACGGGGCGGGGCGGGAGCGGAGGCGGCATGGCCCGTTGTCCCGGGGGCGGTGGTAAGTAGGGGTATTCTCCCGAATCCATCTGCGCTTGCTTTCCAGCGATGTGTTGAGAATGGTTCATGTTTACGGAGTAGAATAGTAGCAAGCAAATGGATATTTAATAGAACGGCACAGCAGGGCATCGTCCATGGGATAGGCGGGTTCTTGGAATCCGGAAAGGCTTCAGCTGAACGCACGCCAAGAGAATGTCGGCCCAGCAGGGCGCGGGGCCGGGGCTTGGCCGTCATGAAAGGTTTAGTATCAGCATGCCTTTATGAGATTATCAGCTTGGAAAATACCCATCGTGCCTCAAGCGGGTTAGCGTCGACATTAGCTCGAAGCAGATCTGAATTTGAACAACTGTCATGAAAACGGTAGCAGAAGCATGCATGACATGCCCACTCAGAACCGGGACGTCTGTGATTATAGGATATTCACCTTGCACCTTGGATGTACATCGTTGTATTTGTTAGGCTTTTTTGATTTGCGAGGACTCGTCTGGACTGCCTTCAACTTCACCCGCTTTGAAGCACGGTCTCGGGAGTCCAGTAGGCCAGGTTCAAGGGCTTGCCGCCTTGCTTGCCCTAGTCGGGAATATCTGCAACATGCGGCTCAGAGTCCCAGCTAATGTGACCTTCCGAGAGCCGGTCGAAATCCCATCAAGGATTATTTACCTTGCACTGGAATGGGACAACCAGGAGGTGGTGACTGATTAGCCGGCGAGCGCGGAACTACACGCTTCGGCCCGGGAGCAGCGGCCTCGTCCTCGTCCGTTGTTCGTGTCCCGGAACCCATCCCTTGCGGAGTTCCTGTTCCTGCATCACTCTCAATTTGTTTCCCACAGTAACTAGCAAAGAAAATCCAACTTATTTTTCAATTTGTTTCGACGGCGGAAAGAGACAATCAAACGTGACGTCATTTGTCGTTTGCATGAGGCACTACGTCATTCAACAACGTATTCCCCCCCCCCCCCCCCCCCCCAGTTTGTTCCTGATCGTCAGATGCAGCATCCCTAACACTTCCAGACTAAACCAATAATCACAATTCTGTTGGGCCAAACAACTTCAGCTTCCCAACATCGAATCGCCCATCCATCACACTCTAAATCCGAATCACATATCCCGGGCGCCCTTTCTACGAACGACCTTTCAATCCAGTTTTTGCAGCCAGCAGCTTACAAGATCACATACGCAACATACACACACACACACCTCTCCATATTTCAGGACACCAAGCAACAACTACCATGGCCGAAGTCGCTGCAGGTGCTCTCGTGGCCGAGCAGGTCGTCTCGACCGGTGTCGAGGTCGGGGTCGTCGCCGCCGTGGCACGCCCGACCCAGCCTCTGAAGGTCTCCCTGTCCCAGATCGCCACCACCCAGTCCCCCGCGTTCGATGTCTCGTAAGCCTTTGGCTCCTTCTTTTCCGTTACCCCCCCGAGTGACATGTTCTGACACGCTCTTGCAGCGCCCTCGCACGCTCGCACCACTCGGTTACTGTCGTGAACCACAAAGCCTGCATCTTTGGCGGCGAGGCGGCCGATGGCCAGCTCAGCTCCACCGACTTCCACGTCCTCTCCTTGCCCTCCGTGACCAAGGGAGAGCCCGTCGCAGCCTATGCCTGTTATCCCGCATTAGCGATGCAGGACGCCGGAACCGGCGAGACGTACGTGCCCTCCCCGCGCTCCAGACACGCCGCCGCAGCACGCGGCCAGTTCGTCATCGTCCAGGGCGGCGCCGACGCCAGCGGCAAGCCGATCCCAGAGACGTGCCTGTGGCTGTGGGACTCGGAGAGCTTGAAGTGGACCAAGATTGAGGGGGTGAGCCAGATCGGCAAGAGCCTCACGCCGAGGTTCGACCACCACATCTTCGTCGACGACGCCCAGGACTTCCTCGTCCTGCACGGCGGCCGCACATCCAAGGGGCAGGAGGCCACTATCGAGACCTGGATGTACAACTTTGACACCCTCGCCTGGACGGAGCTGCCGCCGTCGCCTCAGCCGCCTCTCGCCGCCGCCTTTGTCGACAACGTCCTCTACACCGTCGGCGCCGACTCGGGCATGAGCGGCGCCATCCACTACCTCGACCTCAAGTCCAACGCCGAGGACCGCGAGAAGCCCAACGCCCTCGAGTGGAAGACGGCCAGCTTCCCCACGAACCCCCTGACCCCCGGCCCCCGCCCCCGCGAAGGCGGCGCCCTGGTCCCCGTCAACACCGGAGTCGGCAGGCACTACCTTGTCTACATGTTCGGCGAGAACAGCACCTCTGCCGAGAAGGACTTCTACACCGACATCTGGGCCCTGCAGCTGCCGACCCACGGCTTCAGTGCGGCCGCCATCAAGGACGCCATCCGCGACAAGCTTCCGCGCATCGATTCCGGCGAGTTCACCTGGGCCGAGGTAGAGCTCCTCACGGCGGAGGAGGTGAGGGCGGAAGGCAAGGCTCACCCCGGCCCTCGAGGCTTCTTCGGCGCATACGCCGCCGATGCGAAGAGTGTCGTCTTCTGGGGCGGCGTCAGTGCGTTGGGCAAAGAGGGCGACGGTTGGCTTCTTCAGATTCAGTAGATTCCTGGTCAATGTTCGGAAGGCATGAACGAAGCAAAGAGATTCCCCAGTAGATGTAACATTACCTTGAATGAGAGCAAAAAAACACGGCCTGGCCACCCATGCAGGCATGCATCCATCTGGGTACCACCGCCAAATTAGCAGTAGTTAGAACATGGACATCCACAACCATTGTGTCAAGGCCGCGCAGTGCCAGCAAAGATGAAAACATGCCTTTCTGATTCCTACGGCGCTACCCCGACCGGCACACTCCGTGGTTGTACCGCAGTTGATTGGGGCCCTATCCGTGGCAAGCCCAAACCCAAATCGACTGCCAGCGACGCTCTACTGGAGATGGCTGCGATGGACCGTTTACCTGCTGCCGCACTCCCATCGCCTTTTCCTCGTCACTGGTCTCCTGATACGGCGACATGTCCCCGAGCTAAACTCCCAGACGGCCACATGCCATACAGAACAAAGCCCATCTCAACATCTCAAGAAGGAGAGAGCCGGCCGAGCCCCCGACACAGCAAACCCACCATCTATGGGATTCATCATAAGCAAGCTATGGCGGGCGGCAGTCTCCCGCAAGGATCCCGCCGCCGCGCAGCAGGAGGCCCTCATCGACTTCTACCACAACATGAAACTGACACACTACTCGGTCGTCGACCCGCGCATCGGACACGACCGCAGCCGGATGGCGTGGGAGGCCGTCCTCTTCGTCCAGGCCCGGGACCTCGACCGGCTCCTGCGCGAGGGCCTGCGCGTGTCCGCGGACGACGCCGTCCCGCAGAGGGGCTGTGCCATCCCGTACCCGTGCCCCGACAGCCTCTCGTGGCACGGCTGGGCCCACGCGCAGCAGTACGCCCTGCGCGGCGCCGGCGCCGGCGGGTGGTCTGCCCACCTCGTCGTCGGGGCCCGCAAGCGAGAGGTGCTGGCGCGCTTCCGCATCGAGCACGTCGCTGGCAGGATGGCGCAGGCCTGCGCGTGGAACGGGGAGGCGTCGCTGGTCTTCCACCACGACGCTTTCGATGCGGTGCAGAAGCAGTACAGCCACCGATTTGCCGTCCTTGTCGACGAGTCTTCCCCCTTGGGGTTTACTGATCTCGGCGGACTGGTCAGCAGCGGCGGCAACTCACAAAACGAATCCGAGTCAATGCCGGATTCACTGAAAAGGAGCTTTATGGATGGGCGAACGACAAGATTGAAGACAATAATGTCTCGACGTTACAGGGTTGTTTGAAATCAGGGCATAGTCGCAGGCGTCATTGGATGAACGACGCCCGTCGTGAATAAAGGGTACCTAGGACTAAATCGCTTTCACTCAAGCCTATATATAGAATTCGACGTGAACTTGTTGTCAGCATCAGAGCATATGGGAACTTTGACCTACTTCTGATTACGCGCCACCTCATACTGAACAACCAGACGATTTCTCGCCTGGATATTCTTACACGCGAGCTGAGCCACATGTAAGCGAGACCATGTCTTTATAGACGGGGTCGCTCATGGTGTCGATGAGCACCTCCCAGCTATGGAGGAAGGCGTAGCCTGGTCGGGTGTCAGCTCAAGCTGGCTTGCGGGAGCAGAGAAAGGCCCCGCCAAGGATCGCGTGTAAGTACCTTCAAGGTGGTGGTCAAGACAGCCATAGCTAGGGATCTCTAGTCTGAGCCGGAAAACAGATGCTGAGAAATTGGGCGGTTACGACTCGTGGTAGCAGCCACAGGAGAGAGAGGGTGGTTGAACGAAGCAAACGTCGTTCACGGGGTCAGAGTTGGACTTTGTTCGTTGCTCGTCCGTGACAGCACGAGCGCACATACGGTGGAGGAAGTACCCAGAAGCAGAGCGGGGTTGTGGATTGAGATAAGATAAGATAAGATGGCTTATCGACAGCGATATGCGCACAGACCATGTCATGTCTGGCGACGTGCTGAACACTCAGCTCAGGGAAAGCTCTCTCTTAGCTCCTGCACCTTCCACGCTCTCTAGCGCAGTTAGTGCAGGTGCAGCTGCTATTGAGGGGCGACCCCGCTCAGTGATGGTCTGCCCGCCTGCGTGAAGCCTGGTGGCGAGAGTCCAAGCTCCCGTCCGTCCTGCCACCTCCCCTAACATCCTGCCCTCACTCTCTCTCCAAAATCGAATTCCTCCCTCCTCTCCACGCGCTTCGTCGTAGCCGTAACCTGGAGGCTGGTTCCGATGTGCGGTTATCCTTGGGAAAAGAAAATGGGCCGTCGTATGGTACCATGTGTACTTGAAGGCCTAGCGAGGCCAACACCGGGTTCCTGCTTCGCTCTGCCACTTGATGTTAGCCAGACCAAACTCGGGGCATGAATGGATCTGAGCTTGTCCACCTAAAGCGCAAATGGTTTAGGCTGTTTGTAGAACCCATTACAACACTGTCTGAACCTTGTTGATGCGGGGAAACGCCATCAGGGAAGTTTTGAGGTGGTCACCAAGGCGGACCGAGGGGATCGGGAGCGTCAGAGTCGACGACGGGGGGGTGTAGCGAGGCGCAGCAAGCAGGCCGAATCATCCGTAGTTATTCGGTGCCGTAGGGCAGGCAGTTTGAGAGACAATGCATTCGTGCTTTGGCTGGTCGGGACGGTGATGGTCCAACTGAACCATTAGCGGCAGATAGGGGGGCCAACCAACACTCACCGTAGTCAATCGTCACGAAAGGTAGCGAGATATAGTAGAGTCATTGAGGCATTTCACGTGGATGCGTGGTGGAACTGGGTGCAACGGAGCAACTGAGGAGGAGCGAATAAATTCGAGGCATTGGGGCCATGACGGACGGACGGGCATGGCCGAACTGGCGTGAGGTCTTCAGGTAATGGGCGGAAGGAAGCGACAGCGGAGACGAGAAGTACGGGGAGCAACGTGGCGAAGGTGGACGTAGCAGAGGACGCAGGTGCCGACGATAGGATATGATAGCTAGATACGATACGATGCCATGTCATGTCATGTGATGCGTACGGGCGAGACGTGAACGAGACACTAGGACGGCGTGGGAATCTGGGACCGTGGCGACATTATGTAGCTGCTTCTGTTGCTCAATTCGAGACGACTTTGTCAACGTAAAGCATGCGATGTGATGCGGGTCACGATAGCCCGGGCTAGAAACGATGGTTGAAGTTGAAGGAGAAGATGAACAAAACAGGGCGAGACTGGGAGGATGAAGGCATGGCGTACAGTAATTAGACTGCAGCAATGAAAGCGGAACTGCGCTAGGACGGTGGAAAAGTAGAGAGCTGTAGGGATGCAGATGGGCTTATATCAGGGTCTGATGATGGAACTAGGTAGTACCACTTATCGGAGAGGAGGAGGAGCATGTGCAGGTATTACCTACTCAAGGGAGATGGTGACTTGGAGTGACAAACTCAGGCGGCACTGGGGCCGGCACAGTCCAATGAAGGGCCCTCCGGAGGGCGTCGATCGAAAGTCTATCCAAGTGGCCTGGCAAATCATGTCACTCGATTCCGAGCCCGTCCTCGTCATCGCATGCGCCGTGAGTGTCGGCCTCCTCACCAGTCAGTGTAGGTAGTGTGCCAGTCCAGTCGACGGGTGTGGGGGGTGCCGTGTACAGCGTACGTACAGTATGTCACGGCAAGGTTGGTCAAAGTGGCGGTTTTTGTTTGAATCAGGTGAGGGATGGGCTGTTTGTGGTTCCACTGGATGCCAGCGCGACCCCGCTGTGGGAACGACATGACGCTGGTCTGCTGCGCCAGGGTCTGATCTTTCTGTTCCTGTTCCTGTTCCTGTTTCTGGCTCTGATGTTTGGAGCATCTTGTGGGACTCTGCCGAGGAATGGGAAATGTGTAGATGGATGTTATCTTGAAGAAGGGGGATTCCTTATTCCTCCCCCATAGCATGACATGACGAGACGAGACAAGACGGGAGGAGTGGGCCCGGCCATGTTTAAAGCGCCAGACTATCCGTAGATACCTAGGTAGTACTGCCCTCAGGTGCAGCAGAGTCCGTCTCCGACTCCTCTCTCTCTCTCTCTCTCTCTCTCTCTCTCTCTCTCTGCCTTTTCTGGTTGGCCCCTTCCCCGGATTTTTACCCCAGACTTTTATGGAAGGAAGGTTACCTAGGTAGGTAGGTAGGTACCTTACCTGGGTAGGTACGATTAAGTAGGTACCTACCCTATATGCCTGCCCACCTGCCCACCTGCCCACCTTGGGTACGTACACAGGCAAGGTAGGTAGAGAGATACCTACCCCCCCCCCCGTATGTGCCTTGGTCCATGCCCGTTTCGGACAATCAGCCAACTCGAATGACAGACCAGTGACAGACCACCATGAGCTGCTCCCATCCTTGACTCTCATCCCATTCTCACCGTGTCGCATGCCCGACACCAGAGCAGCAGGTCAGTCAATCAGTCAGTCTCGCTTGCTTCGCTTCTCTTCTCTTCTGAGCACCAAAAGATGGCCGAGGTATCCAGGCACCCAGGATGGATGGTCATCCCTTCCCTGCCAGCCCGGACCACCCGTCGCTGCTTGCTTGCTTGCTTGCATCCTCGCAACGCAACGCAACGCATCTCATCTCATGAGCTTTCCCGTGTCACGCGATCCTCTGCCGGCGCCATTGATGGGCGTTTACCCCGCCCGGTCTGACGAAACCGTAATGCATCACCAGTCTAACCCGGCCCGCCCTCGCTCTCCATGGACAAGGGAGGGAGGCAGCTGAGCTCTGCTCTGCTCTACCCTGTCCTGCCCTGTTCTGCCCTGTCCTGCCCTTCCCTGCCATAGCTCGACCTGAATGGCACCGCTACGCATCCAATACCTAGATACATCCAAGTACTTCAATACATCGCCATGTATTTCCCGCCCTTCACACTACCCGTCGGAACATCGGATACATCCTAGCTATACTGCCTATCCTTCCTCGACCTGCCCCTTTCACCCCTCTCGACCCCTCTCTTTTTTGCCTGTCTTGGACCGGCACCACGAGGTCAGACGCCCGACCGCATCGACATCCATCTACCTTCCTCTTCTCCCCCCTCCCCCCAATCCTCTTCCCTTCTTAATCCCCTCTCCATCCCACTTCTCCTCCTTCTATCCATCTCACACTCAAACACCGCCTACTCATCACTAGGTAATAATAGCCACCCCTCCCTTTCCCCCATCCATTGGCAACCAAGAGAGCTCTCGTTCCTGGATCCGAGGAAGCTCACCCTTCACATGCACCGGAAGCTTCGGTAGCTGACCTTGTTGCTTCCACCAGACAGTCCACAAACACTACACAAAACCACAACCAATCGCCACCATGACGGAACCGCTTACCAAGGTCGACTCTGCTGTCGGAGGTCTCTCCCAGTCCCCCCCAAAGGAGCACAAGACCCGCCGTCAATCCTCGGCCGCCGCCCCCGGCGTCTACAACATCAAAGACCTCGGTACGTCCCCGTCCCGGCCCTGCCCTCGCCAAATCCTCACCGAGCGATTACTCGGGTGCCTCGGGACCCCGCTGACATTGGGTGCCCTGTAATAGAAGAACAAAAGATTGAGCTGGAGCTCGCCCCGGAAACGCAACGGACAGGATGGTAAGTCACGTCACCTTAGTTTAGCATGTCATCCGTCCTTGAATGACGTGGTGTCGGGGGGGGGGGGGGGGGGGGTCTCCCACTTCCGTGCCAATGGCTGACCCCTTGCAGGAAGATCAACACTTCGTCCTCGACAGTGGAGGACAAGGAAATCCTCAAGCTGCCGCTCTCGCAGCCGCCAGTCAAGAAGATTGACCTACACTTCCCCCTCGGCATGGAAGTCACGGCACGCAACCTCAAGGGCGTAACAATAAAGGACGCACTGGACGCCATCCACAAGGCATATAAGAAGAGGGTAAGAAACCACCATCTCCCGAAAATAAGTAAGTAGACCTGTGCTAATCCACAATAGGCGGATGACGAACTCGACAAGCCGTACCTGGCAGGCTTCGAATGGGATAAGGAAGAGTGCTGGACCCGGTTGGTCGTTCACCTCCAGAAGCAACCCGCGACAGGAGGCAGCGCCTTCGGCGGCGGCGGCAAGAAGAAGAAGAACAAGAAGGCCGAAGCCGAAGAGTAAAGCCCCCCGCATGTCACCTGGCACCTGGCCCAATACTTGGTGACCGAGAAGCTGCCTCGCTCTGCCTCGGAGCGGCGACTTGGCGCAACGGGATATTGCGATAAATTTGACCAAACGCGGGTGTACCCCAGGTCACCGATGCCTACTTTGGAGCTTGACGCTCCCAAGGTGTACAGCTATTAGTATGGTGGTCGATGTCGTCAGGCCGTTGAGCGAATGGGTTTTAGTGGTAACAGCTTGGCCATTGGCTCAATAGACTCGTTGACCTCGTCACTTTTACCGTACATAAGCTTGTGATATATCTGTCTACGTGGTTCGCGGAATAAAGCCACGCCCCCACCGTTGCATGTGAAGCTCAATTTTCTGTCATCGGAGTGGCATGTCGTCCGGTGCGTCCATTCCGGCTTTCCTGCAGCCATCGTGACCCACACAACCCGGTTGGACTAGGGTCCTGAGCGCACCGAGCGGGAATCATCTAAACTGCCACCAACGGATATGTAACTTGGACCAACACGGCATGCCCATCGACTTACTCCCTATGCCTCGGCCTGGTAAAGATGCTCCTTGCAGAGCTCGAGACGTTGTTTCGCCGCCGCCGCCATCAAACTGTCGGGCTCCACCGAGGCTGACTAAATACAAACAACCTTTTTGTACAGACAAGCCGACCTCTGCCTAGCATCAATGGAGTCTTGTCCCATAACAAGCTCTACGAGGGCATTGGACGTACGAATCCAATCCGAAAGGCAATCTACGGAATAATCCCCGCCATCTCTATTTCCAAGGCCCTGTCCTGCCTACCTGAGTGAGCAAGTGCCCGAGCGGGTTTCCCCTCACGTCTCCAATCCGGAAATCGGAATTGGAAAGCCTAGGAACCGATGCCGCCACCCCTGCCCGGCTACCATCGGCAGTCGTCGCTTCTCGACGACTTTAGCACGCCGTCGACCGCGGAACTGGAATCACTGCCAAAACGGACATCTTGCCCCAACGTCATACAGAATGGTCCGAGAGGCGGGGAGCTAGAGAGGCGGGAGGGGGAGGATATTAGAACGCCGTGTCCTTCCTTTTCGTCCCGACCAGACCGATCCCATCTCCAACCACCACCGGCCATCAAGCCAGACTCACCCGAAGCTTGAGAACCCTCCCATCCCTCCGCCATCATGCCTGTCACAAGCTTCGACTTCCCCGAGAAGTATCGCTACCAGATCGGCTTCGACTCCCACCTCGAGTACGTGCAACACATTCTGCCGTCCCCTCCGTGGCGTTCTTGATTCCATTCACATCCCTATATATCAACCTTGCCGACTGAACCCCCTCACGATGCCAGCACGCTGACACTTCCCTATTCACAGATCCGAAGCCGTCCCCGGGTCCCTTCCCATCGGCCAAAACTCTCCACAAAAGCCTCCCCACGGCCTCTACGCCGAGAAGCTCTCGGGCACCTCCTTCACCGCGCCGCGCCACGACAACAAGCAGGCCTGGCTCTACCGCATCCTCCCCTCGTGCGCCCACCCGCCCTTCACCGCGACCACCGCCCCGTCGCCCGAGACAAGAGCCCAGCCGTCCAAGCTGCAGTATATCCCCAACCAGCTGCGCTGGGACCCGTTCGACCACGATGAGGCCACGAACTGGGACTTTGTTGCTGGCATGCGCCTCGTCGCCGGCGCGGGCGACCCGACGCTGAAGCAAGGCATCGGCATCTACGTCTACGCCGCTGGCAAGAGCATGGACGACACTGCCGCCTTCTACTCGGCTGACGGCGACCTGCTCATCGTCCCGCAGGAGGGCCCCCTCGACATCCGTACCGAGCTCGGCTGGCTTCTCGTCCGCCCGCTCGAAGTCGCCGTCATCCCCCGCGGCATCAAGTACCAGGTCCACCTCCCGGCCGGCCCGGCCCGGGGCTACGCCCTCGAGTTGTACCAGGGCCACTTCGTCCTGCCCGAGCTGGGCCCCATCGGCACCAACGGCCTCGCCAACCCGCGCGACTTCCAGGTGCCCGTGGCCTGCTTCAGCGAGGACTTTGGCGCGACGGCTCACGAGGGGTCGGGCAGCTACACCGTGACGGTCAAGTTCAACAACGACTACTTTGAGACCACGCAGCAGCACACCCCCTTCGACGTCGTCGCGTGGCACGGCAACTACTACCCCTACAAGTACGACCTCGGCCGCTTCAACACCATCGGCACCATCTCCTACGACCACCCGGACCCGTCCATCTTCACCGTCCTCTCGGCGCCCTCGGGCGTGCCGGGCACCGCCATCGCCGACTTCGTCATCTTCCCGCCGCGCTGGCTCGTGGCCGAGGACACCTTCCGCCCGCCCTACTACCACCGCAACACCATGTCCGAGTTCATGGGGCTGATCACCGGCGGTTACGACGCAAAGCGCGGCGGGTCCGGCGGGTTCGTGCCGGGCGGCGCGAGCCTGCACAACACCATGAGCGGCCACGGCCCGGACGCCGAGAGCGGCGAGGGGGCGAGGAACGCCGAGCTGAAGCCGGCCAAGGTCGGCGCCGGCAGCTGCGCCTTCATGTTCGAGAGCTGCGCCATGGTGGGTGTCACCGAGTGGGGCCTGCGGACGTGCCAGAAGGTGCAGCAGAAGTACAGCGAGGAGAGCTGGGGCGCCGTGCCGGTGCACTGGAAGAGGCCGGAGGGGGTTCCGTCCGACGGGCATCTGCTAAAGTGAGGGGCTCGGGCCCGGGGCTGCGGTCTGACACGGGGCGTTTCTCAAAAAGTTGGATATCTTGACGACGTATATGACTTGGGGGGGGAAGTATCACCTTCTCCCCGCTTGGTGCGACAGCTATAGCAGAAAAGTAGTTGGTCGAAAGGCAACCCGTTTTCATTTTCAAACCAACGTCTCTCTATATGTATGCACGAGAGTGCCAGTGTTCACCATGTTCCGTCTTCACATGGTCTCCTTTCCTTTTCACTAGCCGATCACAGTCTTTTTTTAAAACCCAGCTTCCACGTTCCCTCGGCTACAGATGACGGGTTGGGTCTCCAGGTTCTCGGCGATACGAACAAGGGGGGGTTGGCGCTTGGCGTCGAGTCGAGCCTTTTCTCGGGCTGGCTTCCTACGGATAGCGAACCTCGGCCCTCTCGGTATCAACACGTTCTGTCCCCATATGTCTGACCGCTTCCTTTACATCCTTTTGCCTGGTGCTAGGTGCACTCTCGGCTCAGAAGTCTCTCGGCTCAGAAGTCTCTCGGCTCAGAAGTCTCTCGGCTCAGAAGTCTCTCGGCTCAGAAGTCTCTCGGCTCAGAAGTCTCTCGGCTCAGAAGTCTCTCGGCTCAGAAGTGGCCACGGCCGGAGCGTGGTTGAGTGTGTGTGTGTGTGTGTGTGTGTGTGTGTGCGCGCGCGCGCGAGAGAGTATGACCGGCATCCGGAGGAAACATCCCGTCCAAGTAATCGTGCCGACAACACTGATCGGGGCTATTCTCACCGTTGGCAGCCTATCAAATCTTATCACGGCAGTATCCGATGGTAGCGCCGGCAGCAACGCATTTCTATCGAAAAAAAAAAAAACGTCAGCCATCGCGTCCCTGTCGTCCTCAGGGGGGCGTCGCCGGTCGGCGGGAACCTGCTTACATCTGTCCATTCGCAGTTGTTGATGGCCTTGAAGTTGGTAAAGGGCCACCAACCGTGCTTGTACCGGTGGCACTCCTGGAAGTTCTGGCCGTAGTAGCCAGGATCCCCGGTGCCGGCACAGGCCTTCACCGTGTCCTCGTCCGAGGCGATGTCTTGGATCCTGCCCTGGTACTCGACGTTGTTCCTCACGCACCTTGGAAAAAAGGTCAGTCAAGTTGGCCCTGCCGGGCAAGCTAGAGGGGACCAAATCTCACCAGCAGTTCTTGTACTTGGCACACGCTTGCGCCGAAGAGACGGCAAGCGCCAACGTGGCGAGGATTACTGACAGCTTCATGATGGTATATGCGGGATCGAAGTGCTGACGGGAAGAAAGCAAGGGAGCGGGACGAGGTAACGTATTCCTACAGAGAGAGCATAGCTAGACAGAGACTACAAACCAGAGGAGGAGAAGGCCGGCACTATAAATACAATTGCGTTCAGAAGGTATTCACGCTGCAGCTATTGGACGGATCGGCCTTGATTGCGACGGGGAAAACTATAAAGACATGCATAACGCGCAATATGGAAGGATGCTGGGCCATGGTGGCTCTGCAGAGCCGGGCTTCCGAAGACCCTCCCCAACAAAGCCTTTTTGAGGGTTGAAGAACCGCTTCTCGGTTATCCCGTCACGGGTGTCGCCGATACTCTTTTAGATTGCATCGTATACATGGGACCAATCAAACGCTGATTACGATTTATTCCAAGCGGTTCTGGTTCGGTGGACATTGACGGGCATTCTCGAAGTGGGAAGTGATCGTCACATGCCGGGGGCAACCCAGCTTGAGACAGAACCACACAGGGTTATTGAATCAATGCCATTAACGCTATTACCGTGGTAGGTTGGGGTCGTTACTACGAGGTTCGTATCTACTCAAAGAAAATTACAGGAAATGCTCTATCCTCCCATATAACCGAAAACACATTTCATAGCCTTTTTTTTAAAAAAAAAAAAAAAAAAACATGTCTTTTAAGGCTTGCTGACCTGCTCCTTTCTGAAGAACTTGAAGTAGCCAAAGCAGATGAACAGGTTGAGTAGCAAAACAACCCAGAACCAGCCGTTGGCGAAGGCGACGCCGAGACCCTCGCTGATGTCGGGGAAGACAGTCGAGGGGCCGACGTTGTTGGGGGCTGTGGCGCGGCCAAGCATGGTGAAGATGGAACCGAGGACCTGGGCCCCGACGCAGGCGGCGGCGACGTGAACACGAGTTAGGGTCAGCATGAGGATCATGCCGATACCCGCACCCTGGAGGCCGTCGAGGACGCCGAGCCACAGCCAGAGGATACGGCTGAGGACGGCGCCGGCGACGACGCCGCCGGCCCACGGCATGTAGACGCCGATGCGCGATGTGCCCCACCAGATCTGGGCCCAGCGCGGGGCGCCGAGGCCGACGGCGAACATGGGGAACAGCCACGGGTGGCTCTCGCTGGCCTTGGCCAGGCCCCAGAGGACGATGGCCCAGACAAAGATGAAGAAGAAGAGGGCGAGGATGACCATGCTCCAGACGGGCACGTGCTGGGACGAGAAGAGGAAGAACCAGTTACGGCCGAAGAGGGTGCTGAGGAAGTAGTTCTGGATGCAGACGGCCATGAGGTACCAGGCGATGGTCCTGCGCTTCAGGAGCGTCAGCCACAGCTGGGGGATGGGGCCGGGCATCTCGCGGTAGAAGTCGGGGAGGCCGAGGTAGAGGATGGCGCCGACGGCCCAGAGGAGGAGGGCGGCGGGCGCGCAGACGGCGAGGAGCCAGGGCGAGCCGGCGAGGGTGGGCTTGGCCACGCTGTTGGCCTCGGCCTCGGAGACGAGGCTGCCCCAGGCCCAGAGGGCGAGGGTGTAGAGCTGGGTGAGGCCCTGGATGATGGCGAGGCGCTGGATCCACTTGGGGACGGTCGAGCCGCCGTCGGTGCCGAAGTTGAAGGCGAAGGCGAGCGAGCCGGACGAGGACGCGAAGGCGTAGAGCCCCGTCGCCGCGTTCTGGAGCCACACCTGGCCGCTGTTGTCGGCGGCGAAGGGGGAGAAGCCGAGGAGCATGAAGGCGATGCCGTACACGATGTACGGGACGGACAGCGGGTAGAGGAGGGGCACGGTGCGCGACATGGTGTACCACACGAGCGAGGAGCCGAGGTAGACGGAGGCGATGATGTAGAGCTTGGAGGCCGTCTGGCCGACCTCGCCCGTGAGCAGCGTCACCTGGTACGAGTTGGTGGCGATGATCTGGTTGAGCGCCAGGAGCATCGAGTACACGGGCCAGTCGCCGAGGCGGTACTGGAGGTACTTCTTGAAGCCGGTGGGGGGCACGTAGTCCTCGGGGAGGTCGAACTGCGCGTTGTAGGAGCCGGGGGAGTCCGGGGGCGAGCGGTCGTTGTAGCCGTTGTTGTCCGAGGGCACGCGGCTGTTCATCAGGCCGGAGGGCAACCTGCTGCGGCCGCGCTCGCGCTCGAGGGGCAGGCTCAGCTTGGACGAGGACCTGTTCTTGAACACGCCCAGGCTCAGCTTGGAGGCGTTTGGCGACGAGGGGCGCGACCTCGAGCTGCCCCGCGGCGACGACGGGGAGGCGGCGCGGCCGAGCCGGGCGTCGAGGTACATGTCGAACCACTCCTTCTCACTCTTGATGAGGTAGTCCTCGATGCACAGGTCCGACATGGAGTTGCCGGCGTTGAGGCTCTTGAGCTTCTCCTCAAAGTGGTGGTAGAACTCGCCGTTGGAGTCGGTGAAGAAGGGGTCGACCTGCTGCAGCTTGTAGTCGTGCCTGTCGCCGACGACGTCCTCGACGCTGAGCATGGAGGCGCGCGAGGTGTTGTCCTGCTGCATGCCCAGGCCTAGTCCCGGGGGCGGGAGCGGCAGGGTGTCGGCCATGGAGAAACCGGAGGCGTCGCGGCTGTGCGCCGGCTGGTGGTGCTGTTGCCCGGCAGGTCCCGGAAGCGAGAAGTTGCGGCCGTGTCCGAATTCGTGGGCCGAGTTGCCCGAGACGTTGCGGCCATGCTGGGGATCGCGGTTGTACGGCCCCGGCGAGGCCGCGCGGGAGCTGTAGGGCGAGTCGGCATACATGGCCACCGGGGACATGGAGGGCGAGCCGGGAGTGCTGGGGTACCTGGGAGTCTGCATGCCGGAGGTGTTGCGGCCGCCGTGGAGCGTGGTCGCGTCGTCGTCGTAGTCGGACACCTGGCGCATCCACGCCGGGGTGCGGTCGACGAGCTCGACGTCGTTGCGGAGGGGGGCGGCGATGGAGCTGGCGCGGCTGTGCTTGACGAGGACGTTGCCCTTCTTGACACCCTTCTTACCGTACTTTGCGTGCGCCTTGATGACGCCGCCCTGGAGCTTCTCGAGCTTCTCGAGCCACTCGGCAACGGGGAATCGCTGCTTGGCGGACCAGGCGCGCATCATGGCTCGGGTCTTGGTGTCCGTCTCGAGGGCGTCCTTGATGGCATGCTTGAACTGCTTGGTGAGATGGGCCTACGAGAGGGGGGGGGGGGGTCCAGGTCAGTCACGTTGTGTTTTCTTCTCCACAAGGTAGAAAAGCAAGGGAAAAGGAGACATACCGCTTTGGTCGATTCGACCGTGTACCACCATCCGGGCATCTGACCGAGACCACCGACGCGGGCACCGACACCCAGAGCTCCCTTTCGGCCGAATTCGACAGCGACCAAACCGAAAGGCTCGTCTCTGGAGGGGATCAAGGCGAACTCGGCACCACTGAAGATGTAAGGCGGGAGGGCGGTGAACTCGGGCTTGGAGAACACGCGACCGGGGTAGAGCTCCATGAGCTTGGCGAGCTTGAGAGCGGCGAAGCGTCCGTAAAGATCAATCATGGGTCCGATGGTAATCAATTGAGCCTTGGGGTAGGTATCCAGGACCCATGGGAAGATGTCGGCGATGAGATCAACCTATTTGCGCGTTAGCACCTTTTGAGCTCGAGAACAGCCATTTCCCGCGAACTATTGCGATTGTTTTCAAGTTCCCGTGCTTGTTGGCTCCGAAGTTCAAGGTCTAGGACTTACGTTCAGGGCGGTCCACCGACATCGCCTACTGTGCATAGCCATACAATGTTTTGACAGCATAGGTATGACTCGGCTGCGAACTTAACAGGACGTTCTGTTAGAGACCTGATTCTGCTTCCCGGACCCAACTATTGAATTGTGCCCAGATACCGTCTCGTCTGCTCTTCGGTGACTGCCGACACTTGGACCCATGTACGCAACGCGCTTGCTACCTCTGCATTCTCATTTCTTGCAAGTTACGAGTATTGCTCAAACCAAACTTTAATGTGTAATTATGTCTGTTTTCATCAACTTCTGATATTCGGCGCATAGGACGCCCGCGTCCCAACTAATCGCGAGGATCGTGAAAGGCAGGCTTCAGGACTGTGTCATACCTAGTAAGCAAACTTTTCCTTACGGATTTAACTATTATCGTCGAACTTGAGCCTTTATGTTTAGTTCAGGGCTAGTCCGTGACTAAGATCTGAACTTGTGCCTACCAGTGGCTTATTGTTTGCTGGTGCGAGATGCCGAACGCACCTATGTTACGTTCCAACGGGGGGGGGGGGGGGGGGGGGGGGGGGTCACATACGCCCTTCTGCAGAGACCAACGTCCGACGAAGACGAACAACTCGGCCTCGGGATCGACGTTGAGTCCGGCCCATTCCTGAGCCTGTCTTCTCAGGTCACCACGGCCGGCTTCGTAGGCAGGGTCGACCTCGATCTTGGGCTGGTTCATGAAGTCGGTCTTGTCCCACTCGGCGGTATCCGTGGGGTCGGGGTTGGGCAGCTGGCCAACCTTGGACAGACCCCAGAAAATAGGGTAACGAGCGAACGAACGGTCACCGTACTTGCGGGAGACACCGACGGCACCAAATCCATTCTGGTGGACGCGGAGGTAACTGGCGCCAGCGTGGAGAAGGTTGAAAACTGCTTCTTGTCAGGACGCGTGCCAAGGGGGCGGGAAGCGTGGATGATGGGGAGAGGGGGGGGGGGGGGTTCTTACCTGAGCCGTACTGAACGTACTTCTTAACGACCTCGATGCTCAAGTTGTAAGCTTTGCAGACTTCCTTGCTCTCCTCAGGAGTGCGCATCGGCCAGAGACCCTGGAACTCGGCGTTGTGAAGAGACAGAGCAACTGGGATCGTCTTGGGAAGCAGGTAAAGAGGAGCAATAGCGCCGTGGTAATCGTTAATGTGGTACAGATCAATGGGGAAACGGTTGCAGGTCTCGGCGATGCATTGGTTCCTATCAAACCGGTTAGTGACGCTGTCTTCTAGACTCGATGGCAGGGGGGGCAATGACGAAACTTACCAAGCAGAGTAGTAGATGGCACTCTCGAGGTCGTCCATGCGCGGGGGGTAAGGCTCAGACTTGGTCTGCTTCCTGAAGACGGGAGCATCAAGCAAGACGTAGGTGATGTTGTCCACAATGTGGTACTGAACCTTGATCTCGTACTCTGAGTCCATGATGGTGACGTACATGCTGGGCGCCGGGCTGTCCAGGGGGTACTGGACATCACCGACGCAGGGCACAACCCAGATGAGGTCCTGGTGCTTGAGAGCCTTGCCCATCAGCTGAGCCATGACACCCAGACCACCAATCTTGATCTTGATGTTCCAGTCGTCAATGTTGTACTCCATGGTGGCGATCAGGACCTTGCGGCGCTTGTTGCCGGCAGTTGCTGCGGCGGCGGCGGAGACGAGGTCGGTTGAGCTGCGCATGTTGAGGGGCATGGCGCCGGCGGCGCCCATGAAGGCGTTGCGGGTTTTCTGGACCATCATGCCGAGCTTGGAGGTCTCGTGGACACCGTGCTCGTTGAACTTGACCTTGTAGAAGGAGCGCTTGAAAGCTTGCACGGCGGCGAAACCGCTGAGGACGGGCACAATGAGGAGCAGAAGCCAGAGCATAAACTGAACCCACATGTTACCCCAGGGGATGAGCTGGTACTGCAGGGTGGCATCGTTCAGGACGACGCGGAAGGCCAGGTACGGCTTGGGAGGGGGCTTCGTAATGTTGACGGCGTTCTGGAACAGCGACGAGGGAGGCAGACGCTCGACGACGTAGTCGCCGTCGACGTCACCGTAGATGAAGGACTGGTCGGGCTGCTTGTCCGGGTTCATGCCCCAGATGCTCAACTTGAAGTAGTTGGGCCATTCGTCCATGTAGTGCCACGCCCACTGCGACGCGCTCTCGTGCTTCAGGGACATGGACAAGCCGCTGTCGAAACCGAACTGGTTGAACTTGCCGACGGCGTACATGTGAGGGATGCGGCGCGGGATGTCATAGTCGAGGTCGGCGTGCACCTTGTACGCGCTGGAGCCGAGAAGCTTGCTGTAGTACTGGACAACGACGTGCTCGCCCTTCCACTCCTGCTCCTTGGTGCCGTTCCAGGGCTGCTTGACGACCTTGGTCTCGGTCTCGTAGGGGGCCCAGTCGCTCCAAGAGGACTCGAAGTTGGTCGAGTAGCGGAACCTGCTGGCTCCGGCCGAGGTGTGCTTGAGTCTGAGAGTGCCGTCGGCGTCCTTGGTCAGGAGGGTCGTGGAGTAGTTGGCCTCGTGGGGGAAGACGATGCCGTTGTCCAGAGAGCCGATGCGGAAGAGGAACCTGTCAGTGACGTTTGTCGACGTCTGCCCGCCAAACACGGTTGCGTTCTTAACGACGACCTGGTGCACACCATGCTTGACATTGACCAGGTTGGCCTTCCACGAAAACACAGAAGGCAGGGCGCCCGTCCACTCAGAGACGCGTTCGGATATGTCTGCGCACTGGATGGAGCTTTCGTCAATCGAGGGGACGCTGTTGTCGTCGGTGTGGGACTGGAAGCTGACTGCGTTCTTGAATAAATCGCAGTCCATCTTAACGGAGTAATGAAGCTCAATGGGGACGGTGTTGACGGGTTCGTTGGACTGGAGGCGGGCATCATGGCCGGGAACAAACTTGGTGACGCCAACGGGGGGGTTCTTGAAGTCGGCCTTGGGTACGTAGGCGCGGAACTCGAATGGGGCCAGAGTGATGTTCGTGAAGCAGCCGTTAAAGCCCTTGTTGTTGGCGTAAGGGAGCGCCACGGTCGATGCGTCGAGCGTGGTCTCCTGGTGGGGGAAGAACAGGTTCTTCACCGTGGTACCGGCCTCAAAGGGGGAGATGATGGCCTCCTCCTTCTTGCTGCAATCGACCTTGTATTCGCGGGTGACGTTGTAGTTGTGGTACAGGAACCAGATGGGAACGGGGTTCTCGCCGAGGTCCTGGACGCCGAGCTGGTAACGCATTACGCTGAAGAGACCGGTGGTGGTGACCATTCCGGAGTTACCAGGGTATACGAGGTCATCGGTTTGGTTCGACAGCTGCTCGAGCCACATGCCGTCCTGGAGAACGGGGTACTCCTTTCTCAGATGGTACATGTGCTTGAGGATGTTCCTGATCGGGTGGCTGGGGTCGCGGTGATCATAAGAGACGGTGTCGTCACGGCATCCCTCGCGTGCTTTCGTGAGGGGCATCTGGAAATAGAGGGTTGCGGGCATGGAGTAACATCCGTGCTGTTGCCAGGCGGGCGCGGAGGCGAGGGGTTGACGGCCGAACATGTAGTTCTGCGCCGTGTTGTCGAGGACGTAGAACGCCTGCTCCTCACCCCACGTGAGCATGGGAATGCCGGGCAAGTGAAGCGTTGTGATGAACAAGCCCATCAGACTGCGCTCGTGACCGACTTCAATGGCAGGCCAGCGGAAGGTGTCCTGGTTCATGGCACCGAACATGTGGCGGGGGTCGACCTCGCCGGTGTTGGCGTTGATCATATCGTTGGACCGCAGGACCTCGTTCCAAGCCTCGACAAAGTTACTGGGCACATCGTAGCCGGCCACACCAGTACCGTCCATACCTAGGAAGATGACGAGGAAACGGTAGAAGGAGTAGTGGAAGGCGGCGGAATCCAGGGCCTGGTGGCCCTCGTCGCGGATGAAGATGTCCATGTCCTTTGCCTTGTCCTGGGTCGTGTTGTAAGCAGTATTGATGTCCTTGAACCACTGCTCGGGAACGCGGCCGCGGCCGATATAGATGGAACCCATGGTGTTACCGCCCGTGATCTCGCCGGGGAGGAAGAAGTTTTCCTTGCCGACGGCGCGAGCGCACTCACGCATCTTGTTGGAGAAGTCGCCCTGGGCGTCAACCGTAACCTGCAGCGCCTTGTCAAATCGGAAACCATCGATATCCAGCATCTGGATCATTATGCACGAGAAGTGGGCAAGCTTCTGGTTGACGGCGGGGACCCATTCTCTCAGTCTGTCCTGGACGGAGGCGAACTTTGTCAACTGACGCCGGTAATCTGGGTATACGCCAAAGGCCTCAGTGTCACCGAACTGTCATGGTGTCTCGGTTAGTTATCACGCCGCCTATCGAAGGTGTCGAATCAATGGGGGGATGGGAATAAAGCCATACCTGGTCAAAGTCACCGTTGTAGCAGCCTCCGAACATGTCGTAGATGTCTTGGGGAACTTCCCTGCCCTCTTCGAGGTAGAGACGAGGAAAGTGTTCGCAAGTCTCGTTGTACGCTGTCGGGAAGGTCCAGTCGAGATACTGTCGGTCCGTCTTGTAGACAATCTCCATCTCGTGGGGCTCGAACGGCGCCGAGCTGTTGAGGTAGTCCTTGAAGCCGATCAGGTCACCCATGGTGGCCATGGTGTTGTCGAAGATGATGTACTATTTGGCAGGTCAGTCGCGCATGGTTCTTGAGAGGCACGTTGTGCCTGTCCGACTTACCATTCCACGGTCGTGGATTTCCTGGATGGCCGATCTCCATTCGGTGATGTTGCCAAAGTGGAAATCCAGCAGCGTCTGATCCAACGGCGAGTACGAGTCGTAGTTCCATGGCGCGTTGATGAGCATCGATCCTCCAAAGTAGATTCCCTTGATGCCCATGCCCTGCAGGTAATCCAGAGTGTCGACCAGGCCGGCGACATCACCGCCCCATCGCAGCTGCGTGCCCGTGATGTCCTGCTCGAGTACGGTTCCGTTCGCGTTGTCGTTATCCGGGTTGCCGTTCACGAATCTGTCAAGCATGATGGTGTAGAACGGGAACCGCCAGTTATCCGGCGACGGCGTGTGCTCGTGACCCTCCCATGTTCCATTGTAGAATATGGGATCTGTCGCATCCTTATTCTGGTTTAGGTTGTAGTCGACGAACTGCTCCTCGTACCTGAGGCCATTAACATTACGGGACAGGAAGCCCAGTAGTAAGAGCGCTTTCAGTTCCCCGAACCACATATTGGACGGTTGTTCTGAGAGAGGACGCCCAAGTGCGTCCTCGAAGCGAGAGGGGATAGACGCTGGCTGATTTCAATACCGATGACGATAGCTCCCGGACAAAACGATGCACTCAATGGGGGGGGGGGGAGGGGGAGAGGGGGTAAAGAACAAAGTCAATAAGTTATAACAGCATTCATGAACTGGCGGAAGCGAGTGATGCCAGTGTTTGGGGATCCGGTTTGAACGAGAGACGATGGATGGGAAAGATGGATGAGCGATAGTAGAGATGCTCCCTTTCCCACAAAATACACAGCCCGAAGCAGAAACGAGAGCTAGGCAGGAAAACCAGAAAGCAACGTACGTCAGAGATTGGGGGGTCTACGGGATCTATGGACTACTTTTACTATGGGGGGTGGAAATCTTTGAACACCACGGCATTTTGCTGGCCTGCTTGCTCCGGCCTCCCATGTCTTCGGCCGGTGGTGTGCGCGCGTGTGCGTGTGAGTAGGTTGAGTGGTAAGGGGTGGCAGGAGGATGCATGGAGACATAGTCAGACCCGCCCCGTATGGCCAGCATCGCCTCACGAAAACTAGGGACATCAGTTAGGTTAGCCGTCATGTCCTTCACCTGCGGAGACTGCCATTCTAGGATACGAGCTCGACGTTTACTCATGTGTGCATCATACGTATGGAGATGGCCCTCTCAGTGGTGTCCCTCGGCTTTCCAGGCAGGGTTGCGGAGGCTGGCCGATTGGATACTATGAATATCCTCCCAGGCTATAGGCCAGGTTCAGCTCGAGGTGGACTCTGGCCAACAAGAGAGATCGTCCCGGTCGGGAACCCGGGTGTTGGAGAGTTTGGGGGGGGGGGGGGGGGTCCTCGTTCAAAGTCGTCCACAGTTGGCGGCGGCGGCGGCGGCGGTGGCATCCTTCTCACGCGTATCCGTATGCTAATAGCATCAGTACCAACTGACGAACTCTTCCGCGGTGCCCGGGATGGGTAGCGTAAAAGGAACTTTAGCAACACAGGTCAGCAGGGGGTGGAACTGCGCAGGAGGGGGGGGGGAGGAAAAGTCGGCCCTGTTGAGAGTGATGGGTTCTTTGCTGCGTCTTACCCAGTACATCTTTGGACTGACATGGGTGTCTGTTTTGTTCCCGAGAATCTACTCCGTAGTTGATCCCAGAATCCTCCCGGGATGACTCGACTTGTGTGGCCAGGCAAACCCTGAGCCGGCAGAGAAAAGCTTCAGTAGCTTGAACGCCAACACATGGCAAAAACAAGAGGCTTGTGCATGCCGGTTGGGGAGGGGGAGGTTGGACAGAAGATAGGAGGGAGGGGAGGATAGGAGAGACCGAGTGCTATCGGAGCATTGCATAGCATTGCATTGCATGGCATTGCATACTTGTTCGTATAAGACCGCCCAGTAGCGAGCGTATTGTGGTTCTGGGCGTTTCTCAGTTCTGGATTCGCGGCAGAAGACCCCCTTCTTCCTTCTTCTCCAGCCTTGACATGTCTTTTTCTTTCCCTGTTCCATTTTGTCTTTCATGCATTCATGCCCACACACACATTGGTAAGAGAATTTTCGGGAAGACTCTTCCTTCCCATGTGTGTGCGTGCGTGTTTGATAAGGAGACGGAGCCGCCAAGCGAGTCAGGAGGCGGCGGTGCCACAACACCCCACTCCCGGCGGCTGGGATGGAGCGAACTGAGCGTGATTATGGAATCCCTCTCGGTTGGTTACCCTGTCTTGTCGAATGTCGACAGAGTGTACGGTTTTTTACGTCACGTAATGGGCTTAGCCTGGACAGGGTCTGCGACAGCTTCATTGGTGGCGAAACGGTGCATGCAACCCGTGGCTTGCTCTCACTGCAACGGCAGACATGGCAAACGGGGTGGGTTATCGGTTGGTTATCAGTCAAGCCGACAATCGGTCACCTTCCTTTTCTCATCCTTGCAATGTGTAGAGAGATACTGAAGTATCACCGTAGGTAGCCCTACCTGAACCATGCATGATTGTCTGCTTGCTTTGCCCGCCTAGGCACGGTAGTGTACTACACTAATATGGATAAATATCCTTCTCTCGACCTCCGGGCCCCCCTAACCCGGAAAAGGATCGCCAATACTTCAAGGAGCAACTTGGACGATGCCGGGGCGTTAAGCTCTGGCGATGATAGACGCCTTCGGTGCGCTGAAGCCCGCGGGTAATAGTGCACAGGTGAACTCAACGGCGGGCGGCTATCAGTTACCCACAGCGTCTTGTCAGTTGCTCATCTGATGTTCGTATTCCATCCGAACCGTCGAGCTGGATTGTGTGCTACTACCTATGTACCATACTAGTTAGTGTAGGCAGCAAGAATTGGGCGATGGAATCGCGGGAAGTGTAGCACTAAGCTGGTCCTTGCAAGCTGAAACTCTAACAGCAAGGCTCGCTGGACCCTGGTCCCAGTTGGGTGGGTGCGAGAAGAAAGAAGGGTGAGAGTGGATGAGAGTGGATGAGAGAGAGTGAGAGAGAGTGAGAGAGAGTGAGAGAGAGTGAGAGAGAGTGAGAGAGAGTGAGAGAGAGTGAGAGAGAGTGAGAGAGAGTGAGAGAGAGTGAGAGAGAGTGAGAGAGAGTGAGAGAGAGTGAGAGAGAGTGAGAGAGAGTGAGAGAGAGTATGAGAGCGAGCAGAAAGGTTAATCAGCAGAGACTCTCTTCTTCTCACGCAGCAGTGGGGGCATCCTCCCCGTTCGTCCAATCGATGAGGCGCCAACCCGCCACATGGTGGAGAGTCAAGAGGCTTCGTCAGCAGGGTTATCGTATCCACGATAAAATCCCGCCCCCGTTGGCCAGAAGCTTGGTCAGTCACCCCCTATCTAGGGTTAGCATGACGCGGCTGGAAAGGAAATACGGTCCGCAGTGGAGAAGCGTTTACTTGTGCGATACTCCGTACTCCGTATCCGTACACCATGTGCGGATGCACTATACGTGGTAAATTGCTGTGTATCTGGTTTACGTCACATCCTCGTAGAAGCAAGTGGCGCGCATCGCATCGCATCGCATACATCCACGCCTGTATGTGCTTTTTCCAGACGCCCGCCCGTTACGGATATATCACACACACACACACTCGAACCATATCCAAGTTGTACCTATCCGTACAGTAGGTATGCAAGGCTGCTGCTTGGAGAGCCACGGCGCCTCGGCTCATCAGACCGAGCACACCACTGCCTCTCACTCACCCGATTGCTGCGATCCCTCCTCCTCTTCCCCTTATCCTGATCGATCGATATACACATGGTAGTAGAAGAATATCGTTATACCGATGAACCGCCACAAGCAGAGCAAAGTTGGATAAGTGACCCCTGAACAGCCCATCACCATTGGTCAACCCACCGTACCCTCCATTGCAGTGTGGTCTAATCTAAATGGGCTCTGTTTCAAGTTCTTCTTCCAGAGACAAAAAGCGGCGCCAACCTCACACAGCCTTGCTTCTCAACCATGGCGCCTTGCTTCTCGAACCTGGCGGTCTGGCGGCTCTCTACTCCCTAGGACAAGGACAGGACGAGTCTCGTCACGAACTGCACGAGGCCGTGCTACTGGCAGTGGCGCTGGGTTGCACCGTATAGGCATGTACACGTAGCACTACAGGCCTCGTGCCTGCGCCCCTTGTGGTGATTGTTGCTATAAATACCTCTGGTATCGGTGGTAGAACCGCAACGAACCCTTCTGTTTGCTAACTGCGGCGTCTGCCATTGGCCTGTTTGCCGTGTACGTCGTATATCCCTTCCGCTCTGTTACTTGCTGTGCCAAGTTTTGGGGCCCAGCAGTTTGTTTTGTACGACGCTGTGGATGAGTTTTCAATCAACTAGGTATGTGTGTGGTGCAGTGTGCACCGCGGGTCCCCCCCCCCCAGTGGCCATCTCGTGTTTTTTTCCCTTTTCCTACCCTTCCCGGTCTTCTTGGCGTTATTTCTTCTCTTATTGTCTTCTTTTTTCCTCCCACGTCCAGCCCGGCTCATGGTCCCCACAAGCCTGGCTGACCGCCGAGACATTGAGCTGAGTGAACTCGAGAATTTCTTACCCCTCCCCTGCTCCGCTCGGGTGGGCTGGGGGCCTCCCAGCCTCTACTACTTGTATCTACCTATCCGTACGGATACCGTACCTTGGAATCAGGAAATACTGGAGCATCGGGTTTTCAGTCCATGTCTGGTTCGAAACCTCAAGACGGATCACGATCAATCTGGAACAGATCAACACTCGCAGGTCGCGCAGGCCAAGTCGCAAAGCATATTTGATGGAGTTGTGGGCGTAAAAGGAGGAGATGAAGCAGGAAAGGTCGAGGCTGACAAGTGCCCATAAGGTTCCGGTATTTCCGCTCTCCCCTTTTTAGGGTTCACCTCTCAACGGCTTTTGGTCTTGTCACATACTACTACTAGTCTTTGTCGGCAAATGGGGCCAGCCTTTTCTTTGTTCCATGTTCTTTGTTCTCCTGAGCTCATCAGAGATATTGGTCGCCAGCGATCTGGCAAGCTTCCCCGCCAAGGGCCCAAGGGCCCCACGGTGCCAGAGTGCCGGAGGGATCTGCCGCCGCAATGGCGCAAGCTCGGTAACATGTACACATCGTGGCTAGGTTGTGGTGCCCAGCGGTCGGATTCCGGGGCCTGGTTCATCGTGCGTTGTTCGCCCAATTATTGCTGCTGCAATCATATTACAATCAGAAGGTTACACAACTATTCCGCATTCAGTCTGGACTCATACTCAGCTGGAAATATCGTCCTAATATTGGTCCATCATCTCGGTAGTACTGTAACGCTCCGACCTCACTCTAATTAATATTGTCCCATCCCTTTCGTACCCGAACGAACACATCCAGAAGAGAGCCCGCGTGGAGCCCTGGCACCATTCGCTACCACAGCAGCGTGTGTGTGTGTGTGTGTGTGTGTGTGTGTGTGTGTCGCTCAGCAAACAGCTTATTCAGTCAAGTCCATCCCATCGCCACATCACGCATTGTTTCTCATTGCGTCCTTGGTTTACGTGCTGTGTATGGTGTGCCCCGTTGGTGCCTGAACAAAGAACCGCCGAGATACCTCGAGCTACTGCGCGCTATAGTTCGTGTCATCCACAACGGCTTCGCTCCAAGTCCGAAAGAGCATCTCCACCCCACTAGCAGACACCGCCGGCAATCCACGAGGGCGGGTGTTCCGGGAGAGAATGACGCGGATCTGGCTCACCAGCGCCACTGGCGGCGGGTGGCAGGTGGAAATACGGGTTCGCCGGCCCAAAGTGTGTGTCGGTGTGGACTGACTGACGGCTGACGCAAATGCTCGACTGTCTGTCGTGCACCTCTGCCGTGCGCGCTTGGTCGAGTGATGCGGGTAACCTGCGAGTATTTGCTTTGTGATCCCGAGGGGGGGGCGATCCATCTAGGTCCTTTGCACGTTTATGCTCTTTTCTCTTCCCCTTTGCCCTGATTATCTTCTCATGATACCTAGTCATATACCCATGCCGTGGCGGTAGAGGGGAGGGAAGAAAGAAAGAAAGAAAGAAAGAAAGAAAGACAGACAGGAAAAAAAGTAATTCTGCGCCCCTAGACGCATCAAGTCCTCGGCGGGAGCAAACGGCGCAAGCGACTGCGGCCCGCCGCCCGCCGCCCGTTACGAGCTGTTTCTACCGACCTGTTTCCGCGCTTCGAAACGATTCGTGGCCCGAGTCAGACCTCCAATGGAGAGCGCCGCGCGGGTGGTACTCGATGAATAGTTTCGTTTCTAAAGGTCCAAAGGAGATACGGTCGTCTTGAGTGCTACCTCACGGCGTGTTTGTGCCGCCATCATGCAGGGTAATCCCGCCCGAGGCGGTTAACACGGAGGGTGGGGGCACCAATTTCTTATCTTTCGAGCACGTGCGGTGGCCGGATGGCTGGGAGCTGACTCACTTCCTTGATGAATGATGTGATTCCGCCCTATGTCGTTCGTGGCATGGTTGCATACGCGATGGCCCTGGACGAATACGATCATGATTGTGCCATAAGTCGCTGATACGAAAATCGGAACCAGACATCCTGCATGGTGGGAGGCACTTGTGTCTGTCAGCCATTATCACGAGCTTCAAGCACGTTGCCTACTGAGCCCTGGACTAGGACTTTGGCTCGGCAACCCCAGAATGTGCGCGGTGGGAATGACGCGCGCATCGCATCAATTGGTCTTTGATGACGAGCTGTGCCCTCGACCCCCAGGAGACGTTGAAACCAGTCGAAAGACCAGCCTTCTCCGCTTGGTGAACATGCCATCTGTGAAACCTGCCGTGCTGCTCTTCAACACAACCCAACGCCGTCATCGCATCCTTGACCATGTCGTGAACTTGTTCCGATGACTTCGAGGATGCAAATAGACACGCTCCAATCACTTTCATCAGCAACCCTGTGGCAAGCAAGTATCAAACCGTCCATATTCGAGCAGCGGTTCCACGTGTGACCCCCCATACCATCCTCAATATGCTCTATGGAAGTTGGCTATGTCGAGTAGACAGCTGCTTGGGAATACTGCAAGGTGATGGAATGAGTCCTCTTAGGCCGCGAATGGCTGTTGATGGAGCTCGAGATAACGTGGATTTAATTCATCGTCCCAACCTGCCCGTGTTTGGTGAGTACTGCCCGCGCACACACCATAAGTTGCCAGGCACGAAACGGTCCTTGTGAAGATCCCTGCTTGGTAATGACCAAGGACTTGATATGAGGAACCAACATCATCGCCACACCCAACTTGAGACTAGACAACTTTAACTACCACGCAGGTCACAATGCATGGAGGACCCTTCAAAAGTCGTCAAGATACAGATTCTTCGAGACTTTTGGATGCATAAGATATCATCGCAGTGCTATTTTGACTGAGGTCAACTGTTGCCCCGCGTCGTGAGCGAGGTTTTTCCATGACTTACAGCCTGCGGTCTCATATAACATCTTTATCCGCGGTTCACCTCCCGTAACAGCCTCAGGCTCTGCCAGACTCATGTACACTAAGGACGCATCAATGAGGCAACGTGTTTGTCTAGCATTCATCTGCGTGGCACACAACGGAAAGGACAGTCTTGGGGCCCGCTGCACCCACGAAAACAAACTTTATGTCTTCTTCTAAGAAAATCTCAAGGCTGGTATTATAGGGGACACCAATAACGAATTCGACGGTCATTTACAAGCATCACTTGATCAGCTAGACACCCTACTGTTTCGTTGGTTTTGAGCAGTGAGTGCGAGATTCGCAGCAACACAGGTTCGGAGGCACTGGCGTAACTCGGATTAACTCCTTCTAGATATAACCAAGTGCTGAACTTCTTATCTCCAAGCATTGACTTTGGTCATTTTGAGTGGCCAGGCTCACATCTGAACTGCAGCGCGAAACAGGTTGCGCATAATGTGTTGTTTCCATCCGTCCATGTCCAACACGGATAGCTTTCAAGAATAGGGACTGGATGAATATGACTTGGAAAGGTTAATTACTTTAGATTTCTAGCTAACATGAAACAGACCTTAAACTTTAGCACTGAATAAATATCCCCCCCCCCCCCCCCCCCCCCCCCTTTTCTGATTCTTCTTGTTAGTATTGTACTCTCCTCTATACTATAACCATATCTGCTGCATCTGAAGATACACAAAATATATTAGACAGCACAGAGCTCCCATTTACTGTATATTAGGATGTCATTTGGGTTTATAGAGTAATGATATTACTAACCTTGTGTCTATTGAACCTGATTGTTACGTCTGCCTCTCCAGGCCACACACTATTCAGTAACATCCCATGTGGAATTATACCCCCTTCCAAAAAAGAACATACAACAACAGGTATCAGGTGATCGTCACCGACTCAACTACTAACCAATCCGGACCTTATGAAGTCTTAGATGTCATATTCTTAGACTCCTTGTTTCAAGCATGGCCCTTGTATTATTAGAAGGGAAATGTCACGAGTTAGAGCACACAGCAGGTCATTTAAGAATAGCATCAAGAAACGCCTATTCCTATGAGAAAAATAAATTTAAAGGGAAAGCCCTATAGAGGTACAATGTGAGTAAAGAGTGAAACGCTACGTGATATGGCACATGATAGTTGACAGGTGCTGTAGGAAGCCATCGTGACAGCAAAGCTCCTATCTCAGTCATACTTCACGGCACAAAGTAAGTCCTTGCTATAACGTTGCCTCTTCATCTCAAACTCTATTGACTACAGTAACTAGCGTTTAGAGACGCGCACTCACCCTGTCTTATACGTGTACTGATCCTGTTTTTAAAGGGGAAAGTTGAGTTTTGGTTCAGCCTCTTGCCCCTGGTCAGTAATGTCTGTTGGGTCGTAACAGACGGTTGAATTCGTAGCATGCAATACTTCAAAGATACACCATAGAGTTGACAATACGTCAATTATGTGCAGAGATACGATAGCAGTGGGTTTTAACAGCAGCCTCAGTCTCCTCGGAGAGAATACATGGCTGCTAGTAGTTTTATTGAGAGAAACACACAGAGAGATAAAGGCAATCAGGGAGAGACAAAGAGCGTGGTATTAGGAAAGATAGAAAAGGAAGCGCGGTGCTCTAACTGCATCGTTAACACCCGCATTGAAACCCATATTGGCGTGGGCTGCATGCTCGGGACTCAGCGCAGCCGCCAAAGCAGACGAACATCCCTGAGAAGCCGTCTTGAATGGCGTGTCAATTGCAAAAGGCAACCCAGTGTTCTTTCTAGATATTTCGTCACCCGATTCCAACTCTGTCATGGGGACGTGGTTGAAGGGGCCAGTATTTGCAATGCTTCCGGGGTGGACTGATGTCGCGTTAGGCGGCGTTCACATGCTGGTAGTTTGGTGGTACACTCGCCAGATAGACACAATCCCGCGATTCTTCAATATGCGAGCTAATTCAACGGTGAATAAGATGTTTCCGTCCTTGGATTGTCCCTACCCGCTCCACCCATGATAGTCTTTGCCCTTGTTAAAGATCGGATCGTTCCACCACACGTCGGAGATCTGATGTCCGTGGCTCAGGGTTTAGTTTATAGTACTAATTCCAGGTATAATGAGATATAAGGTTGGGTATTCCAACTTCCCAAATGCAACATCCTCGTCTTTTATAGATATCTTGGACAGGGCACTCGACTCTCTTGCAATCAACATACATCCCAATTCCCAGTTCAAGAGTTCAAAACAGAAGGTTTTACTTATATTAACAAAGCCTTCGTAAAGGATACTAAACATAGTCAGCAGCTCTTTTTCGGGCAAAAAACAGTTAATACTATCATAATGCTAAGTGGTTATTAAGCCCCGCACCATATTAAACAAACCACTCGCAGTAAACTCTCCCTCAGGGCTAACACGACCGTTATCAGTAAGAAGATGTGAAACAGGTTTAATAGTTAGGCAACTGCAGCCTTTTTAGGAAATGACCGGCTAACGCCGTCCTGGGGCATGATGCATCACGCAACCCACGTCAAACACACCCGAAGAGCTTAGTACTAATGCGTTATGGCAGGATGGATGCAAGCATTGGTACATCCTACGTGTTTTATTAGGCCGTCGTATTGGCCTGGGCATTTCGAGATTAGCAATTAACCAACCCCTGCGGCAGTACAAGACCGGAGCAACTCGGAAGGTTGTGTTATGGGTGTATATTATACGTATCAAGACTTCTTGCCCCTCGGATTTTAGTCAGTTAGCGTTGCCACACAATGGACAAAGGAGATGTTAACTAGCTATCTTGGTTGGAGGCTTTGAACCCCGTCACCAAGTTCATTCACGCTCTGGAAATGCTTAGGAGGTAGCTTGATATCCGGATACACCGTCAAATTAAAATCAAAAGCATCGCGCGTCGTGTGGGTGCAACATATTGCAAGCGCCCCAGCTGTCGTCACGACGAAGGCAGCGTCACATACGCAGTCGGACAGGGTGTGGCGCCTACAAAGCGAGACACCATCGATGCGACGAGAAAAGCCCAATCTGGTGAGTTCTCGTAGTGCTCCCGTGCCTGTTCTAGCCCTTCATTATACCAGATCGGCAACTTGAACCTGTCACGATAGTTTCCCCTCTGGGCCGGGTAGACGCGCAATGCATGAGAGGCAGGTTCATTTTATAAGCGCGGTGCATGATAATCAGACGATCTTGCCGCAAACTTCAGAGCCTATGAACCGCTTGCGAGGGTGGCCGTATGAAAGATCTTTATTATATGTGGCAAGCAGAAGCTAGCAAAGCTTCTCCGATCTTTATGACAGCACAAAATGCCTCATTACAGATACGGCATGCGACTATCCACCGCTTGAACGATGGATCAGCGAAACCGGTGATAGTAGCGTTCCAAGCAGGTCCCGTCCCAACTTCGTAGCAAGGGGTAGGTGGAATACCGTCTGGCAGCTTCCCAGGAACCCAAGGACGGTGAATCCTTTTGGTAGCATGCCACCGTACACGTCGTCCAAGTCTCATGAGCCGTTCCGATACTGTAAGTCTGCTTGGTTTCTTCTACTGTGGACTGCGTTTTTATAAGTTGCAAGTTTGACCAAGAATGGCTTCTGCCTTCCACGCAGTTCCGGACATACACTCTTCGAAATATGGCAGTGCCACCAGGAGCAGACAGACGTGGGTCATGCTATTTTGTTTTCTCCCTGAGTCTACGACTTTCGTTCGCTAGTAAGTACTTTCGTGAAGCATTGGAAAAGTGGCCAGCAATGCAAACTCTTTTCATAGTATTCTGTTACTGGCCTGATGGTCACTAGTAAGATGTAACTGACAAACTAATCCCATTTGTGCTATATAAGTTAGCATAGGGGATTACGATGCAGCATGAGCTCACATTGTTGGTCTCTCTATGCTTGAAGACAGGATCCAATCCCTCCAAAAGAAAAGGTCAATCGCCTCAAATACAGCCAATCCGTTGTCCGAACTTGCGAATCCCACAGATGACCATGTTCAACACTGCCTAGCCTTTGTTACATGCGACGTGATTAGGGGGACTTCAGATTCAGTCCAGTCTGTTCCACGACAGGGTACCAGGCAACAACAATCTGATGCTTCTGAAGGGGTAGAGCAGAGATTGTCCGACGGTCGACAGCCATATGTCTTATCACTTGATTTCTCATACCAAGCTATGAGATATCTAGTGAAAACTTTGACATAAGTGATCTGTCAGATTACTTTACGCTTAGTGACCACCGCACATGGGGGATGCTATACCTCGCCACCCTTCCCGTTTGTGCCAACCAACGAATCCCAGATAAACACATCGGCTCCCCAACAGCCCTCTCCATACAACACGAAAGTACCTTGGGGAGGCACTGTCGCTGCCGGAGGTGCATACATGCACTACATAATCGGGCTACCATGGGCGTACGGGCCCAGCACTGAAAGCGGTCCTTTGCGCTACAGGGTTCCTGCTGTCCAACAAGATGTTGCTCATGCTAAAATGGTCAATGGAGGGTCAAAGATGACCATTGACAGCTGTATAGAAGGGTCTCGGCTCGACTACGCACTAATATAAAAGCGAGACCGTTAGGACTAACATGGTAGTTAGTATTTGAGTAGTTTCGCAAGATGATTTCCAAAGTGTAGGAGAGCCTCAAGCAGTAAATATCGCCTCAACCCACTCGTCGCCGTTCTCGGTATAATGACGGTCCACGGGGACCGAGAGAACACCAGGACGACATACCTATATAGGAGAGGCAACTTGGTTTACTGCCTAGGCTCCACCCCGCCTTGATCGCATCGGCTCGATTTATCATGCTGGCGCGAAGCTGTATTATCCATCCCAAAGGCGGGCATGGAACCGTCAATGGATCGTCTTCTTCTACCCATGCAGAAAAACAGCTTGACACCTCTCGTTCCCTGCCCCGGACCCAGCTTACAGCACGCACCGGTCGCGACAGCAGGTCATACATGGCCGTCGTCAACGGAAAACCGGTCTCATAGGTGGGGAGGGCCAGAGAGCCTCAAAAATTAGTTTTCTTGAACAGTGAACCGCTTGAGGCACTGAACCTGTGCGGCCAAGAGCACCTTTCGGGTGTCTACTTAAACCCCCCTCCTAGGTCTACCAAAGTCCAAAAGGTTTTCTGGTCAAGCGGTTAGAGTGTTAAATTATGTCGTTTTAGTTCAATTCACCCATGGCCCAAACAAAGCATTCGATCCAATTTTGCCACTTATAGCCACTTATAGCCACCACTACACATCAATCAACTAAAGTGGCCTAGGATGTCAGGATCCAGACACATATTTTAATACCAGTATTAACTAATAAAAACAAGCCTACAGAAACTTGGAAAAAGATAAATTCAAAAAAAATTCTCCCTGTAACAACCCCTCGAAAAGAAATCCCCTCAGGCTTGCTTGTACACAGCGGTATCTTCCATCCCTAGGGATGTCAACGCGCGTTCTCTTCACTGGGGAAGCTTAATGCCTTGACGATTTTGAGAGAAAATGTCACTTAGATAGGGTCATCTCTGTCATCTCTGTGGTCAGGGAGAAGGAATGAAGCAATGAAGGAAGTCATCTGGCTCCTTGTCGACGTTCAAGAGATCGTGGGTGATTCCACCCCTCAGAACGAAGAGGCCGAGGTTGGATCTTCCCCTCGGGAGGCGGTTCCAGTCAGGTGCCAGCTCTTCCAGAAAACGGTGATGAAAAATTGGTTTCGAGGGCGGCGGCCATCAAGGGGTTGTTGCGTGGGACTCGCACCAGAGTTCTAAGTTTTCAATGTTTGATTGAACGTCAAAAGAACAACTTTTCATCTGTGCAGCATATTGGACGCTAATGAATCGGAACAGGGCCCTCAAAAGAACTCTCTGAGCGAGCGTCGGCTGGCATCTTGGCAGGATCGCGTGCGGCCTCATGATCGACAAAGCTGTATCCCGTCACCAAGTGGCATAGGTCGTTGGCAATGGCGGTCATGTCGGGGACGTCGCTCAGGGCGGATGCGACCATCTCGTATGTGGTGGTTTGTGGGAGTTGTGGTTATGTTGCTTGCCCCTCAGCTAGGGGAACAAAAGCAAAAGAAAAACATACAACACCAGGTATTCGCTGATCGTCACCGACTCAACTACTAATCCGGCCCTCACTGGCTTATCTATGGGAGAGCGGACGGGATCCCGAGTTTTCCAATGGGTATGGTCGTATGTGACGATTTGTGGGTGTTGTGGAGATTATGTCGCCCCTCAGCTAAGGGAACAAAAACGAAAAAAACATACAACACCAGGTATTCGCTGATCGTCACCGACTCAACTACTAATCCGGCCCTCACTGGCTTATCTATGGGAGAGCGGACGGGATCCCGAGTTCTCCAGTGGGTATGGTCGTATGTGCTAGAGTCTCGCGTTTGACCTGCTTATATTAGTTTGGTCGGTGACGATGAGATGCTCACCAAGATTTTCTGATACGTATATATATACATGTCCTCACTTTGCCCTAGAGGCCGTATTGGAGCACAAAGACAGAAAGCGGGAGATACAACGACAAGACTAGAGCTTAACACGCCCGGGGCGGTAACTTCCTCGACGTCGACCTGGCTTCCTTTACCGAGGCTGATGACAATCAGCAAGGCGAATTTGCTTTACAAATACGTCGCCGGCCCCGTAATCAGGAACTTCAACGTGTTTACACTCTACAGACTGAAAACTTATTCACTAGGGCTGGGGCAGGTATTAGGAAACACATGACTATCACTTGGGTGGCAGGCGAGAGACATATAAGAGGAGGATTCATCGTCAAATAGTTTAGATGTTGTTTCCTAGGCGACTACGGTTATGTAGTATATACCTAGGGTGCTCCTGGAAGGGTGAGTGGTGAACATGTGTATGTTTCTGGTTTGTATCAGAGATCAACACAGTATAGCACCAATATATCCCAGGATAGCTACATCCCGAGCAGGTTGTGCAATGAGACGCTATTTTCTGCCATTTCCCATGTGGAAAACCCAGCTACCAGAGTTGACAATCAGGCCGCTAATCACAACTCGGAAAGTGCCCCGTCTTGAGCTTCTCCTCAACACAGAGTGAACACCATGGCTTGGGATATCCGGAAGCGCTCGCTTTGAGCACCCTCGCTGTTCTCTTCGACTGTCGATGCACTCTTGGCACATTGCCCAGCTTAGAAGTCGCAGCAGCTGCCGCCCGCGTCCTGAACAATGTACAAGAACGAGTAAGACTAGCTCGGAGTGTGAGCTAGAAAGATACACCAAAGCTCATATGTACCGATCTATGCATAAAAAAAGGAGAAGAAAAACAAGAGAAAGAAAAAGCCGCCCATCGTACTCATGATCTTGTGGGTTCTGCCGGAAGAAGGGAATATAAAGGAAAGGCCCACTAAGACAAGAAAAGACAACTCCCAAATCGCCCGCTGCAATGAGAACAAACTAGCTGGCTTGGCAAAAAAGCCGGAGCTACCACCCGCTGACCATTTTGTCCTGCAAACCGCCAAAAGGCTCCCCTTCGAAATCGATGCAGTGCCTTCGTTATGATGATGATGCCTCCCAGCCCGCCTGCTGGACCCCTTTGATGCAATGCCCTAGATGCACCCGTATGCAAAGCACGTACAATGTGGGAAAGGCAGTGTCCTATGCCGGGAATAAAATCAACTGGGGGAGAAAGGGAAAAAGAAAAAGAAAAAAAAAAGGTAGCCAACTCTACTTGACCGTCACCTTGGTCGATGTTGCGGTGATCCGTCCGTCTTCGTCGTCTCGTTTCGTTGCGTTTCGTTTCGTTTCATTCGTCTCCTCGATCCCGGCACGTATTGGCCAGGCTTTTCGTATGTCAAGTTACCGCTCCGATGCATCGAGTGGTTTCCGTCCGTATACGGTCCTGTGAAAGAGATAGGTATGAAAGTCTCTCTCTTTCACGTGTCCCCTCACGCCCAAGAGAAACATCTCAATCTGTATTTCCGTCCAGCCGAGGGCCCTGAAGGGTCGTGTCGCTAGGCCCTTGAGGCCCTCCAGGATCGTTTCTCTCATGTAGATGCCGCACTCTCGTAGCTCAGGCCTCGCCGGCCAGTCGCCAATGGGACACTTCCGCCTGTCCTCTTGCACGTTTTTGAACCCTGCAGCTTGCATTTCACTGACTGCTGCGCGGATACCATGCATTTCTGAACCAAGGACCCTGAGCCCTGCTTCCAGGTACTGCGTAAAGACCCGGAATCCATACCCATCTCCTTCCGGACAGGACTGGTCGTCGCAAAGAGGGAAGAACTCGAGCTCCTGAATCTCGAACCATCCGCCGGGTTTCAAGTGTCTACGAATCTGTTAGCCTCTTGCTCAGATCCGACCCAAGAAGCCACGGTATGAGGCAGCCAAGGAGATGCGAAGGACGTGCGTACTCATATGCCCTTTGCATGAGCTCTGGGCGATTGCGAACCGAATGTAAAGTGTGTCGAAGGTGAATGAAGTCGAAATGGTCCCTGTCCAGATCCCATCCATTTTCGTGTTCAATGTCGTCGACCATGAAGTGACAGTTGGGAGGAACTTCGTGAGGTTGGATAGGCGATAGATCAATGCCGAGAAAGGTAGAATTGGGATTCAAGTCGGCCACTGCAGAGATAGGAAAATGATTATGTGAGTCGACCGCCATATGGAGATTCCTGGTTGGAACATGACTCACATTCAATGGGCCAATGGCCGGGGCCGGTACCTGCAACGGCAGTATTAGCCACCCGTGAGTTATAAACAAGGACGAAGAGGGATGCTCGGCATGTAGGCCGATGACGATGCAAGCACCGTATGCCCCGTGGAGTGGCATGAGTGTGAACCATGATGCAGCTTACAGCATCTGCTACACAACGCGATCATGTCACGGAATAATAAGGCACGATGCCCGCAATATGACGGCACTACATCTCCGCTCAACAATGAACTCTTACCTAGGTCAAGGATTTCGGCACCTCTCGTCAGTGCATCTTGAACGGGCGAAAAAAAGTACCTTCCACACAGCTCGACGCTGATGATGTGCTTCATCTCGTCTCGATCCTGTTCGGTTGCATCGTTCGGGAAGGCGTAGCGTCCCGAGCGATACGCATGGTAACGCAGGCGGTTCTCGTACGTGTGCTCTCTCACGCTGTCAGTCAGGCTCTCCGTGTCATCGTCGTCGTAGTGAGAGCCGACGGTGATGGCGGTATTGGTGGAGCTGGGTGGTGACATGACAGCCGGACCTGAGCCTGCCGGCGAAGGGGGGCTGCCGATTGCGCCCCGATGTCCGGGCCGTTCTTTGGTCGAATGTGTGCGATCCGTGGCAGGGTCTACCACTGCGTCTCTGAGGTGTTTTGCGTGGAGTGAACTCGGCGGCGAATTCATTGTGGACTAGGAGTATTGGAGCGAACCGTGACCGAGGGGATGCATGTGAGATCCAGTCCAGTGCCCCGGATCCTCCCAGTGCACTCAAGGTGTCGACAGTCGGCGTCGAGAAAGAACCCTGGCAGAGACTTCCAACTTGGTATAACGATGGCTTCGATAGCAAATCGACAAGGGCGAAGTGAAATTACAGTCTGACACCTCAGCGGCAAAGGAACCCCAGGAATTGAGTATTCCAAAATGAGCGAGGCACAACCTGAGACACAAAGAATTGCTGGTAATGACGTCCCTGATTGGCAGGCGGGTCTCCTGCGTCCAACCGTCAGATCAGAAAAGTTCCGAAGAGGTGCTAGAAGCGGACGAGCCGCTTGTGGATTAAGAGAAAGGCTCTGGATGGCGAGACTGTTGGCCGAAAACGTCGATCTGGGGGGGGGGGGGGGGGGGGGGGGGTGAAGTGAAGAAGGGGAGCGAGAACGTAGGACGAAGGGGGAGGGAACCTCCCACAACACAAACAGCACGCTTGTGTCGGAGAACAAGAAGAGAAGAGAACAGGACAACAAAATACAAGAAGAGACCCGAGACAATGGGAGAGGGAGAGGGTTATTTGGTCTAACTGTGTGGGTATGTGTATGAGATGAGTGTGTGCCCGCGCTGTGTTCGGGATGGGCGAAGTCGCGGGCGCGAGCGGCGAAGAAGAGGCCGGAAGCTGATCAGAGTTTGATTCGACTGCTTCTTGGGACTCGGGCATCGTCTTGCCCCAGGCTGCCCGAGTATTGCGGAAGAAAGGATATGGTGGTTTGAGTCTTTGGGTGGCTCCATGGCCGTTTCTTGGCCACGAAGGGGGCAAAAGCATAGCAGAGGGTATCGATGACAAGCGAAACACGCAAGGGGTCCCGTGGGAGTGGTACAGATACGTACGATCCAGCCACAAAAAAGGTACGTACCGGTAAAGCAAAGCAGAGCAAAGCAAAGCAGACCAGACCAGGCCACGAGGCGGAGTGTACCTAGTGTAGTGTGGTGCAGTGTGGTGTGGTGTGGTGTGGTGTGGTGTGGTGTGGTGTAGCGTAGTGTAGTGTAGTGAATGGCGGCGGCAGCTGTGGCAGCAGACTGAGAAACAAGTATGATGGATGAATGACCCTTTCCGAGTCAGACGGAAAGAAACAAGGTGAAAGCTGCGAGGCAGTCTCTGTAAACTGCGGTCGGGTCGAGCAAGCTCCGACTATTAACTAGCATCCATCTAGAATGGCAGTGTTCTGGCGGCCGGTACGATACGGCAGTGCTGCTTCTTCGTTGTCGGTGTTCTTCTTGCTCGGTGTCTCTCCTTTTGGGGCTGCACTCCTCACTCCTCCTTGATGGCGGGGCGATCGGTTCGTTCGCTAAATGATGTCCTGGCTTTTGCTCCCCTGGTAGCGATCGGTAAGCTGGCTGACTGGCTGACCGGCTGGCTTGGGATCACGACCGAGGGTGTTGGACGGTGTTGGTTGATGAACGTCTGTCTACAAGACCGAGAAGAGACAACCCGGTCAGTGGCGCAGGCGCAAACTTTGGAGATGTCGGGAAGGTGATAAGTCCTGGTTTCTCGGTGCGACGACGATGCCCGGCGGCCTTTGAGGGGGGAGACAATAACACGAGACGAATGTGAACAAAGGTACGGACGGTTATGTATGTGACTGATGTCAGTCATTATTTAGTTTAGGTAGACGGGGGGGCAAGGAAAGGTCAGGTAGGGAGGTACGTACGTAAAGACATGGATGGATAGACAGACAGACAGACAGACAGACAGACGACTAAGGTATGAACGACTGGGTAAGGTCCCCAGGTCCATATCCAGGTCTGCCCTGTGTCTCCTGCACAGGGTTCGCTGTGGCCCTCTCTGGGTCGAGAGAACTCGCTCACCAAGGCAAGGCAAGGCAAGGCAGCAGGGAAGGAAATGTAATTAGTGTGTGTGTGTGTGTGAGTGTACATGACAGTCAGTGGGAATGTACCTTGCTTCGCATGGGTACAAGGACACACACGACCATGCAGCACGGCGCTTCCCAATGCGCTCAGGCTTAATGGACATGCATCTATACCTCCTCACCAAGTGCATGCCCTGCTATCAATCCAGCACCAGAGTGTGTTTGTTTGCGGGGAATAACAATCATGATACGATTGACGGAAATGCTATCATGTGTGTGGTACACACACACACACACACTCTCTCTCTCTCTCTCTCTCTCTCTCTCTCACACACACACACACACACACACACACACACACACACACACACACACACACTTTGAATGTGTGCGCGCGTAGGTATGTGACCAAGTAGTCACAAGCTTCAGGACGACTTGGTTGCCCTAACCAAGCTGGACTCCCTAATAAATGCTCGCTCGTTCGCTCGCCCGCTCACTCAGGGTACTGCGGCCGTCAGTGGGGTGGCTGCGCACATCAATGTTCAGCGTAAGAGCATCGGTCGGCGTCGGAGGGGGAGGGGAGGGGGGAGGGGGAATCCTTCAGAAACAAGCTGTCGGGTCAGACCTTTACGACATGGGGACCCGGGAATGAGGAACGAAGGCGTTATGAAAGGTCCGTGATTGGGTCCAGCCAGGGGTCGGTGAGGGGGAGAAGAAGCACGTCTGTTTTGCGCCGAGAGTGGCACATACAAGTACAGTCGTTGTAAGCATACTAGGTAGCGTACATTCATTACCTTGCCTTGCCTTGCCGGTCTGTCTGTCTGTCTACCTGGGGGATACATTACAGGCAGAGAGCCGTGAGTCCTGACCTAATGGAGACGGCAAGTCGTCCATACATTAGGCAGTGTCATGTCGGGGAAAGGCCTGGTGCCCCAATGGAAGAAACCCGCCTGGAAGGGAGGTGTTCGACCGAGGGGGCCAAAGGCATGAGATGGGATGGGATGCGGTACATAGTGTCGCAGCTCGAGCGGAAGTGGAGATTTCAAGCAACGTAAAGAGATTTTCAGATAGCTGCTACCGAACAGGTGCCCCCCCCCCCCCCCCCAGTATCCTTACACTAACTACTACGTACACTACGAAAAGCCGGACATGGGGGTGTACTTCGTTGCTATGTAGCTTAGCTTCCGGGTCCTAGAGATCAAAGGAGAACGAGGATTCTAGGCATCTGGGGGTGGAGAGCGCGAGGGGTGGGGGAGAAAAAGGAAAAGAAAAAAGAAAGAAAAGAAAAAAAAGAGGGAAAGCAGAGAGTTGGAGAGAGCTATGTGCTGGCAGACGTGGCTTGCCTTAGGGCTACGACCATATGTCGGCAGCGTTGCGATGGCCGGGCGAGTCAGGAGGTGTCAAAGCCATGTATATGTATGTATGAGACAAGCGACTCCTTCCCCCATCATTGTAACTACCTACATCAACTAGTTTACCTAGACGTAGGCGCGGACTCTGCATGCTTTGGTGTCATGTATGCGCGTTGAGAGGTGGGCTTAGCTTGACACAACGGTCCGGAGGACGAGGTAGCAAAGTGGAGGAGGCGACGACAACAACAACAACAACGGCGCGACGACGACGGAGAAGAGCTTGAATAGCACATGACGAACCCGCTTGCCAACGGGAATCCAGATGATCAGGAGCGGAAGCTTGACTCTCGGAGTTAGTTGGGACTGATGGAGACGAGACCCCGTCGGCGAGGCGGGCGAAACACCGTCGGAATGAACTCCTTGAGTCCTTGAACCCAGACACGCGCAGCAGAAAACCCACAGAACTTCCCCCTTTCCAGCAAGAGGACGCGACCCAGCGGGTCGGGAGCATGAGTTCATCCATGGTCTTGTACGGACTGATTCTATCGTGTAGACTGCTTACTTACTCTCCCTTTACGACCTGTACACATCTACCCCCTCCCACCCGGTCACACAGTTTACCATTAGCAGTGTACCATGTACCACCACCCGGCACCTATGAAAACGAGAGCATGTGGCCTGGCCCGGCTTTACTTCGTAGTGTCAGTAAACCTGTCCGTCCTGCTCTTTGTGGGGGGAAATCATGCAGTGTGTGCATCTGGTCCCCCCTCCTCTTCCAATTTTTTTCTTGCTTGGTTAGGACCGAGTAAGTAAGTACCCGTGGGTGCTGAGGTACATCCTCCCCCTCTCCCCGTTTCTCTTAGCCCTCTCTACTCCGTACCTCGTCTCTGATTTGGCTACCTACTTCGTCCAGGGGTCTGTTATCGCACTCCTCTCCACTTGTTGCCGTGTACAAGCTCATTTCAAAGCCCGGGGCTTGCAGGGGTCCCAAGACGGATCGAAGATTTTCGCAGGGGCAGCCGTTCGCTGTCAGCATCCTGTTCACTCGGTGCGGGTGAAGAGTATACTACCTACTCAGTCGGTAGCGTAGGTGGCTTATATCGTTGACTCCTCGATACCAGCAGCGAGCGACAGCCAAACCCAGGACACCTGGGAAATGTGGAATGCATCTTGGGGATTGGAACAGGAAGAACATGGCCAAAGTTCCGTCAAATCTGACCGCCGACACTGTTTGCTGCGTGTCCTCTGTCTCGGGACCATCAACTCGGCACGGCCTGCGGGCCTGCAGCCCTTCGGTTCCTGATATCCAGCCAGTCCAGCAGGTCGGGTCGTTCATGCGATACGGGCTGCGGGGCCAAATAAAAGAAACAAATAAAAAAAATGTTTAATTTTCTTTTGCAAAAAAAAGAATTGCGTTGAGATTGCGACATGTCCCGAAAGAGAGGTATGCTCATCACCTATCTATCGTCCACCGATGGTACTCTGCCAAACATGCACAGCCCGAGATCTGAGGCGGCCTCGGAACATGGAGACCCCTTCCTCTCCATCGTCCTCCTCCTCCTTCTCGCAGGAGAACATTGCCGACTGAGACTCTGGTGGCAATATCTGCCCCCAGCGGCCGCCGCTCTTTTCTGCCCGGGCATCCCTTCGTTGCGACGAGTGCCACATGCCTTGTGCAATCTCGAGGACAAGGACACGGGCCGGCGTCTTGGCCATCGACTCTTCTCTCTTGACATCGAATGGCTGTCAAGGACATGCATCCTTCCCGCCGCCTGGTCAAGTGGGAGCAAACTTCCGCGCCAAACCCCGTCGCCGTTGCCGTCGCCACGAGGCCTCCGTTTCGACTCTTCCAAGGTCGTTTACGCAGGGCACAAGACAACGGCCATTCTCCTGCAGACACTTGCCGACGAGGAAAAGGGGCAGGGTGCCGTAGCATCATTTTTCTTTTTTTCTCTTATTTTTTTTCTTTTTCTTTTTTGGCTCAAGAGAAGTCGTCGCTGACAGGATTATACATTGACGGGAGATCCATGTCCATGTTCCCGGACCTGGGTTCTCCCTCGTTCACTGGCTTGGCTCGTGTCCGAATCCAGAAACAGCCCACATCAGCCGAATCTTTGTCAGATATCACAAAGAGCTTTGGGACTGTGCGCTGTCAGAGGATAAGGGGAGGAGGAGGAGGAGGTGGTGGTGGTGGTGGTGGCCATCAGCTGCCCATCGACTTGGCCGAAGCTACGTCGGTCACTGCTAATATCAACCTTCTCTCTCTCTGTCCACGGATGATGATGAACTAAGCAAGACTCGGCACACCCTGACGAGACTTTTGTAACCACGCCACGTAGGTGCATCCCGTACCTGGCCTCCCTGGCCCCCATCTTGTATGCTACAAAGGTGTGTAGGTCACAGTCAGGACACGCGGGTGCGGTATGAGAGCTTCTGGCGAGCTTGGCATGACAAGCGTCTCCGGGAGAGTGGACCGTCAGATTTCGGGATTTGAACCTGTCCCTCCAGTGGGGGCCGAGATCCAGATTGTCCTTCTTGGCGGTACGAGGGGGTGGGATCCAAGTAGTAGCAGTAGTAGTAGTAGTAGTAGTAGTAGTAGTAGTAGTAGTAGTAGTAGTAGTAGTAGTAGTAGTAGTAGTAGTAGTAGTGGTAGTGGGCGAAGAGGGGCAGACGGGCGGCCGAAGTTCAGGGGAAGGGAAAATCTACCAAGTACATACGGATACACCACGGATACTTTTCTACATGGGCCGGCCCTCTGCAGACATGATGCAAGGGTGGCCGACAGGGAATCCACTCGGCCGCCTTTCCCCCTTCGCCCTTCGCCCTTCGCTCAAAGGTCCAGACGGGAAAGCAAAGGGCATGACACGGATGGAAACGCTGCAGCAGCTATGTAACATGGCCCTATACACTACTGGACGGGACTCAGAAGATGGGCACCAACCACCAGACAAGGGGCCCAGCCATGCAGTGGAAGTGGATGCTCCCAAAGGAATGGCACGCTGGGCGGCCGGGATTCGGGAGGGAAGGGCTTCTTGGGGAGGAGGAGGGGGGGGGCGGGCGCGCTTCCATGGGTCGGTCTCTCGATCCAATGACGGGCTGGGAAAACATTTTCATTACGAGTGAGTGAGAGAGCGAGCGAGAGAGAGAGAGAGAGTACCTACGGATATGTGAGTGAGAGAGGTATTACACATCGGCAAGTTCACCCTGTCGCCCGTGGCGGAGGACGGCGCCCGTCCGTCCCTCCCTCCCTCCTCGATGCTCTTCTCCTGATATGCATGGAAGATGGCAACCGTTTACGCTCCTCGTTTGTCAGCCGGTAGCCGGCAGTTGCAATGGGCTAGCCTTTCACGTCCTTCGCTTCACTTCCCGCCGTGAGCTAGCCAGCCACGCTACTGGATGATTTGGGTGTGCATACCATAAGGAGGACCTGGCCCGTCAACAACCACAGCCGGGACGAAGCACGGAGAGTCAGAGGCGCGCCATCAGGCCAGGCCCCGACGTATCACACGGACGGCGGGGACCCTTCTCATGTCTCAAGGTTCCTAGGACCTTTTCCATTGCATTATCCCAACCTACCCAGCACGATGCGACCTCTCGGGACCCCATGACCATCACTTAAACCCCGTAAACCCCGTTGCTGACCGCTGTCGCCCCGTTGACGTCGCCCTGGCGAGGGAAGACGTCTTCTCATCCCTTCCTCTCGTCCCCTTCGGCCTCGACCCATGGCCGGTTCGACGTCGACGGTACATGCGTTCCCGGTTGACCGCCGCCGGCCGTCGCGTGTGTGCCAAAGGTCCCCCCCCCGCGCCATTACCCAATTTCCCAGTCCGCGTTATCCATCCGACCACTTTCACCTGAACCGCCCGGCGTGGTTAGTTTAGTTGGCACCGGGAATAACACCTCTGCAGATCCCTTAAGCCCTACCGTATCTGGTTCACATCGTAGCGGACGTGCCATCAATCAATCCATCCATCCATCCATCCATCCATTTCCACTCACTTACCCATCCTGAATGGGACGAGACAGAGCCGAAAGCGAACCCCGCCGCCCCATCGATCCTTTAGCGTCGTCAAACGCGGTAGTTGGCTGTAGTGTAGAGGCGTGGGACGACTAGGACAAACGCCGTCTCCCATGGTCCCAGCCTGGGGCGAAACAAAAGGCCCAAGCTAGTACGGAGATAACCCCCCCCCCCCCCCCCCCCCCCCCCCTTCCCAGGCTTGAAAGCTTCGATGACCAGAGAGGCGTTTCCTGCAGTCGATGCCGTGATCGACACCGCCTATGATCCAATCCATGCTTGTCCATGCTTGCCAGGACCCAACGGGCTGAGGCGGCATGACCTCGTGCGACGGCTAGACGCACTCGGACGCATTTCCATGCGCAACCATGCACACGCAACTCTTCATCTTCTCACAAAACTGTAGACCGTATACGGATACACTGCGTAGTATGTACACAGTCGGGCGTCATTGCGGATGCCAAACGCGTGTCGACAACAATGACCTACCCACCACCCCCAGCCCAACCCAAGTACGCATGCCCAGATAGATAGGCATGACTAGAACGGTATAGGTGCATACACGACCATCACCAGCCGCCTTGCAAAGCCCTCTGCACGTTTTCCTCCTCCTCCTCTTCCTCCTCCCCCTACTGCTACTGCTCCTGGGGCACGAAGCGGCCCAACTATGCCACCGCAGCACCTGCGACGCTCACCGCATCCGGCATACATGCGTTCTCAACCCAAGGGCTATTGGTGGGCCCAATACCGTGTGCCTGCAGTGCGTGCGGGTCGACGTCCCCTCTGTCGGGTTTCTCCCTGAATCATTTGGGTTTCGCAGCCTGTCCCGGGTCTCCAGAGCTGTGGATCGCAAACCGCAGCGTAGGGTTGGGGGTCCCAAGCCAGCCGGCCGGCAATGGATGATGTGTTGTTTGGTTTGCCCAACCATCCCCATGCCCCCCTCCCCACCTTCGTCCTCTTCGTCGTCGTCGTACGACGGTCTGTCGAGTGACCAGAGACCACCGCCCCGCCCTCCTTGATGGCATATGTCGTCCCCCCCCCCCCCCCTTCTATCAAGTCGGGATGGAGGACGGGACGGGGGGAGGTCTCGTAGGTATCTTGGGAGTGCCTCGTACGCGGAATGAGCCGATGGTTGCTTCCAGCTTGGCCATCAAATCTCCGGTTCCCATTTCCGTGAAAATCCTACACCGGTGCCTGTCTGCCGAAACCAGGCACGTAAGAGGGTACGCTACCCGTCAGGCTACGCGATATTACTGCAAGCATGAATACGGATACTGCTGGGGTTGATGATTGTCCCATGCCCTCCCTCTCTGTGCGTTCCGTCCGTCGAGAGCGACTCCGGAAACACACCCACGTTTCGGTCCCTCCCGCCCCTTCTCTTCTTTGTTCCGCTTCGCAACCCGATGCTCCTTGTATCTTTGTGCTGTGATTCGATTCCAGCCGGGTGGTCGCTCTGCCGCTGCAACTGCAAGCTATCCGATGCGGTGCTTCCCGCGCCAGCGCATTGGCAAGATCCGTTCCCGCCTGTGCCTCTCGCTTACACGGCTCCGAGAAAACGGCCGGCCATGGGTTGATTTATCATCATCATCCATCTCATTGGTGTTTGTCAGGCGGGGCTGTTTCGAGGCTTTTGTTGCTCCACGCAGGGTGTGCGCTGTGCAGGATGGACATCATCACACGGCGCCGCATCATGTATCTATCTGCTTGACCCGGGAATACGGCTTGTGTTCTTTTGGACAAACGTACACATGGAGAGGATGCGGCCCGGCTGGATGTGACTCAAGACCAATCCAAAACCCCGCCCGTATCGCTTCCCCTCTCTACTTGTCCGCAACGAGCGTCTCGCAGTGTCATCCAACATGTACATCGCGAGCTTTTCTCCCCCCCCCCCCTCCCCCCCCTCACCCAGAGGTCGTACTGATCAAGGGGCAGACGAGCAGCCAGCAGCAATACTAACTTGGTAAATGACTGCCGTGGCCGCCAGGGTTGCGCCACTTCGTCACCCCTTTCCTGCCTCGCATGTCTCTCATTCTCACACCGCCAGAATGGCCATCAATCCGACCGGATGGTTAAGCTAAGCGACCAGGGCAGGACGCGAGCAAAGTCTATTCTTGCCCCTCCCCGATGGATAAGCCAACCCGACCCAACCAAGCCCGCCGCTGGCGCGCGCGCAGCAGGCGGCCGCACGCAAGGTGCAGTCAGTTGAGTTAACCTCGTTTTGGAACCCCAGGACCAGCAGCATCTCGATCAGCGGGTCCTGATGTCGAGTGGTTCACCGTCCCCGTAAATCTCCGTCTCAGCCGTGTGGAGGTGACTGCGAAGGCCCCGGGAAACCAGCTGCTTAGCTGCTGCTTATCCTCCTCGGTCCCATCGAGCATGGCGGCCAGCGCCCTCGCGCACATCCAGCAGAGCACCATGCCATGGCCTTGGAAACTGGCAGATACCCAGAGCCCTTCTTCGCCCGGCACCTGGCCTACGAAAGGGAACCCGTCCGGACTGAAGCCCATGATGCCGGTCCACTCCGCGCGCACCCGCCCAGCCGGGTCGTCCTCGCCCCAGTTGTCGCCAAAGTAGCGCGGCGTCGTCTCGTATAGGTATGTGCTGATGATGGGGTTCAGCTGCGAATCGTCCGTCGTCCCGTATTCCCCCAGCCCCTCATTCGGCGCGCGGACGAGGCCGCCGCCGATGACGATATCGCCAGCGAACTGCGTCCCCTGCGGTTTGGGGATCATGTACTCGTAGCCACCTTCGTAGATGAAGCTGTAAGTTGCCGCTAGGCCTTCTTTCGGCATCTTGGATCCCGGCCGGTGCGCCGTAATCTGTCCGCGCATCGGCACGATGGACTCCTGGAACCGTGGGTCGAGGAATGCCGTGTAGCCGTTGGTTGCGAGCACTACCCTCCGCGCTTCGATCCGGCCTCTGGGCGTCTCCACGATCCATCGATGGCCGTTTGCTGCGGTTTCGTCAACTTTCTTGACGCTGGTTGCAGGCGTCTCCGTGAAGAGCTTCAGGCCCTTGTTGACGCACAGCTCTAGCACGCCGGTGGTGAAGCGGTACGCAGAGATGCTGCCTGCCTCATAGGCAACACCGCCATACAGCCCCTCACCCGAAACGTGGAACCGGCTTTGCATCTCCTCTGCTTCGTAGAGTTCGTATCGCGAAGCGTCGTCGTCGGGCATGGCCTGCCTCATCGCGTCGACGGCCCGTTTTGCTGCCTCCCACTGGGCAGCATCGTAGATCACGTCAACGGTCTGACAGGGCCTGCTTTCCGTTGCTTTGTCCTTTAGGTGAGTGGCTGCGAACGTGTGGACGGCGCGGACGTTGGCAAGTTCAAGCCGCGCAATGAGGCAGGCAGTCTCGGTGCCGAGAGTGCTTGCATGGTGGAGGAATGATCGGTACGATGCGGCTTTTGTGTGACCTCCGTTACGGCCTGTCGCGCCCGAGGTCACGGCGCGGGCCTCTAGCATGGTGATGTCGGGAGGGGAGGGCGCTCGTTGAGAAGGGCTGCTGGTAGGAGGCGGGGAGAGTAGGAAATGGGCCATGGCAGCGCCCGTGATACCACTTCCTATTATCAGGGTATCGGTTGTTGAAGGTAGCGATGAACTCGATACATGGTCTGAGAGAACGGAGGGAGGAGAGTGCCAATAGCTTTCCGTAGGGTTAGCCACAGGGAGCGTGACGGGAATACCGGCTCTTTCGTCCATGGTGATTGTAAATTCAAGATTGTTGTAGGTTCAAGATGGAAATATCTTGTGAGATTGCTCGACAGAGGTATGTTCAATCCTGAGATTGTTTGTACTCAACCGGATGACGTCGGGGACACAAGAGGAGCTCAACCGTGATGCTCGAATATGCTGTGCAATATCGTCAGATGCGCCGGTAGGCTGTCTCATCCGTCAGGTTAAATCAAGATGCTTTTCTCCCGTTGTGTTCCGTTCCACGACATTCACACAATACACTGTTGCATCCTCCGTCCATCCATGAGAAAGAACCCCGCGCTCAAGAGCGGGATAATGGCATGTCTACGCGGGCGATATGGTGCGGGGTCCGATGGTCCGTCTGATGGCGCGGATACACATGCCCGTTTGGGCACCGGCGGTCCACCGGTAGTCCACCGGCGATAACCGCGTTTTCAACGGCTGTGTGGTTTCGCACTAAACTTCAACTGTTATTGTTGTCTGTGTTTTCTGATGTTCATGAGTTCCATGGAACAGAGGTCATGACTTCGACTTGAACAGGGCATCCCAGGCTTGGTGTTCCATTCCAGGGTCTGGGAGACAAGCGTCCGCATCAAAAATTGCATACATATCAAGCTGGGCAGGATGAGAAAGAACAATGATGTGGAAGTTTTCTAGAATAAAACCACAAAGGAAGGCGCCTAGCCATGGATTCGAGCACCTTTCCTATTCGATTTACGTATCACGTTTGCGGTGGTGTGGCCCATATCACGACCGAAGCATAATAGTTACTTCCTCCTCATTTTCAAAGTTTCAGCAATTCTCTAAGCCGAAGCTACAGATGGCGTCCACGCCTGCGTTCCAAGTTATCGTCGTTTGTATCTACCATCCATGTAGGGCGGAAACGCTTTCTCTAGTCAGTAAGTGTTTGATTCTGTTCGTGACGTCGACACGATAACCGTGCCCCTCGGTGAACCGGACGAAAGCTCTCCGTTTCTCATCATCTACAGAGCCACGGTGCGGCGACAATCTTCAGATATTGTTAATGTTTCTCCGATAAGGTGACCTTTTTGGCTCGCCAAAAGCAAAGTTCGTGCAAGCGAAGGAACGAGCAAGGTAGAATCCCAGAGGTACCCGTAACTATCTCCGTTTGCTCCTGCTGTCTAACATTCCATTCAGAGCTAGGTATGTATCTCCGTCGTGTCTATTGTCAAGTACAAGATCCCGTCCAACCTATTCGGATTGAACTTCTCCATCCCATCTTTTATTCTTCATCCAAGTACGACCAAAGCCAAGTCCCTTCAGCTTTCTCAACAATCAGCACACACCGGCCAAGGACCGACACCATATTCAGATTCAGACCAGCTTATACCAGACGATTTTCCAATGGATATCGCAGCCATCTTAGCAGAGGAGATGGAATTCTCGCCTTTGGTCGAAGAAGAAGCGTTTGAAAGCTACAACCGTCTGCAAGAAGTAGCGCACGCCCGCCCCATGACCCCCTTTGCCCCCGTTGTCCCCGTTGCCCCCGTTGCCCCCATCCCCGTCTCCCCCGTCTCCCCCGTCGCCCCCGTCGCCCCCGTCGCTCTGGCAGACGGTACCAATCAGCAGCGCCAGAGCTCAAGAGCAGCAGCGGCGTTACCCTCAAGGCGTCGACTGCCCTCTGAGCGGCCTAGTCCCAGGGTCCAAGGCTTTCGTCCCATAAACGAAAGACGTCGGAATCCAGCTCCTGCCGCGGCGGCCCAACAACCACAGCCTCCAGTCCCGCAGAAGCAGCAAGCGGAAAAAGTCATGTGTGTCTGCTCTGTCTGCACGTCAGGCGGAGCTGCAGGAAAGTTGGTGTCAAAAAAGACCAAGCACGAGCACGAGCATGGGGACCAGATCGACCGGGAAGGGACGTCAGTTGACGGCGATGATAAATGCCAGGGGTGTATCAGAAAGGGCAATGTGCGCTGTGTCGGCTGGAAGGATTTCAAGGTATGCGGTAACTGTGTCCGTACCAAAGAGAAGTGCTCGTGGAATGGAGAGTCGGAGAGGAAAAGGGAGGTGATCAAGCGCCGAAGCCGGGCTGAGCTGGCTGCGAGGCTTGCACAACGTCCCAACGGCCTCACCAACGGCCAACGCGATGCGGCGCAGCAGCCCTCGCCCAACCAGGGAGAGCAGGGTTCTGAGAAACAGTGCCCTGATGGCAAGGAGAAGAAGGCTCGGAAACGAGCCCGAGGACGAGTAGCAGCCGGACAGCTGGAAATGCCTCGAGCCCATCCCCCAGTCGCGAGTAACGACGGATCCAATCGCAATCTTGAACTTGCTGAGGTTTCTCATCGGATCTCGAGATGACTTGAGAGGGAAAGTTTGGACAATACTAAGGACGAAACGCAGGACGAAAGATGAGGTGGGAAGAGGAAGGAGTGAACCCTTAACAACACTGCGGTTCGCCAATTGCATGCATACTTCTCTTTGAGTTTCATATTATCATCTCATTGCCTCCCAACCTTGAGGGGCACTGGGCTAGGCGACCATTGAGCAATAACAATCAATCATCATCGGCTGATCTCCATGTTTTGTGTTGACCCTACTGCTTTCCCTGTGTTGATACAACCGACAAAAGGAATCGGGCATGGCCACTTTAGTCACTGCTTCTCGTTCTGGGCGTAGATGAAATTCGCACCTGGACAGCCATCATCAGTCAGTCATTGCACCAATAGCATAGAGACGACGGCGAAGTCAACTCAACTCACCAACTGCAACGAGACCGTTCTCCTTCGCCCACTTCTGCACGCCGCGCCCTTCCTCGCCTCCCCAGTGCTTGCGTTCCTCGGGCTTCGACAAATGCAGCTTCTCCTTGGTCCCGTTGGCGGGAACCCACGCGGTGAAGACGTAACGGTGCTTGCCCGTCTTCGGCGGAGGCCCGGGCAGCTTGTACTCAACAACGTCGTTCAAGTGCTCCGGGTCGATGCCTACAAAGATGGTGGGGGAGCTGCTCGTCGCAATCCAGTGGCAGAATTCCGACCAGATGGGGTTGTCACGCGTCGGTGCGTCCGGGTCAGTCAGGGTCAGGACGTAGGTCGTGGCGATGAAGCTTCTCGTCATTGACGAGCCCTTGACGAGGGAAACCGATGGTGCAGACTGGAGATTCGCCGGCTTTAGAGTGTTTCCGAGATCAGCTACATTGGAAGAGGACCACTCGGCCGAGAGACCCAGGATGGGCTGGAACTCCTCCAAGACGGTAGGGATGACCTGGGCGTTGAATAGTCTACGCCGCGCGTTAGTAAGTTGTTTGACAAGACGAGCGTCCATGTGTGTGCATTAGTTTGTGGTCAATTACTCTTCATGAACACGAGTCAAGTCGGCATCGGCCTCCAAGACGATCTGATCGCCGCCGGTGGGCGCAGCAATGGTAGCGGCACATAGGGCGACGGCAGCCAGGAACTTGCCTGCAAGGGAGCCCGCCATTTCCGGTGCCGTTTTGTTTGTTACCAACCAATTACGTAGGTAGGCTCGTGGCGTCCAAAAAGGCACACTTTGCGGAGGAAGAGCAACAGAGATGTGTCGTGGGCAAAGCAGATGCCAAGAGTGCTTTTCTTGCAAGTTGGTTGTAGCCGAGGATGAAGACCATGAATAGGTAGGTACTGGAAGAGAAGAAACAGAGATGGAGCATAGAGCTCGCTGCGGACGGTCTTGGCAGTGAGAGGAGAGAGGAGATGGATGATGGATCGTCCTATGCTACGTGCGTGTCTCGATGGTGATGTCATGCCGCTTTGCTCTGGCGTGCTTTTCCCCCCTGTCGTCTCCGCCACTGTGCAACAGCGCCCGTGCCGTCGTCCTAAATGAGATAGATAGGTCTGACCATAGCAACTCTATTTCAGCCGTCCAAGACCGAGACAGTAAGAGCCCGGTTATATCGTATTAAAGAGTATTATCCTTTTATCTTTACATCAGGTTAGATGCGGGATATGAGAGTTCTCATGGCCGTAGAATACCCGAAACCACGTTCGCCAAACCCGACGCGATAATTAATACTCGAGAGTCGAATCGATGGCCTGGAAACCAACCATGGCATGTCAACTATTCGGGGAAAATCAGCATCAAGAATGCATTTTATACCCATCATGGGTGTGTCGAGAATATTTCTTGACAGCTTATAGGACGCTCACTTTCAACAACGTTAACCAATGCGTACATCATGTTGCGCTTGCTGGACATCTAGAGCACTAGACTTTTGCAACAACCAATAGGCTGAGTGGTCGAAGCCATGAGCTCAGTACTTCAAAAGAAAAATAGAATGTTCGTCTTTCGATTGCTGTAATACAAATAGCTAGACTGATGCATATTTTGAAGCAATGTTGCTTTGGATTCCGTGTGTGGGCTCTGTTCAAGGGAATCTATCATGGGCTCTGTTATTACTCTGCTTTTGTCACGTGGGCATACCACCTGTGGGACTATAGGACTTTACACAGGCATATACTGCTCATTTTCCTCTATATCCCTCTTATCTAGATGGAACATTTTGACCGTATATATTTGACCTCTATCTGCGACAGCTGCTTAAACATCACTCGAATTAGCGCATGTGCATAAGTTCATGCATGAAGTGTGGCGTCACCCTCCGATGGACAGGGAACCTTATGCTTTTATCCGTAATTACCATTCCACTCTCAATGTTGTGCAGCGGATTTCTCCTCAACAACCTCAACACCTCCAGTTCAAGCTAGGGCTACTGGTATCTGAACGTCGGTCATAGTCAGGCCGTCGCCAGCTGTTTGTGACATGTCTATATTGCAGTGGCTCACCGAGTCAACGTCGGGGATACCATCGACGTTACAAGGCTATGCCGATACATGCCCTCCCAAGGCCTGACTTACATGTCCAGTGGTAGTGTACACAAGGATGCCAGTCCAGGCTGCCGTTTGACACCAACTCGAACGTTGCAGGTCGAGCCCCTTATAGCATGATACGCCGAAGAATTCTCAAGGCAGCTCGCGGAGAAAATCTGCCTGCTTGGCCGTTAGTACTATGAGGGGAAGTGACGGCGATCCCATCCTCTCCACGCCTCCATGTAATCTATCATGCCTTGTCCTCTCGGTCCGCCTGGCCAAGTCGATCTTACTGCTCGCGTCTCAATGCGCCATAGGAGGCACACGACATACTTTTCGCCCTCTCTAGTGTAGACATAAAATACCGGTACGCAAAGGCCGCAAAGTCAACTTTCCTTCACCAACGACTGCCCAGGATGGGCTTTCGAAACAAAGCGACCACGGGTCTGCGTGATCTTGCTGGCCACGACTGGGAGAGTTTTTGGGGGGTAGGACTAATTACAGCTTCGTTGGGCGCGGCCAACAGAGCTTCAAGTGGCAACTTTCCGCCCGATCGCAATGTTCTGGTTTGTTTCGAGCGTGACCAATGACGAAGCAGATAGATGGTCCCCGATGAGTTCCCGAGAGTCAAATTCGCTGGAGGCGTCCATGGCTCCTGAAATAAAGTGTCTTATGCAGTAATGTTGTTGTGTGCACTGTGCAGCAAACGATCCGTTGGCAATTTCGACATGATTCATCCTTTGCAGCTGCAAAAGTTCTTTTCTCGCCCCTCCGCACTCGTGAATCCTCACCGACAGACCTCTTCGGACTAACTAAGTAGCGATTGGCTAATTATGAGTAGGTAGTGTAACTGCTCCGGGGTCGGGCGTTGCACACCGAAATCCTTTAAAAAGTCAAAAAGGGGGTTGTCTACCTCCAAGGTTGACCCGTATGACTGACTGACTGGCCAGTAGACTTGGACCTTGGCCACGTGCAGAACCTTGGGAAAGAATTGTGTAGCTTGGGGCCCCTCCATCCACGTTACTCTTCAGAGAAAAGCACGAATATGACACCGTCCTCAAAACAACTGCCATTGGCTCAAGAGCATCAAAGCCAGATCAGAGAGGAAAACACGACTGGGATGCCGAGCATGTCATAAACCAGGCACTCACAAAGCCATAGCTCAATCATAGGCCTGCTGCACATGTTGTTGCAAGTTGCTCTGGGTCTGCCTGCGGCCGTGCGGCAAACCAACCACGCCGATGAGGATCTATCTACGACTCAACCCAATCTCATTGCCCTCTCGGCCGGGGGTTTGTTACTCAGGGATGTACTTTATACTTTAGGCTAGGAATAGGACTGTCACTGCTGCTGCAGAAAACTTGATTGTATGATGTTGTGTATCAGGCGAGAGGGGGTGGGTTTGGAGTTACGTCTCTTCCATCCCATCTCGTCCCATCTTTTGAGAACTCTCTCCCTCCCTTCTTTCGACAACCGTTCGTTGCCCATCCGTCAACTTGCCGTCTTCACAACGTTGTATTGGAGAGACGAAATGCCTTTCGTAGCTTCGTGTTTGTCGATGCTTGTGACGATGTGGGCGTCGCTTAGTCGATGCATTCAGAGAAAGTTCTTTCGTGTCTTTGCAGCCTGTTTCATCATCTTCCTCGGCCTTGCCTTTCACCTTACCCAGCACACCCAGCAGAAACACCACGAGCCGTTCGTGGCCCCCATCACGAAGCCCATCGTCCATGGCAACCCCGTGGATGGCCTGCCGGAGCCCTCCTATGCTCTTGACCCCTTCCCCTACTCACCTCAGCAGCCTTCAACAACAAACGGCACCACCGATGAGCCCCCAAAACCCTGGCTCGCGGCGGTCATCTCCACAGCATCAGATGCCAAGCGCCGGACGCTCATTCGGTCAACATGGATGAGAATCTTCAAGGACGTGCCGTTCGACGGACGCTTTGTGGTGTCCAACCCGGGGCCTCAGTGGACCGAAATGGTGGCCAAGGAGAACCGCACCTTTGGGGACATAATTGTGCTCGATCACGTAGCCGAGGACGATGTTACCGCCAACACCATCAAGACTCTCGAGTTTTTCAAGTGGCTGGTCAACCACGACGTCAAATACGAGTTCGTCTCCAAGATGGACACTGACCTATGGCTCAACGCTCGCGGGTTCTGGGACCGCTTCCTTGTACCGAGACTATTGAAGGATGCCGCTTTGGGGACTCTGAAAAGCACGGTTCGGAAAACCGTTATCGGCGAGCTCTACTACTCTCCCACTTGGGACCTCGTCTTCCCTCATGGAGCTATGTACACTGTCACTTGGGACATGATCAAGCTCCTGGTACGTCTTCAGAGCGAGCAAGGTGTGGTTACCGGGGAGGATATGGCCGTGGCTACTCTCATGCTGCACGGGCGCGAGAGGGCCAACTTTGTCAACTTCAGGGGCACGGAGAAGTTTGATTACGACGACGAGGACGCCCGGCACGACGGTACGGCATGGGCGAGGAGGAAGACGCACCCGGACGCCATTCAGCATGCCCTAGTCGGTGGCGAGGCCATCGCGATTCACCAGCTGAAGGACGAGAACCTGTGGTTGAAGGTCGCCGACTGCTTCGACGAAAAGGGAATCAAGCCGGCACCGCAGACCTCGCAGTCGGAGTCAGAGTCTCAGAAGCCCATGTCGGTGCAATGGCATGACTTCTGGTTCTGGATGGGAGTCTCGGATCGCTACGACGCAAGGTTCAGCAGGATTCCAGATCTTTTGTGGACGAAAGAGGACGGGCACTGGATATGCGATGGGATATGGGACCTAGGGGAGAACAAAACGGGATTTACAGCGGAATAAAGCGTCGTGATTTCCTGATTGTCCAAGCTTACACTTTACGCTTATGATATCCAACACATACAATATTTAATAAAGGACTTCGAAAGCATCATTTTGACATGCGGCGGTTTGTCTCAGCCAGCGTCCCGGGGGCCCATCCGAGGCTTAGCAAAACCCCGGCAGGAAAGGGTCTTGAAGCGTTGGCGTCGCGAGCTTTCATATTCAACAGCCCTAGTGCAAGTTTTGTATCAGCCAGCAGGCTCTGCAGCCCGAAATGTGGTTGCCCGTGCCTTCACTCCACTAGAGTTCGTAGACAGCTACTCATTCTTCTGCTTACCTTTCGAATATACTCAATAAATGAACCAGGTCTGGCGATGTAGTTGGTTATCACGTCAGTCTAACAGCTTCCGAGCTCACCCTCAGTTGCCTATAGACACTGAAACCGTCAAGAATTTCAACAAGGGGCTCATCATAGATGCAATCGAAACCTTGGACCTTGTTACGATTCCACAACCTCTACAGTTCATATCAACAGGACTTGGCTATTCAGATTCAACTTGCCGAGTAAGCGGCCTTTCTCACCCAATAGACTTATAGAAGTTTGCCTGTATTCTATTTACTTGGCATGCGTCTGGGAGCATATTGGGATACAACGCTGACTAGCTAATGCCCATGACGCTCGCATAGGGCTGGTGGCTCGTAGGGTTGACCAAGTAGTGTAGCGCACCGAAGTTCGAGACCTGGAACCCCAGAAGCAGCCATGAGAGCCCTTTTCCAGAAATTCGATTCTGTGGTCCCATTGCCTAGCTATGAGAGACTCTTTTGACTGATTCAGCAACTGGGTACTGATCAAGAGATCGGGTGTAAAAATCAGACCACGCCCACCAGGGTATTCCCTGAGGGCCCTGCCTCACCGCAGGGTCAAATGCAAAATGACTCGGTCTTTGTTTCCAAAGTAGAAGGCGCCAAATAATTTCCCACGATGGAATGAACCCTTTTTTCTTCTTCTTCCCCATTGCCTCCGTCGCTTAAAACAAATGCTACCTCGGGACCGAGAACCCCTGTCAGTCGTCGACCCGCTAGTCCCAACTCAACATATGCTCCGAGATGGATGAGTCGTTAGACGCCATGATGCCGAGAGCCGTATTGAGCCTGATGGATCAGATAACGGCTGGAGGAAGCGGAGCAGATCTGATAAGCCAGCTTAGCGTTCCAACCAAAAGCCATCAATGTTAGCGCCGACGCTGAGTTGTTTCGGTACTGTCGTGACAACGCCACCCATGGTACGGAATCGATAAGCGGTTTAATATCCTCCTTGGCTCTTCTGGAGCGTTTTAAAAAGCTCGACTCCGTAGAGGACATCGAACCACCCAACGCCCGACGTGATGCTGGGTACGGAGAGTGAGACAGGGTTCAGCCGTTGGCCGCCACCCAGATCGGCCTGTGGCGAACTGCGAAGGTAGTGGTGCGCTTTGGACAAGGGTCGAGAGACCTTTTGCTAGCTTGCTTCCCGTTCTCGCCAAGGTCATGGTCGTTGCGGACACCTGGGAGGCTTGGGAGGTGGGAACTGACCTCGGCTGACCAGCACAGCACGTTTTGTGCCAAGGTCAACCAAGGGCCAGGATGAAGCGAGGCGGGGCGAATACGAGGATGTAAAGAGACTTGTTGAGATGCTGGAATTGCGGATCTGATAACTTTAATCTTGTCAACAGGGCCTAGAATCGACACCAAGGATACCGGACCATCGGAACCCGTGTCATTTGTCATTGTGGAATCAGCTGGCCACTATTACCATTGTCCATGGACCATGGGCAAGTGCTGCGGAATCGGGCAAACTCTAAAGCTTCGGCTGCCGCTATGTATTCAGCAGCAGGACTCCGTAATACTGGTCAACTCCGGATGTGTTCTGGCCACCGAGGGGCACGTCCTTCAGCCGGACTGCCGACCCATGTCTATTACTTACCCGGTTGGGACTTTACACTTACCCTTATCGGCATGCATAATAATAAAAGTCGCATCTCAAGATCCCCCTAGGGAGACATCCTCCGTCCGGGGTTGCCTAGAGCAGAAGGAGGCTCCGAAGGAAGACTTGAGGGCATTGAGTAGTCTCGTAACACAGATGGTGCAGTACTGGCGACTGGCGGGTCTCCCAAGCCCTGTGAAGTAATGGAGGCCTATGAGATGACAGATCTGCATATAAGTTGTGGCACTTTCCTCGTTGACAAACGGGACTGTTTGTGACCTACAAAGACGTCGTTGCTTTGTTGTTCTGACCGCACTTTCAAATCTTGCCTATCGGTGCTTGCCTCTCTTTCTTAGACTCTCCAACCAATCCGGTTTCCTTCTCCCTCTTCGGTCTTTCGTCAAGATGGGTTACGCAATCCTGCCCGCGTTGATCCCGGACATCGAAAAGGTCTATGACGCCTACTTTAAAGCGTTCAAGGGTGACGTTATGGGAGAAATCATGGTCAAAATACTGTTCCCAGACGGAGTAGACTCTGAAGAGTTTCGCAAAGCCCACACCGCGGGCACTCTGTCGTGGTGGCACCACACCGACTGCCAATACACATACAAGTGCGTCGACACCGACACAGGGGAGATCGTTGGCATGGCTCTGGGTGATATCTACCTCAAAGAACGGAGTGAAGAAGAGCGTAAAAATCCCGGTGTAGCCTGGCTTGAGGGAGCGGCCAGAGAGCGTGCCGAGGCGGTTCTCAAGCCACTTCACGATGTCAGAGAAAAGCTGTTTGGCCGGCGACGGTACATTTGTAAGTCGCCGCCAAGACATCCCGACGATCATGTTTGGAGCCAAGACTGACTAGCCTGCTTTTTTCTTTTTTTTAAGACGTCCATGTTATTGCCGTCGATCCGAAACATCAAGGCAGAAAGGCTGGTGCCCTCTGGTGTAAGTGGGGGATTGAGCTCAGCAACAGCCTGGGGATCCCCATTTACTTCGAATCGTCACCCTCAACCTACCAGTTGTACGAGAAAATGGGCTACGAGACCCTGGACGAGAAGATTATCCACAAGGCGGAGCTGATTGGCACGGCCGAGGATATTGAGGTGCCTCTCATGGTCAAGATGCCCGCTTGTGCAGGGGGCATGACTTTCAAAGAATGGCGCAGCGTGGGGTACCCTTCCTTCGGGGAGGTCAAAAAAGGCCTAGTCACTCCCGTGGTCAATGTCACGCCGGCCAAGGAAAAGGTCGAGGTCCAGCCTTCGGGAGGTGCAGGTTTTAAGGGTTGGAGGCATTTGTGGCGACGGCTTTTCCTGTGCGGGCAACAATGATTATGTATTATCGGATGATTCCCCCCCGTAAGTGGTTTAATGTTATCGATTCCCTGTCATGACTTTTGTGCCAATAAACCCCCAACAAGATTGCTTAGAATGTCGGTAAATGCAATGTAGCCTTTGTCATTGAGGGTAATGTATGTTCTCTTGGGATCACGCAAGGCCATGACTCGATGCCGAGGTATCTAGGGTCCGTAAGACCGAACAGCCTTCTCTCCTTAAATCCGTCGGCCCAAGCAAATCATGTCTGAATTCGCTGATGCAGAGATGGTGTCGGCCGAAGCTAGCAACAGACCCCCGTCGCCCCGACAGGCATTTCATTTCCGTTTAGTCCGCCTCGGATCTAATCAGATGCGCATCTGATAAGCAGGGTCTCTACCAATTCATATTGCCAACCTGCCTTTTCCCTTTTGCATTACGCCGGGAGATCCGGAAAAAGTGACCATCAACCAGCTGGGGCTTATTTCTTTTCATTCGAATAGGCCTTTGTGCGGTCACTTTCGCTCCCCCTTCCCCCCCCCCCGAGCCCATGAGCTCCCACAGTCGGCCACCATGCTGAAGACGTCGCGGAAAGCGGTCCTTTTTGTTGGGCTCGTGAGACACGCATTTGGGCAATTTGCGGACATCCTGTGCCGATACTACTTTACCAAGAAAATCCCCATTCCCTCAGCAGCGAAAGACGCCGAGCCGGTCAACATTGTCATCGTTGGGGCTTCATTCGCCGGTTACCATGCCGCCCGATTAATAGCCGCTTCACTCCCGGTAGACGGGCCATACCGCCTTATTATTGTCGAACCGAATCGACACTGGCAATTCACATGGACGCTACCTCGCTTTTGTGTCGTGGAGGGACACGAGCACAAAACATTTATCCCATATGGGCCTTACCTGCCGGCAGGCTCCGAGTCCATCGTTCGATGGATCCATGACCGTGTCTCGACTATCACGGATCGAACGGTAACCATCCAAAGCACCGGCGAAGAGATTCCGTACTCTTACATGATCATTGCAACGGGATCCGGCATTGGCATGACGTTGCCATCACGAGTAGGCTCAACGGACAAGGCGGAAGGGATCCGGTTACTGCAGAGCTTCCAGCAGCGTATCAAGACCGCCAGAAATCTGGTTGTTGTCGGCGGAGGCGCTGCGGGTGTTGAGCTTGCCACAGATGCCAAAGATCGGTATCCCGAGAAAAACGTGACGTTGGTTCATTCCAGAGACGCAGTCATGAATCGATTCGGCCAAGATCTGCAAGTCAGAGCCCTCGAGGGCTTGAAGCAACTTGGCATCGAGGTCTACCTGGGAGAACGGACAACTACTGAGTCTCCTGTGGACGGCCTTGTTACCCTTAGTTCTGGCCGCAAGATTGAATGCGACTTTTTGGTGGGTCTCGAGCTCGTGGTAAAAGCTCTCGGCTTTCTCGGCTGCTAACACATAAGCAGGTCAACGCCATTGGCCAGCAACCTTCCTCTCAGCTGATCAGCGAGTTCGTCCCTGAGGCGATCGCCAACTCGGGTCGTATCAAGGTCAAACCTACAATGCAGATTGACGTCGACTCGCTTCCTAATATTTACGTCTGTGGTGATGTTGCTGAGGCGGGTGTCACCAACCCCAACGCCCGAGCTGCCATGAAGCAGGCCACTTACGCTGCAGACAATCTGCTTCTGGCTCTTCAGGGTAAGCAGCCTACGAAACTCTATCACCAACACTGGGCGGATGGTTTTATCAAGTTAACACTTGGCTTGGTGAGTTATCGCATCCTATACTACATGTGATTTTGAAATTCTGGCTGACCCAATTACAGCACAAATCCATCTCGGCCTTTGGAACTGGAGACACCGAATTACTGTTCCGGTCGAAGGACAAGGATGTTACCTTGATGATCGAGAGGGCTTGGACACATATGGGAGCCAAGCCCTATGAAGATATAGAGTAGGAACATGGCTATGCCCAGAACTGAATCTCTGATAAAAGTTTTCAGAAACCCCGTGAGACTGTGTAATCAAATGGCAGAACACAAGGGACTTTTGGTTCCACACCGACACCGTGTAGCTGCAATTATATCGAACACATCATACCACTAAAAAGGCTTTTGGCATTTTCCAGTTAACATCTTAGTCTTCTTTAATTTTATAAGTATGTCGTCCCTTGTCGGTGGACCTCTGTCGATTTGATGACGCGATGTCTCCAACGTTCCCGAGACCCAACTCAACCCCCCTGCCAATATCGGAGCATTATGGTAGTAATATTGTGTGCCCCATCAGACATGCAGACGGACGGGATCGTCCAAGAAACGAAAGTGGGTGCTAAAGGGGGGTTGGGGTTTGAAAGGGAACTTGTTTGAATATCCTTCCCTGTTCTCAAATACATGAGTTGGGCGCCGTCAGGTTCAGCAGGCAACACTTCCAGCTTACGACAGCATCTAATACTACTTGCTGCTCGTATTTTCATCAAATAGTCGTGTGGTAATCTTCGAAGCTCGCCGTGTACTTTTGAAGAATCAGCCAACAAAACACACCGGCGATGGTGCCTCCACATTTGTTCCGGCGGTGCAGGTATGCAATTTATGATTCGATAGTGGTGTCCTCATGACATCAACAGGACTCTAATTGTCCCTGACGAGGACATTATCCGGTACGCTCAACGCGTTGGAGGCTCTGCTAAGAGCGTCTTGATCTGGGCTCGTTTTGAGCTACGCCGGACGACCAAGGGTCATCGCCGGTATGAACGCCTTTTTAGTTGAGACGATCAGATCGTTGCCGTTTCTGATCGTCCCACTTGCGGGAGACACGGCATTGAGTATTTGTCAATTGCGAGGGCTAGTTTCTCGAGCATGTCTCGTTACAGTGATCGGGGATGACAGGCTTGACTGTTGTTTCATTCTAATGTTCATTGGCATCCACGTTGCCAAGTTCCTTCGGCGTTTTGTTTCGACAGATCAATAGGAAAATCGTACCGCTCCGTCTTGGCATTCGAGTTAGGCCATGTGGTATTGTGTCAAAAGCTTCTCACGCCTCTAGGGGAAAGGCGCTATCCGCTAGTCTGACACTGCAAAGCAGGTTCCGGGTCTTGACATGTCGTGGTTCAGCACCTCCGATGTCAGAGCCGCCATCCCTGTCGGCTGTTGTATTAGTTGACTCGTCATTGCATTTAGGCTCTTGGCTTTTTTATAAGAACAAATCAAGCAATGGGATCTGTCTTGCTGACTGTCGTTCTCGGAGTATCTTGTAGGAGTTCCAGTAATAAAATCCTCTTTTTCTCACCACCACACACAAACTCGGGCAGTCACAGGCAGATAGCAATGCCTTGAGCCGGCGATACGCCTGTCGCCTACTTGTACACTAGGATCTTGTTCCTAAAGCCCACCTGGCCCAACACGGGAAGCTTGTTTGGAGTCATCTTGTACAACCCATTGGAGCGACCGAGCCCGCGTAAACAGATTCGACGGCGTCAAGGGCAGCAATGACCTCAGCGTATTATACACATGGGATTAAACCCAAAGGTTCGGCTTCGCGAAACCAAATCTGGTCTACCCGCATTCAGAAGCCCTTCCGCCCCGAGGCCCCGTCCCCCGGCCCCGCTCGACGCCGGTGTCCCCCGCACTTTATATAAAACCAATACAACAGTACGGATAGTCTCTCGGTCTATCCCGGATAGGGCCCGTGCGGCACCTCTGATCATTCCATTTTTTCCCCTTCTTATTTCATAAGTTCTCCGTGTCAATCTGTTACAAGAAAGGCTTGGACTACGACGCTGCTCCAACAGCGCAACAAGGCACCCTGGCTCCGACGTGGGTCAAACCCAAGGAAGTGCATCCGCCTGGTTTGACTTTGACAAACAAAGTACCCGTAAATATATCCATACTACTAGTAGGTACTCTGACGGTAGGTAGTACAGACCTACGCAAAGAATAAGAGACTGTCAATACCTTACATTTCTGGTCCGGCCTAGATTAGCCATCTCCCGCAACTATGGGCTTCTCTCAATATATATAGAACAGTAGGCGCCCCTCAAAGTCTCCGTAACTACCGACTCTTTTGCCGCAGTTATGGGACCATCCCCGCGCCGGTAGGCAGGATAACCCGCAAAACTTCCTAACCTGGCAGGCTTAAATTTCCGGTCAGACACTCCACTGTGGTTCTCTTGGGAATGTTGGCTTGTCCCAAGCCCCATACGGAGGAGCGTGTCAAAAGTAGTGATCCATAGTGCCAAGGCCCACCATCCCACCTAGACCCACTTTATAATAATCCAACCAATTAGAGCAGTAGGATTATTTCTTCTTCCATAAGGCCCCTACAAGAGTAATTTTACTATAACTATCTATCTATCTATTAACAATAATAATAATAATAATAATAATAACTATCTATTATAACTACTGCTGTTATAGCCTGCGTTAACCTGTTACGCTTTAGTGTAGGAAAATAAGATATAATATTTAATAATCCTTTTTAACTATATTATAGATATTTCCCTACTTAAATAGTAGAGCATGTCTCTATAATTCCCTAGTGTAATAGCCGTAAAGCTGCTGTTACGTTCTCTGTTATTTTATAGAGTATTATTAATCCTTTCTTTATAGATTACATAAGCATTACCTAGAGACTTCCTAGGGAATACACTACCACTTAGTGGTGAAACCCTAGAGAATTCCTAGTAGCTATTGTGGTAATTCTCTAGGAATTCTCTATTATGTTCCTATCTATTATATAATAATTACTTACGTAAAGATTGTTTTTTATCTTAAAATATAAAGTATAATTCTAATATATATAAGTAAAAATAAATAAATTACTAAGTATAATAGTAAATTACTAAATATTATAAAGGAATAAAACGTAAAATTACTAAGTATTATAAAAGAAAGTATATAAACACTAGTTATAACTATATAGCCTAAACATCCTAATTAAGGTAATCCTATAGGTTTTATTTTATTAGATACTAGTAGTGTTTTATTTACTTTTTATACTTCTTACTATTCCTTTATTTATTATAGTTATATTTACTATATAATTACTATAATTATATTCTAAATCTTAATAATTATTTTACCTACTTACCTATAATTATATAGTTATTTATTAATAGGTCTACTATTAGTGTTAATATTATTTAGGACCTTAATAGTAGTTTTAGCTATAGTAAGATTATAATCCTTAAGCTATATTATTTTATAGTTATTAAGTCTAAAGGTTATAGCTATATTAGTCTCTTCTCTATTTAAGAGTGCCTTTTTTCTAGTATTAGTAGTATATTCCTAGCTATAGGTATTAACTAGGTAGAGCTAACTAGATAGTTTACTAGTAATTTTATAGTAAAGCTGCTTTTAGAAGCACTTTTTAAGATTCTTCTATATTTCCTTAGATATAATAAAGATATTTTAGCTATTAATATTCTCTTAAATAGATATAGTTATAATAAGAATATTAGTAATTTATAGGATAAAGAATAGACCCTTAAGCAAAAGTCATAAGTATAAATTATTATTTAAAACGTTTATAGTAAGCTACTTAATAAAAGGTGTAGTAAACATTTTATAAAGAATAGTAAAATAGCTATTTAAGTAGACTTTTATAAAATCTTTACCTTATTACTAAATAAAAGTAGCTAGATAAAATAGTATTTTAATAGTAAGATTATAAGTTATAATATCTATATATTTACTAGTATAATTACTATAAGTAAAAAAAAGTTTTTTAGTAACTAGTTTATTATTTCTAGCTATTAGGTTAAGGTGTAATTAGTAGCGCTTAAGCTTATTATTAACTATAACGTTAGATAGGGATTTATCTTTATTATCTCTATATATTATTACCTTAATATATTCCTTAGCGCTTATAGTCTTTTCCTAAGGATTAATAGTTAATTTATTAGTAAGTTAATAAAGTAACTTTAGTATGTTAGGAGCGTAATTAATAAATATATTAATATAATTAATAGTATCTACTTTAGTAAAATAACTATTATTTATTTACTTAATAGTTATATAAATACTATAAATACTATTAAGAGTATTAGTAATTTCCTAATTTTTATTAGTAGCAGACTAGGCGCGTTTACTAGCACTTTTATTAATATTAATAGCTTTTATTTTAGTAGAACTAGGCAGATAAAGAGGTTTAGCTAATAACATAGCGCTAGAAGTCTAGGGGTTTAGCAAGATAGTGTTACTTTACTTAAGCTTAGTAAGGCGCTTTTTAGCTTTCTTTAGCTTACACTCTAAAGTGTTCTAGTTAGGCTTCTTAGTAAAGTAACTATTAGGAGTATAAGTAGATATAATATTAGTATCTAAGTTAAGTTTACTTTTAATATCTAAGGAGGTAGTACTACTAGTAGTGTCTTATTTAACCTTTAGCGTCTAAATTATAGTTAAGGTAGTCTAATAATAATAAATAAGATAAGTGTTTTCTTTTTTATAAAAGTCTAGTTAAGGGTTTTACTAGTAAATTATATATACTTTATCCTTACTATTAGTATAAAAAAACTAAAAAACGTTAGTAAAAATAACGTTATTAAAGAATAATCCTTTAGGCGTTTTAATACTAGCTTATTTAGCTTTAATACAGTGCTTCTCCTAGTAAGTGTTAAAGCGTTTCTAGTATTATATAACCTTAATACTAAGTAATTTAGTCTTCTTAATTAGGCGCGCTTTACCTCTATAGATAGTAATAGTATAGAGATATCTATAAAAAGAAATACTAATTCTACCCTTAGTGCTAGTAAATTTATTTAAGAAGTATTTTTAGTATTTAACGTTAGTAGATAGAGTTTTATTAGAAATATTAAGAATAATATAAAATTATATAATAAAGTAATAGTAAATAAGGTAAAAAAAATAGTAAATAACTAGCTAGTTTATACTATTATATATAAAACAGCTAGTTAGGTAGAAGTAAAGATATAAATAAGTTATTAAGAAAGTAAGGGGAAATTATAAGGTGTAAATAATAAAAATAAGGAGAATTATAAGAGAAAAAGGATTTATATAAAAGAAAAAGAATAACTAGGCTGTAGTTACCTTAGGTAACTAGTTATTTACCTTCTATTATAAGGTAAAGTCTTAATTTATTTATTACTAGTTACGTAACGTATAGATATTTACTATAAATAATAAGGCTGTTTACTAGAATTTTCCTATTTACTACTTAATTATTTATAAGGATTTTACTAGATTTCTTTTAACTAACTGCCTAACCCTTATAAGTAATTATTTAGACTATCTTTAGTCTTCTTATAGTTACTTTACTAAAGATTATCTATTATTTATTAGTAAATTATTCTACTTTTAGCTAGTATTTTCTTCTTTTATCTAGTGATTTCTCTTAGTACTAGTTAGTAGTATTATTTTATTACCTACCTTCTCTTTTTTTAAAGTCTTTATTACTAATCCTCTTATTACTAATAATATTCTTTAAATTCTTTAATTAAGTTGTCTGCTTTTATAGCGTCTGCTTCTATTTAGGTGTTATATAGGCTAGAGTACTTTTTTTATTTAATAAGGTACTATATCTATAGTTTTCTTTATCCTTACCTAGTAATTCTCTTTTTAAGGATTTATTTAACTTTATAGTGCTAGTATTTATCTTACTACTTATCTTTATAGGAGTCCTCTTTTTTTATAAGGCTACTATAGATAGAAGTCTGTTTATATAGGTCTTTTTATAGGTCTTTAGCTAAGATTAGGTATATAACTAACACTACTAGGTAAATATTTATTATTAGAGGTAACTCTAGCTAATATACTAGCTTTCTTACCTTTTTAAGGACTTTTATTAGTTTAGTATATAAAGGTAAGGTTTTTACTAATAGGTTTTCTAGCAGATAGTACCCCTAACTAAGCTTTAAATAGATAAAATCTCCTAGTGTAAATAAAATATACTAGTGCTTATAATTAAACACCTCCTTTATATATATCTATACTACTGTAATTAAAAATTTTACTTTTTTCTAAAGTATTTCCTGGTTAATATTAGTATTTAAATTACTAAGAAAATCTAAGGATTTATTAGTTTTAAAGCTATATAGTACTTTATTTAGCGTAGCCTTTATTACACTAAAGTACGTATTATTTAATAAATTTTATAGGCTAATTACTACTTTAATCTAATATTTATTTAGGAAAGTGTATATAAACGCCTAGATAGCTATTTCTACTATCTAGTTTTTTTACTTAGAAAGACTATCTATTTATAGATAGTAAGCTATTAAGAATTTTAGTTTAGTGTCTAGTTTTTTCTATAACGTTTACTAGAAGTCTAATAAGAATTTTAGATCTCTATCTAAGATAATATTCTTAGGTAATCCCTAGTTATAAAGCTAGAGAAATTTTAACACTATATAGGCCTATTCTTACGCTTTATATATAGTATGTCTAGGTATTAGGATTATAGACTTACTAAACTTATCTAAAATAGTTAATAGTAAGTTAAATAATAGAAAGTTATAAAGCTTCTATAAGGTATTTTTAGCTAATACTAGAGGTAGACTTATAATAAAATCTATTATAATAGTGTAGAAGAGAATTAGAGGTATAAGTATAGGTTAAAAAGCCTTAATAGGCTTTTATCTAGTTTTACCTAAGGGTCTATAGATCAAGTAGTATTTCTAATACGTTTTAATCTTCCTTATAAGGTTATAGATAAGGAATTTATCCTATAATTTCTACTATCCCTACTTATTTCTAGCGTAATAGTTTTTTTTATACATAGTAGTAATAAATTTCCTAGCTAATTAGCTAGGAATATATAGCTTTTACTTCTCTAAGTGTTTAATACAGTATATAAGGTAATAG